>NC_091487.1:31363521-31708521 GCF_947461875.1 Haliaeetus albicilla | reverse complement strand
ATTAAAAAAAACTAAACCCAGTCTAAATAACCTTTATTCTAGTTCAGACTCTTAAGCTTTTGCCTCATACATATAAATACCATATTTTTCAATTTACACAGTGTTGATAATCACCAAGTATAGTGCTTTCAGAAACATGGATGGATCTGGCCTCTACCATGCCAGAAAATGTCAAATATTTTTGCTGAAAGTATTAGAAGCCCACAAATAATATTATTTTCAGAGAACTCGAACTAAACATTCTAAAATAGAATTGTGTTTGTGCCAGGAAACTACACTTCCAGAGAAAATACTTATCATAGCAATAGTCTGATGAAGATTACTAAAAAATGGGTGCCAGACTAATAATAAGTAAAAATATATTTAATTAGTATTCCATAGGTACTTATCAGTTTTGCAGTTTGGAAATATTAAGGGCTTTTTTGACATTCAGTTTTTTTCTTCCAAGTAATAGCTTGTTGGTGGACAAGCTTGAAAACGTTTGAAAACAAAAAGATTATTATATTTGTAAAAACCATCCCTGAATTATAACTTTTGCTATTTTCCTCTTGCTATAGGAGTTTGTGTGACCTTCGTTGAATAAAATCAAACAATCTCTCTTTAACAGTCAAAACCTTTGGAGCTTGTGGGGCTTTTTGCTGTATCCTGTAGCACTTTCTCTGGCCTTATATTTACACTGTTCTGAGCTCTGTTGTCCAAGAAGTAGAAATTCATATTGGTGCAAATGTGGTAAAATAGCAATCCAATTAGCACTATACTCATTTTAACACATATGCAATATGTAACAAAAATCTAGAAGTTGTTTGTAACTGTGAAAAACCTTCTTGGTACTCCGTACTTCCTAGTGTAAGCTTTTTGCAGGACAATTAACCTTAGCATATAGAGCAGCAGCTCTGAAAATAAATAGGCTGGAAAACACAGGAGAAAGACATCATGGTTAATGCAAATTAATGTAATCATAGATTCAGAAAAAATAAACTACTCCAGTGCCACAGTTTATTTAGTTTTGTTACTTGACAGTCTTAACTTTTCTTTCTATTCCGGTGATTCATATTTATCATCTTCTTTGTTGTGAAATGATTTTGCCCAAATATATTTATATTAATCCATCTTTTTTCCATTTTTGATTGATTCCTGAAAAAAAAAAAGCCTCAGACAAAATCAAAAATGGATCTGTTTCACAATTATGCTTGCTCAATGCACTAGGATTTTTTTATTGTGACTGAAGTCTTTTTCCTAGGATCTCTGTGCTACAGACAGATTTTTTTAACCGGAGCAAATTCAAGTGCAGCTTTCAGACCAGTCAAACCCAAGAGACAGGCAGGAGGGCAGCCCTTCCTCAGCTTCTCTCTGCATTAGCCTTTCGTACTCAGTCTCCATCGACCTGTCAGAGACATCACAGTGATTGACTGCCCTGGCAGATGTGCCGCTATAACAGGTAACTTGATCATCCAGACCCATCTGTCTCTCAGTCCTCTTCAATTCACACTTTCAAAAATATTAGAGATTAGGGAGGGGTCGGATTCTTTGTTGTGATTTTTTTTTTAATGTAGGATATCTGTATTTCACAAAAGGTTACTCTTGGTAAATGAATGGTGATGTGCAGTACTTGAGCCATATCCTACTGAGAGGAGCTTCCTAGCATCGTTCAGTGTCAGTGTTTCGGATCTGGGTTAACCATATCCAGAGAATTTAAAAACTTGCTCGTAAGATGTCTAAAATTAAGGACAGTTTTTTAGAACCACTGTGGTAATAATAGAATGATGTTTCAAAGATAACAGTTCCAATGTGAGACAGATGGGCTGTTTAACTGCGCTTAGTGAGAGGAGGGTATCTGATTCAGTGGGAGTATTTTCACGTCTTCTCTTCAGTGCCCACAGCCTGGCAAATGTTGTGACATCATTAAGCTGAACTGCTGATTTTAGATGGGTCTGGAACAAGAACGGGCAGGGGTAACTCAAGCTTCCTGCTGAAATGTAGTTAACTAATTTACTCGTGTCACTATTTCTGATAATTACTTTTCACCAAAATATTTTGCTGTGCTTGTGTGTAGAGGATTTCATTCTACAAGTCAACACCCTAAGTGTTGTAGCCTCGCAGGATCTATCAACAGCTTCTATTAAGAGAGAATATAATCTTGGTGAGAGCAGTGGCTAACACTTCTCTTTTCTATTTCTCAGTAAAGTCTACTGCATACTCACTATCAAGGGATGTACATTGGCACAGATGACATAGTTCACAATATAAGGGGAAGTAACATACTGAAGCAAGCAAAACAAGGTAAAATGAATGACAACTGACAAAAAAGCAAGTGAACTCAGAATATTTTTTTTCAAATGAGAGGAATAAAAATATGTTAAGTGTGTACATAAGCAATGACACATGCAGAATAAAAAGAGATAAATAATGGGGGGAGGGGTAGAGGACTGAGGACTATGTAAAAGCAGAAAAGACGTCTCAGGTGCATATCTGCAAGGCTTTTGGATCATACTAGAAACTGAGGTGACATTGGGAGGTACAGCAAAATTAAAGCTACATGCCTTCCTGAAAATTATGCTTAGCATCCTGAACCTACAACTTCAGTAGGACCTAAACCACTCAAGTGGCACCTGTCATTTCATTAATAAATTTCAATGAGTAAATGAGATCAGTACGTTTTTGTGAAGGAATCTGTAATGATGACCCCAGTGCTTTGATTTTTGGAACGGACAAAAAACCCCAGAAAATTATTCACTCTTAATATGTTACATGAAATTTGTGGAGGCTTTGTGGTGCACAGTCCCTTGTTCCAAAGCCAGCAAACCAAATAATATGACAATAATCACCTTGTCATGATTCATGGAACAGAGCACTGAGGAAATCCAACATGCAGCTGAACACAGACAGCTGAGCATTGGCACAGGCAAGGGTAGGTGTAAAAGACTCATAAGAGATTAGTCTGTGGATAAACCAACCTTCTTTTTCAAATGCACACTGGTGCAAGACAGGCACAACCTCTTCTAAATGGAATAATGACTGTGATGTGGGAAACTAAAATGCCAACCTCACTTCTTGGGAGGAGATAGGGTGAAGAGTTGAAACAATGAGGTTTGACTGGACGAAATTGCTATGGATGCTTTGTGACAGAGTTGCCTGACTGTATCTCTGTATGGTTGTAACCCAAGGTAGGCTTCTCCCAAGAAAGCTGTTGCTTCATTTAATATACATCTTAGGAACTTCTGGGTAAGTAATATTGATACTGCATTAATCTGTTACAGGCATTTCTGTGTCAGTCTTGCATAATAGTTTATCTACATTTTAGATAACTTATTAAATGGGTTCCTCATGCAATAAACTTGAAATAACAGGCATGGAAATTCTAAAAAGTAAACCTATCCCAATTAGATTACATATATCAAGGGAAATGTGCCTTTTTCTGAATGATATTTTTTATAAGCTGGGAGGAAGGTTGTCTAGAGACTAAACACTGGGACCTCATGACAATCAGCACTCTTGAATTATTAGACTTAAAATCACATCCAAATAGAATATATTTATAACCAGAGATTGCCTCAGAAAGCTCAGAGCTTGATCTGAGTTTATTTGATCACCTTCTAACTTAACAGTAAACATGTTAAAATATGCATATACAGTATGGAAAATATATGTTGGTATATAGTCTTTGTACAGTGCTTAGAAATTAATGATATACACATAGAGGTAAGATGCAATATAATAATAACATGTCTATGACTGTTTAAAAAAGAATTAAGTCTGCAAAAACATTCCATGGTCACACAATCTAATCAAATTATAATGAACTGTAAGTGTACTTCACATTGCTATAGGAAGTAACTGTCCCAGTGTGTCTTTCACTGCTAGGTGCCAGTCTTGCAGAATGAATAATCTGAGCTTATCCATTTGGCCTGGTGAGGTGCAGACTCACATAGGTGTCTTTCAAGACTCAAACTGTAAGAGTATATCACTAGAAATGCTGTATTCTGCATATGATCAACCATAAGATAATATGCCTGGAAAAAACAGTAGAGTGGGCTTGAGTAAAACAGGAGTGGAAGTATATCCATTCAAATAGTAGGACTCAGGGTGTGATTTGTGGTAAGACAATCTCAAGATTTCCTCACTCAGGTCTTTGAGAGATCTGGTTTTGATACAAAGGACAAAATTCATTCTTTAGCACTATTATTCAGTCTTCTGTCTTAATCTACCACAACCAATAACACTGATTCTGTGTTCTTTTAGGGCAGATACAAAAAGATATCTGAAAGGTATGTGAGAGTTGACCATGCAAAGCTAAGAATGAATTTTGGACCAACAGGTTTCACTACTGTAGGGCCCTCAAATATCAGTTGAAAGAAAGTTGTCTAAGCAGATTGAAAGTTTCAGTCTGCTTCTTCGCTTAAAATGTTTGCAGAACAAATGAAGCTTTTTCTTTGTAACATCTTTGTGCTCACCACAATATGCATCATCTATGTATACCAGAAAGAAAGAATTTTTTACTGTATTGTCACTATTTGAAGTTTATTGTATTTTCTGTTTATGTTTTTCCTTTGCAATTCTAACAATTCCCAGAGTTAGTGTAAATACAGATAAGCTGAAGTTGTTTCTATGATTGTTTAGATTTAACATGAGATACATAAATAGGACTTGAATCAAGGGATTAGAACTCACATCTTTCTCCAACAGCTTGCTTAGTTATGTTTTCTTATGGTTTTCTCTTCTCAAAGCTTCAGTGGAAAGGATAGAAAGTGACTCTCCTACACTTAAATCATTCTGTAGAGCATCTCCTTGAAAAAAAGGAAATGTAGGATTAGTCACCCATAGGCAATAGAGGAAAAGGAATATATTGTTTGCATTTCACAGGAAAGGCAATTATATAAAAGTGAGACAGCATTTTAAGTTGTGTCTTAGAAGGCTGTAGCAGGTGACCTGCACTTTGTGAGGACCACAGTTTTTGGGGGACATAACAAGACTTTGAGGATTAGCTGCTGAGTAACTTTCAGGCACTTGGGAGAAGGTTTTGTGGCACCTACTTTCATTTTGGAGGAAGCCAGCTGCTATCCTCACCAAAATATGAAGGAGTTCTGGGCACTAGGCAGGTATGATTAAACACCTCAAGAGCTTTGAAGCCAAAATATGAGGAATCCTCCAGAGGTGAGAAGAAATAACCAATTTCAATTCACTTGCAAGTGAAGATCCCTTCTTCACATAAAAACTTGCTTATTTTGGATCTGGTCCCAGGTTCACAAAAGGACATACCCTCTACGTAATAGTAGATTTCTGTACCTAACAATAGGATGCACCATAGCTCATGAGATATGTAGAAAGACACTTAAAGTAGTCATTGGGTGACTGAAAAAGTGAAGGTACACTTCAAACACTGCCTTTCTCTGGGACCACAAATCTTAGACTGGGCTAGCCTGGAGGTAACATCCTCCCCTTGAGTTCCCAGAGCTAAACCATTTCCTAGAGTTTGGTGCTGAAGTCCTGCATTTAAAAAAATGAGGAAAGGGGGCAGATTTTTCTTTCAAAAAGGATCATTGAAAGTTTGAAATCAACGCGCTTCCCATATGTGTAGTCTTTTAGAATTTAGAGCACTCACTTGTATGGGACAAATAAGTTCAGTTTTGTGTCTGACTGAAATAATTCACCAGAATATATTGAAGGTGTGTTTTGCAGGAGGTTTTGGGCATTTTGTATCACTACACATGTTTTTTGGGGGACAATTTCATTTTCTTTAAAACTTTTGCATTACAGGCATAATAGGTCTTGAATGCAAATGCAAGAGAGCAAAATGAAAATGTGAATAAACACGGGTATCATTCTGTTACCTAAAGGGGAGGCCATTTGTCTGTCAGAAAAGAAATTTAGATTGTCTTCACCCTTTGGCACTTTTAGGGCTTATTTTTTCATTGTGTACTCAAAAGTACAGGCTTTTGGAGAGCTTTGCTACCAAAATCCTTGGCACACTTCAAGTGCCCATAGGCTGCTCTGAAATGGGAACTTTTGAAAAACTGCAGTTTGTAAAGTAGTAGTTAGACTCCCCTTATCTGAACTTATGTTCCATTATAGAAATACCTTTAGATTATAGTGACAGTCCTATGTGTCTGTTGGTGTGCAAATCCTTGGATTTCAGTGAAACTATACCACAGAAGATTATTAATCTTTGGAATTTGAGATGGGCTTGAAAAAGTATCATCTTGATTCAAAAAAAAGAAAATAACAACAACAAAAATAAGCCAAAACAACAACAGAAAACAGCTTTCTAGTTATCAAGTTATGCTTAATATTTTTCCAAAAGACCTCTTCTGAATGATGTTTGGCTTTTCCAAACTGTGTTTGCTTCTGTTTTCTGAAAGATAGCTATAGGTCTATGCATATTTTATCTCTGCCCTTTTAATGCTATTTCTAGCTAATTATACCAATACAAGAAGCCTAAAGCAAATATGATCTTAGCAGTTTATAATATGAAAAGTATCTTGCCCTTAGTGTATACTAACAAGATCTGTACATGCAATTATTATTAGCAAGCACTCCACCTACTGGTTCAAATTATGCCAGACAAGTAATCAAAAAATAAGTTCATGTTCTAGTAAGAGCTTTACTGCCTAAAGGTCCAGCCATTCTGGTCCCCAGCACTTCAGTATTTATACATCTTCTGTGGAACCAATCAGGTATACATACGTCTTTAAACTGCTATTCAAATTCATTAGCAGAATTCACCTGATTTACTTTCACAACTAATATTCCCCAACCTTAGCTGTGAATGCCAATTGAAAATGTGCCAATAAAAAGCAAAAGGTACAAAAAACATGAGATGTTTTTCTTTTGGTATTTCCCATATATATGATCTCTATAAATGAGGCTTTAGAGAAGGATTTAAAAAAAACCCATGCACAAAAATGCAGCCTGGCATAGTAAAAGTAAGCACTGAAAAATATGCAAATGCTGATTAAGGTCCTAATTCTTCACCTTCATAACCTTGATAAGGGCAATAGAGGAGAAAATACTGTGATACAGTGGTGAGCTTTTTAGCAGAATTAAGATACAGTAAACCATTTATAGTTAAGAACTTTTAGTAAAACAGGCTTCCCTTTTTAAGATACACACATTCACATACATGTATCAGCAAGCCATCTCTATTTATTTTTCAGTACAACTTGTTATGCAATTATTTGCGTATAATCTACATAATGGCTGGATGTTATTTCTTTCATACACACATTTCACACTGAAATTTATGGGACATTTGCGTATTCAGGGAATGCACAATTGCTTCTATTCATGTTCAGTTTAATAACAGCAAATGATACGGACTCATAGATGAAAATCAGATTAGCTCTTGCAGAAGCAAGAGCTGCACCAAAATAGCATTACTTTAAGAATCTGTGTTGCAAGAAAGTATGTTATTTTTCCAGCCATAAATATACTGCATGCAGTGTATATGTTTCTTAAATGGTCATTTGAATTTTGTTATAAAATTTCCATCAAGTACATTATCAATAATGAGACATCTTAAGCGTGTTCATTTTCATTGATATCATGAGGTCTTCTGCTTTCAGCAGCTTTATGTAGTGTTAACTGAAACAAACGCTGATACAATATGGTACCATGTGATAGGAAAGTCATGCACTAAGGGCTGAAGATTGTCTTTCCTGCCCATTCCAGCTGCTGCTTTCCAATACTGCTTAGAAGCTTGACAGAGCAGTACACATGTCAATATCAACAAATGCAGTTGTGGATGGAGTCACTCTACAGGAAAGAATTTTAACACAGGAAAGAAAAAAAAAAAGTAGCCCACTAAAATAAACACAAAACAAAGAATGTGGAAACACAGCACAAATCTACCCAACAAAATTTACCTGACCCTTTAAAGCTCACCAAAACATGACAGAAGGTCCCCTTGATAGTCTGTATCATATATATGTTCTGAGACTGTGCTGCCCATATGTTCAATAAAACTGTTGAATCTCAAAGTTATAATAATTTGCAACGAGGTGCCAGAACCAATTATTAAATATCATATGATCCAGCAGAGATGAAATAAAAATATACAGGGTCGATTTTACTGGCTCTGACTGTTATGAAGATTATAAAATACTTAGAATTGCAGTTTAATTTAAGGGGAGTCTTAAACACTTCCTTATGCTTAAATTTTGCTCACAGCAGAATATCAGAAGCCAAATGCAGATGGTACATTTTTCTAGGTACAAAGAGAAGATTGCCCTTATCGTTATTGATTTGAATATCAATTTAGTAAAAAAAAAGATATGCTATTATGATATCTTTTAATAGCATAAACCTTTGTTCAAAAGAGCAAGTGACAGCCAAAAGTACAATTCAAGTGAGAAAAAAGGTACAGTGTGATTAGATCAGTGAATGATACCATCTCAGCCAAATAGCTGCCTATAGTGTGGAAAAAGACGACACTTAGGACTAAGTGTAAACAGTCATTATTTATTTACCATGACATCTCTTAAACATGAATGAGTGAATGTTTTAAATACCAGTTCCCATCTTTTAGCCAAGGTCAACTGTTTCACACTGGTCTGTGCTTTTTCTCAAGCTGTAAGACCTAGAGGTTGACCTGAGATATTTATATGATTTTTTAATTGTTATCAAATACCAGGCAGGAGCTTCACTGAAAAAATTATTTATGAAGTTCCCCATAAATCCACACAAACGTGCTTTCAAATTAATTACAGAGCATCTTCCTACTCTATGTGTCTAAGAATTAAATATTGTATTATACAGTAGGACAAAAAACCTGTTTTATTTCTACCAGTGAATGCAACCTTGATCTTAATGTATTATGGCTGCAAGCATCAAAATGTTGTTGCTGCAGGAAAAAAAGTATTTCTGCCCTCAGTTATTGGAGTATTGCAAGAATAGGACCATGTTTGTCTATGTATGTTTACAGCACCTGTCAGCCGATACACGAGAAACAAGAAGAGTAATGTAAACCGATCCCCGCCTTTTGCTGAATATTTAATGCAGTCTGCTGGAAAGAAAAGCAGAAACATTCTACTTTTCCAAAGCCTGCCTTCCTTGCCCTCTTCTAATTTTCTCTGGGGAGGGATGAGTTTCGAACTTGGTCACTGCTAGTGCCCATTTGCTTCTGGATCTTTACTTTTCAGTCTTGGCTTTCTTCCTGTCTCCTGAAACTAAATTTACTTCATTTTAGCCACCTCACAGCAGACTTGTGTGTATATATTTTCAAGGAAATTTGATTGTCTGTATAGATTTTTAAATCAGCTTTCAGATCAAGTTCAGAAATTTGTAAACTGTTGTGTTGTTGCGTCAGGCAATACTGGAACACAGACCTCAGATGCACATCACCCAGTACTATAAAGTGATCTTTAAATGAGACAACTAGGGTCTAAGTAGATTAAAGTGGCCAATAATGGGAAAACAAGTGCCCATTCCAAGAGCAATTGTAAGAAATTTAAGCCTCAGGAAGTTGCATTAAATATTTTATTAAATTGAGGGTATATTCACACTTATTGTGGCTTGAAATTTGAACCAGTATTTTCTGTCTTTGGTTACCTTACTTTAGGATTCCTTAATGGGCTGAAGATGTAATGCATAATATCATATGACTGCTTTAAGTTTGCAAGTTAGTTTCTCAAAAGTTGTAATTTAATTTAAATTGACAACTCTACAATAAACCACTGGTCTCTCATAGCAAACAGTATCTGACCTAAAATGCATGTAACAAGACCCTAAGATTCTAACAAAATCCCACTTCTTTGTCATTTTAACCTTGTTTGCAGCAGAAAACACCTAATTTTGAGCATCATTGCCAGTTAGCAGTACGTAAAACATTAACTTTCAAGAAGATTTAAATCCTATTTATATTCAAAGCCTGCTCTTTTTCCAATAATCAAGAGAGAATGAAAAAAAGATTGAGCATCCCATTGATGTACAAAGAATGAATTTATACATATTCTAAAGGAGTCCTTTTAAAAGGATGTCTTAAATGTTACCTGTTTACACAGGAAAATAGAGAATCTGATCAGTGCCACACAAGATAAACTGTAGCAGGGAAAATCACTTTAAAAATGACACGTAGTACACTATGTAAACTGTGAAACATCATAATTTCTAAGAGGCTAAAGATTTGGTTAATCAAAGGAAATGAAAGAGGTGTGGCCTTTGCATCTCTTGAATATTCAAAGAGTCATAGGTTACTTCACCAGCCTCAAGACCAACCTCTCCATGAGTGTCAGACCCATTCTCTGATGCAAGATTGATTCAGAAGCTGTACTGAGTCCGGTCACCTACCTGGGAAAAGTCACTGCAGTTAGTTCCAGATGGAAAATATAAAAATAATTACTTCCTGTAGGTGCTAGTTTGTTTAACAGCTCCATGGTTCCACCTTCCTGAAGCTTGGAATATTCTCCTGGAAACCTCATAATGACTTTTTATGCAAAGATGCTTCTGCCAGTTTTGAGAGAAGAAGAGGCAAAACTGATTTGATCCCACTCTTTTCCCACTGTTATTTTACTGTATTCTTATGGAAAGTAACCTTTTACCTCCTTTACACAGCACTGTCCTGAGGTAATGTCTATATTGCTGAAAAATACTGTAATTGAAAAAAAAAAAGGTATTTCTGAGACAGTGCCACCGATTTCTAGGTGCTAGAGATGAGTATATAGTCTCTTACAAATTTTAAAGACTGCCACTTATAGGAAAGTTTGGCTTCTTTGAATGTCAGAAGTACTCTCACAGGATTAACACAATCTTGTTTTTGCAAAGACAATATGTTTGTGCTTTAATTTGGTAAGAATTTGAAGAGCTATTGGATTAAGAGTTGTAAAGGATGAACATCTAATTACAACCATGATAAGTGTAGCATAACTCACTATATTCCAGGTTTGTCTTGGGCTGTATCACTTATTAATGTTGTATTTTCCCCCATCAGTTTGGTATTTTTCAGAAGTTAATCCTCTATCAAAGAAAAGGGTTACAAATTCATAATGCATCAAGGAGGGTTGCATATTATTAGTCTTATGCGCATTCCTATATCCTTATGTGTATTCAGACACACACACACACACAAATATGTAAAATTTAATTTCTAAATGCTTTGGACTTATTCTAAATGTCCATAAAAATACAAAATTTGTCTCTGGCCTGTTGTTTCTGTTAATAGCAAACAACACATAGTGACATACATAGCATAGGTTAAGAAAATGGTAAAACTGAAAAAAGTTTCCAAATCTTTTACAGAGATTGATAGGGAATCCTTTCTGATATTTACTTTATGTACATAGTTACTTTATGTACATATTTCTGATATTTACTTTATGTACATGATTTTTTTTCTGGTAATGGTATTTTTATTCGTCTTCCTAGTGAATATTCATAACTTATGCTTCACTACACTGTTAAAACATGGTGCAATTCCCAGTACAGGAGTGACTTTTAGTTGTAATGAGATAGAAAACATTATTCACAGATGTCAGTGGCAGCAATGAGTAACTCACTGTACTGCGGAAAGGGAAGCTAAAGAGTGATGCGCTGCTACGTAAATTTATGTTATTTAGATTTGGTGGCTGATTTCAGATGCGACCTCCCCATACAGTCAACAAAGTCTCGGAAGACAGTTTAGAGTACCTGAGCAACCTCTGTCTTTTAGCTCTGTAGAAGCTCTATGATGAAGACAACTTAATGTGACACCCTTCAACTACAAAAGCCTGAAGGAGGTTGAGATGCTACACTGTTTCAGAAAATATGCACTTGACACTTGCTTTCAATAGAGACAGAGAATCAAAAAACTTGAATTAGGACTGATAACATGAAAACCCCCATGTGGTTGTTACTTAAGAGAATGTTTTTAGTTTCTGAAATGCCCCAAACTTTATCTACCCTTCATCCTAGCTTAGATTTCAGTGAGGACCAAAATACTCTTATGTGTCTCTAATGAAAGGTGTTGACTCTAAGAAATAATTAGAATAGGACTGATTCCATACCCAGTGGAGTCAATGGAAGGACTGACTAATTCCTGTGGGCATTGGTTCATCCCTATATTTTGTTTTCACTCACTTACTAAGACCAATTTTTCTCTACACCTGTATTTTTTGCTGCTAGTAATCAACAGTAGTCAAATAAGGGTAGAGATCAAGTTTGGAACAACAAGTAAATGTGAATATAAAATGCTGGAACTAAACAAATACTAACAGCATTAATTTCTTAAGATTAAAAGCTAACTTCTGAGAAGTACAAGGAAGGCACATTGTGGGTAAAGTGTATTTGAGGGAATGTATTATGATTAAGATTTCTAGGGAATAGAAAAGAAATTCTGTACACTGAAGATGGTGGTTGCATTTCCTGTTGCTTGTTTCAGCCATACATGTCAGTACTCAGCCTAAACTTTGTACATGATTGTTTTGCTTGAAGTTGGATCTATTATCTACAAAAAAGCACATAATTTCTTCCTTTCTGCTTGAAATCCTTCTTTCTGGACTTCCTTCCTTACTCTAAATGCTAAGGCTGAAGGAAATGTCTACCATCCCTCTGCCCAGCTGACTGAGCTACTTCAGTTTCCTTGTTCCAGGCATTTAATTGTAACTAAAAATGGGGAGAAAACAGCAGGTTTGGGAACTTTCTCCACCTGCAAGGGAAGATATTACTATGAAATCACAAAACTCCTTTTTTGGGATGTCAGCTTCCTTATTAATGTTCCACTGAAGTTATGATTTAATCAAGAATTAGGAGAAAAATCCACAAAGCTGCAGTCTCCCAAGCTTTTATATAGTTAATGGAAGAAAAGGACAGTTTGACATCTAAATTTCAACCTTGTTCTGACTCACCTGCTGAAGAACCTACAGAAATAAACCTCCGAAGAATGTTAGCTTTTGTAAATAGTCTTATAATTTCTTTATACACTTACATTTGGGGTTATCTGCTTCAGTAGGTTAAAAGTAAAAGTAGGTAGTTCAAAAAAAGAGGTATTTAACTCTGAATGGACAATCTATGTTGCTATTAGGATGACTACTGACAGCTTCCCAAAGCACTGGTTTTCTGTGGAACTGTAACGATATCATAAAAAGCTTTTACATTTACATCCTGGTTCAAGGTTTTTGGTTTAGAACCAGAGATTTGTCTTCTGCTGAATTCTCTCCTTCATAGCTTCCATTACATTTTATATGTATCAACCACAGGGAAATTCTTGAAGAGATGAAATGAAAAATTCCACATCATGCTTTGAGTACTTTTCTCTCTAGCAATCTGTTTCTTAACATAATGCAAGCACACACAAATGGAGCCAAAGCCAGTCTGGTGTCCAGAATGAAATAGAAACTAAGACAGCATTCTGCAATACAGGCTACGGTCTCACAGGTGTGAAAGTGATCTGTCGAAATTGCCCTATGAATACTTGAAAAATGAATGGGGACAGTGAACCTGAAAGAGCTCACAAGAGATGTTGAATCCTTCTTGACCTTAGGCTACAGTCTTGTCAGTCCCCTCTCCATAGACAATTAAAAGTGCAATTAACTCCTAGACCTTTGAAAACTCACAGGTTTCATAATACTAAATTTTAGTTGTACTCTTCTGGAAGAAAAGTTATAGTCACAGACTATGGAAAAAATTATATGCAGGTGGGCTGCCATAATTCAAGAATTTGACTTCATTTAGCACAGGAAGCTGAGGGTGTGAAAACATTAATGCTGACACACTATCCAGATGGCTAGTTTACCATGTGCAAGAAGACAGTACGGCAGTGATTATGCTAGAGCCAAAAATTACACGTGGAGATGGAACAAACTTCAAAAAGTCAGTCTCTTAAATGTGCCATTATACAAATTAATCTAAACTGATATGTTCATCTATTGCCCTACTAAAATATTACTGATAGAATATTACAGACAAGCTGTTCTGAAAACCAAGATATTCTTTTATTTGTATTTTTACGATGCCAGAGAAGCTCCATCACAACCTTTTTTGCACATCCATTCTTCATAGTGTTGTATGAGAGTCAGCCTATGCACTTGAAATACATGGATGCATGTTACAATGAACATAGCAGGTGACGTGAATATTAGCATATTTTAATAGGCTTTCTAAAACATAGGAATTGTGTTACTTTGGGGGTAAGAGAAGGAATCTTAAAGGAATTTACAGATTCCTATAATCACCTGTTCAAACCTGATAAGAACTAACTGGAAGTTCCAGTATTGAGTAAAATGATCTTCTCCTTGGTCAGGAATTATTTTCTTATTCAAACGAGCAGTTTAGTTCAGTTTGCTGTATCAAAAAAAATAGATTTTTTTGGTTAATTTTGGCTATAAAATAGTCATTGAACTGAAGCAAGTTAACTTTGAAAATATTTGCCAGAACTGTTCTTGGAAAATTCTGAAACTGGAGAAATTCTGAATTTCTAGACATCACTCCCTAGGATTAATGGTGGGAACATGAATTGTTTTATTTTTCTTATGCAAATGACCTTTTTGAACAAGGTTTTATTTTCTTTGATTGGGTACTGTGTTCCTGCAGCAGAAGTAGTAAAGAATAAATCCCCATGACTGACATAACTGAAAGCAGTAGGCAGAGTGATCTACTATCTAGGAAGTCCGAACATTTGTCTTTACTATATGATCTTGAAAAATTAGGTTTTTCTCCTTTCTTCTCTCACTGTTTTGTTTTTCATACAAACTAATGTATAAGTGCTTTGACTCTAAGATTTCCTTTTGCTGTGTGCTTTTCTAGCACTCAACCCGATGGGGCTCCAATCCCGGTTGAGGCTCCAGAAATAATCAGAGTAGACAACAAAATATTTTTCTTCCTTAAATATGTTTGACAAACAAGGAAAACCCTCTATCAACGTAAATGAAAAAGTTATTCTATCAGGATATGGCATAGCTTTGTCTGACGCAGCTCAAAACATCTGAATTTGGAGTTAAAATTTAGTTATGTGTGAAGCACAATTGCATCAGATGGTAGCTTAACTGAAAGATGCTGAGAGCAGATTTTGTGGAACAGGTTTCACTTTATGAGAAGAGAATACTGAAATGCATAGTGGCGATCATACGCTGGATAGTTTGTTTTCAAAATAAAACCCAAAATTTATTAGAAAGATCTATGGCTGTCCTGCAGATTTTAAGAGTTTTACAAAATATTTGTCCACCCAGAGATGTTTCACTTGAATAATCTCAAACCAGAAACTCATGCAGCAGCCATAGCATTGAAAACCCTGTGGAAAGGTCAATTTCCTTAGCTTGCTTCATTGCAGGTAGGTATGTGCAATCTTCCTTTTATCCTTTGAAAGGTGCAATTGTGTGTATACAATGGATGGTGCTATTTGGTATTCTGTTTTCCGTTCAGAGCATACTATTCAATTTCTGTTTTATGGGGAGTGGGGGGGGTGGGGGAAGAAATACATATTTTCTCAAAGTTCTTCTACTAACATTTCTATTTATTTATTTTTGTTTGTTTTATAGCAGAGATAAGAGTAATATCACCCATTTTCGAGACTGAAATGAGGCAAACAGAGTTTAGATTAAGATTATTTTCTGGTGTTCTGTTGGCACTGCCTATCATGAAGTCCAACGGTGTTTCCTTGTTTCCATGTATTCCTTCACTGGTTTCTATACCTGGGTTGTTCCTCACTTGTTAGACTATAAGCTTCTTGCGGTGGGGAGCACCATTTTTTCTATGTTAGCACAAAACTAAGTGTAATGTGATTCTAGTACATGACACTTAGATCAGCATTTAGTAAAGCAATTGAAATGACAAGAAATTGGTATATTTTCATCTCCTTGTTCTTGGAAATGGTTAAAACTGGTTTAGTTTAATTGTTTCAGAATTATCAGCCTAAATTAGATATTCAGCATGAAAAATTACAGCCTAAACCAGTTAGTCTGGCAAAGTTACAATTAACTGAAAGCAACCACACAATGAAAAATGTCAGGCAACTCTGAAAATGGGGCTCCTATGTTTCATCAATAATGGGACAAACCAAACATTTAGGCCAACTGTTTAGCAGTAAACAACTTCTAGATACATAATCTAAAGAAAATATTAACATTGAAAAAGAAAAAAGCTGCTGTGTCTGCCTGAGATCAGTTTCTCAGTTCTGGTATGGGCCTTTGCACACACTAAATGAATGGCTTTTTGGAAGTTTCCTCAACAATTTTTCAAGGTGGTTCTATGGTGAAATGAATGTTGTTCACTGTTTTCTACACAAATGCCAGTAGACATTGGCATGCAACCTTTTGTCATTAAATTCTAGTAGAACCACTGTTGGAAAAATTAATCTGTGAAAGTCAGATCACATGGGCCTAACCTGGTTGAGACCCATAAAAGTATCTGGGTTACCTTACTAGAAATAAAAGAAGGCCATCTGCTGACCGTAAACAGGGGAGGGAGCTCCAGAGATGCAAGAGGTATTAATGATATTTTATTTGGTAATATAGGCAATTCAGAGATGTTTAATTTACACGAAGAAAATGCCACTAGAGGCTTTGAGTTAAATATCAGACACTACAGACATATTGTCTTGGAGAGTTAGCTGATTTTGTTTTGTTTTCATGTGCTTTGTGAAATCTTTCTGTAAACCACTCTTGCCATTCAGAGCCTGAGCATTACCAGAGTCTGAAAAGCTACTCATTGCATAGCTGCTGCGTGTATTGAATAACTGCGGTTACCATTAGAGGCATAGTATTAATTGACATCAGTACCACACCGAAGTCCATGATGTTTTCTGTAATGGAAAAATTAAACAACTACATTTTTCTAAATACCATATCTGATAAATTGTTATTGACTTTAGTGATCAGGCAATGTTTCTTGCAGATCCTTAAATCTAAATGGTTTTTATAGTAATCATGGTTGCTCCCCTCTGTTTTTTTATTTCATAATCAGAGCTAAAGTGTATTTGTTAGTTCATGAAGCTGCCATATAGAACAGGAAGAAAATTAGATGAGTTACTATTTCTTTGCCACAGGAGTAGATTGTAGAGTAGTTGTATAATGGAAAATGTTGAACTCCCCTCATTCTCTCCTTTGACCCGTTAAGACATTTGCCTTCCCTTTGGTTTGGTGAAAGCTCTCGTTCTAAGCTAACCTGATTACTTCTTTATTTCTTTATTCTAACTTTTGGACATATTGTATTTTACAAACCATAATTTTGATTATCACTTTTGCAGGAATAAGTAGGAACAAGTTGCCTTCAGGGACCTCCTAGATAATGCAAGAAATGATAACAAAGGAATGAACGTGTGCAAAGAAAAATAACTTTTTAAAAAGTGCTGTGCCTTTTGTCAATGTAATGTATTTGATATATTTGACTTTTCAGTGAAATTCACACTGGACTGTGGTCACCAAACTGTTCTGTGCACTGTTCTAGTTTCACAGATCTAATATCAAGTGCAGAGGAAAAGCAAAGTGTGACAAGGTGGGAATTTTGGTAAAAAAACAATGGAGGGAGTCTTGAGGAAAGGAGAGCTGTAGGATCAGAAAAGGCTGATATTAAGTAGCTTTTTGGAATGATATTCTAATTGGACCAACATTTATCTGTCCACGTCTCATACTCTAGGACTTCTTATGAAGTATGGATTAGTTCATTCTTCTGAAAAGAGGTCTGGGTGGACCCTTTCTCTCCATATTGTCTTTACACATAGAACTTGCTGAGAAATGCATTAGGAATTGGTTTAGATGCAATGTTACAAACCATTTTACCTTCATGGCTACTTTTCTCTTTTACAAAGTATGAAGTTAACCTTAAGGGCAGCAGATTCTAGACTCTAACAGAATTATTTACATAAAATCATCAGATGTTATTTACAAATACGCTATGTTAAACCTATGGAGTAAATGGAGATGGTGTCTCTGTATCAAAGAACACTGTATATATGAAGATCTGTCATTATTATTCACTTTACTTTCTAAGTAGTCAATTTTGCATGACTATTCAGGAAACTAAACTGAATTAGCCCTTTTGACCTCAGGAGTCTTATACAGTTAAATATTTATGAAACATCAGAACATGATAGTGGCTATTATGGCTCCTCAATTTTAGCAATTAATTTTATTGACAGAACAATAAGGACTGCTTCTTTATCAGTGTGGCAATATCATAATTCACTTTCTATTTGTTTAAAAAAAAACCAAACCAAGCCACTGCATCTTGCTTATATGAAGTAGGCAACATCCGTCCTGATACAGCTCTACTAAAAAGCCATGTGAGGCCATGTATGTATTTCACCATATGTGAGACTGTCATGTTGTCATAGTACATGTTATGCTTTCTTTCTCAACACATTAAAGATAATCAATATATTTTTTAAAAGCACACAATCATTCTCGAAATCAATCGAAAACTTTTTCATGCCATTTAATTTGCTTAATTTAACTCTCGCTAACCATTCTACTGTTATGTTTTGATTTCACTCAGCACATTGAATGCTGTGTTTTGTTTTCAACAGATGTGACTTTGAGTGCACTGGAGAACAATTTATGCATTAGACTTGGAATTTTAAATGAACGTGCCCCCTAATGATTTCCTCAGTCTAAGCAGACACTTAAAAAGTGACACTGAAACCAAGAAAAATTACTTAAAGGATCAGTTACATCTAAAACGATGAAATCAATAACAATATTTTCTCTGGGATTCTTTCCCTTCGATAAGCAAAATCTTTACTTAAGTTAAAAGCCACATTAAAATTTAATCACAATCTGTGTGCTTTAGCAATTGATAATTTCTGGACATCTGTCTTCTGTTTTGTTAAAGTCTTGTATTCCTTCTGGTTTTGTCTTGTCTTTTCATAGCAAGATTAGGTACATTTGAAATTTTCAAAAAATTGAAAAGAGTTTATAATTTAGGCTAGAAAATGTCATGGCCTATAAGCCTTTGTTTTCCTTTTTTTTACACACCTAGTTCTTAACCAGAGTATAAAAAAAAGCAAATTATGACCTCAAAAGACTTATCTTGCAAGATAACAAAACTATGAGCTCTAATATGACCACTAACAAGATTTTTTTTTTCAAATTATATATATTGATTTTATTTATCAAAAATGAAAACAAGGTTTATTACAGCCAGTTTATACAAGCTATTTTGTCTTTCTAAGTGTTTTTCTGCTACATCTTAGATATTTTTAACAATAACTTGGCCTTAGAGTAGTTGTAAAAACATAGGAATGATGTTAATTGCATTTATACATGTTTCTGAAAACTTTTGTCTTTGGAAGGATAAAAGCATAAGTGTTAAGCTGACATATTTCATAATCTAAGAGCAGATTTGATAGGAACAACTACAGCGATTGCTGCAGTCCGTTGCTTCCTCTCCACCTAATTTCTCAGAGGAGGAGAATAAAGAAAGATTATATTTCACAGAACTTCCTCTGATTACAGCTCCATTCTGTGATCACCTAACATGTCTGCAGAGACTTGCAGTGATAATGTAGTATTTATTATAGGAGGACTATTTAGGAAAATCAATATGTTCAGTGTAGGCTGTGCATTTAAGTCTTGAAGGCTGAAATAGCTGACATAGTGGTCATACTATAGTGTCTTGTGGTAAAACATTTTTCACTCTATTTCAGTGTGCTTGAGTTAGTCAATAAGGTTAAATACATTTGTCAGGATTAGGGTCAATAAAATTTGTACTTGTTCAATATCAGAAGTAATGTAAATGCTTGTATTTACTTTTGTCATACTTTGCATCAGCTGCTAATTAATTAAACTTCTGCTGAAATTAATAAATAAGTAATAATTAGATACACACATTAAAAAACATAATTCAGAATGAAGCAGATTGCTGTTTCTTGAAAATATAAGTATCCATATAGTATGTCAATTAAGAAAAAATGAAATATTCCAAATATGTCCACAATATGTCCAAATATGTCTGCAATATGTCCAAATGTATGCACAATATTACAAATTTCAGGCTATTGCATATTTTAGCATATATAGTGTTTAGAATCTGTACATTAAAGATGATTATTCTGAAATGGTTGGAATTGTCTACACCAATTTTTCAAAAGGAAATGAGTTGATTTTTTAAATTTATTTTATGCATTAAACATCTGGATGCTATTTCATGAGATTTTTTTTAAAGCTATAATTTATAATAACACTTTCTACAGTCTGGAGAAATGAAAATTACCAAAATTTTTGTTATTCTTCAGCTGTGCTTTTTAGGTACCTTAAAAATGCCTCAAAAAATTATTAGTTTTCCATTACCCTTTCATTGCAGCATATTTTAAAATATATTCTCTTGTCTTGTTTGTAGAAACCTTGAACATTTTCTCCTTTCCTTCATCTGTTGATAATATTTCTATTTTGTGTTTTGGAGAAGTGTTTTTTTGTCAACCATCTTGGTTTTTTTTATTAATAGACATCATACTTTTTCTACTACTGAATAGGATATGGAATGAAAGTCTTTTTTAGAACAGAATAAATCATTGTAAATATTGTATATTTATTAGGCACTAGAAGAATGGGGAACGTTGTTTCTTGAGGGATGATATCTCCCACAGTCTTATTTCAAGCATGCATTCTTTGTAGGATCGAAATCTATGTAATCATGTCCTAACTACTCCCATTTAGGTTTACTGTTTTAATTTTTTTTCCTAATGTTAACACTTTCTCTTTAAGTAAGTCTTATGTGTTTTATGGTGTTACTTTCCTCTTAATATCTATGATGTTTGCTAATATTTACAAGATCTTTGGTTTTTTACTCAATAAATCTATATCATATTATCAGTTTACATTTTCAAACATAAACACAAACATATATGCTAAATGATTCATGAATACAAATACTTTCCCTTCTTGTCTTTTTTAAAGAGTTAAAGAGACTAAATAGTTTCAAATGAATGCACTAACTGTCTGCTTTTCTGAAAGCAAAAGCCAAATGAGTGGTTAAAAATATTGCAAGTTTGAAAATGCAAATGGTGTTATCCAAATATGCAGCCATATGTCCACAAGACACTCATTTTTTGGAAAATTTGTAAAGCTTTGAAGAAAAAATATATTTAGAGATTCATGGCCCTGCTCCCCCCACCCCCTAAATGTAATTAGAAAACAACCATATTAAAATGAAATGTCAATAGTACTAGTAGTGCTGACTTTATTGTATGTTACATATTTTTCTTACAGTAGCACAATTGCTATACTGAATCCAAATGCTTTAATATGCTATAAAATTCTATATAAAGATGAGACACTTCTTCATAAACCATTTTATTTTCTAACAGTAAGTTTTTCTAAACACCTGAGGAGCTAATAGAAGGTCTTCAGGCTTAGATGCTCACCAAACTTTAACATAAATTAGTTTGTGTAATTTATGCTGTGAAGTTTGTCTAACCTTTAAGCAACTTTGCTCTGCTGATCACAGCATCAGTAACAATAGGGGATATGAGGCCAAATCCAAGTGGTTAAACCCCTAACAGGAAAATATCAATTAATCTTTTTCAATGGAGTTGAAGTATGGGTAATCCTCTCATTAAATAGTTTGAACTTTTCTCCCAGTAAACAAAAGAGGGATAATGAGTGATGTGGTCTGACTTGTTTACATGGAGAATCTTCAAGAGGCTTAGGCTCAGCTTCTCAACAGAGAGTTCTTCATAGTCACTTGTCACTAATTGCCCTTTTTAAAGACATTTGTGTCAGTTCAGAAATTCCAAGAAGAAAAAGGTTTCTGGTTTTAAGAATGCCAATATTTTTATCCGGTACACGTTATTTTCATTGTCAGGAAAATTCATTTCCCAATTCATTAGTTAATGATATTTTATAACTTGTTGGTAACCTTAAAAAGTACTGCATTATGTTTTGGTGATGGCTCAAATATTTTAAGTAAATACAGGTGTTGAAGAAATCCTTCAGGGTAGTTCATTTTGATTTGAAATATGAACAGGAAAAAAGATATTATCTGGTTTAATTTTTTTACATAAACCCACTGTATTTTCAGAAGTATGAATTTAATTTACCATATCTTTTGTGCTTGCTTGCTTCTCAAACCCAGGCTCAGAGGTCTGGATTTTGATTTAGCTTTGCCTAAGAATTCAGATAGAATCAGCGATGCGCGTTTCGTTCTCTAATGTCCTTTCATTGTTCCTCCCAAGACATATTCTCCATCAGCAAGCTCAGTTATCTTGGAACAAGATGAAGTGTTTTAGTATGCAGATATAAGAACCAATTCAGAAACAGTAAGGTTTAAGAAATTTCATTAGGGCTTTGCTGTGATAATTCAGAACATCAGAGCCAGGGACTGATCATACCAGGCACAGAATATAAATGCAACTTTACAATGATTTCCTCTTCAATTGCTTCTGATATTCTTAAAGAAAAAAGTTATGGTACAGGATGCCAGGGACACTAAACCTTTTACAAAACAAAGAGATTCTATTTCCTCTAATATTTCATTTTCTGCTTTAAAAAATTAAGTCAAGCAAAGAAATACAGTCTAGCCAATATTTTTTCATTAGCTGGAGAACAAAATTTTAGTATAGCTTACAAAAAATGAGACATAATTTTGTCTGCAATGAGGTTTGCTATGATAAAGGGGAAGTTTGATTCCAAGGAAGTTTCTCATTTCTTGCCATTTTCATACACAGAGGATTTGGAGGCCAGCATATTTTGCATGTTTCATTTAACAATACTGTGCTAATGAAAATTAAATCACTTGGGGGGAGCCCATGTCATGCTTTCACAGAAGAACGCAGTGGGTGAATTCATCAAAAGTCCTATCTCCCTGTACTGTAAACCAAATCCTGAATTTGCCTGCTTAGATCAGGAAATTGTTTGTTTCGTTTCCATCTGTTATCTCTACTTGATGAGGGTTTTTGCTGGGGCAATGTTTCTCCAAATACATCTGAGTGTCTCTGACAAGTCATCAAAATCCTGCACATAAAGCAAACTATGTGTAAGTATAAATAGAGAAAAAAAAAGGAGCAAAAAAAGAAATATAGACAATATATTCTTTAAAATTATTTATTACCTTCCAGGGAGGTGCAGGAAAGGATTTTGGAAGAACAACACTGGGGACCAACCTGTTCTAACAGCTCTGGAGACAGCTCTCCTCAGCTCTGTTTTCAAAGCGGTATGGGAGCAGTTACTCTTGCAGCTTAGGTTTGACTAATTCTTCTGAACTTCTTCAGCAATGTTTATTGTACTGTATTAATAGGTCAAAAGATCTGAACTCTTATATGAATTATAATTTTAAAAATTTCTTCTTTAGTAATGGGCCAAATCTCAGCACTGCTTCTTCCACTGTCCAGAAACACTGAAACATTTGTCTAGAGAATGCAGTTTCCTTGACGGTGTTCTTACTGATATAGAAAAATAAGCTTACTAGGCATTTAAGTTTAAAAAAATAATAATTAAAAAAAATTGTCACAGCTGTTGTTTACATAGAGACAGGAGCAAAATATGGAGGACACAATTCTTGCTATAAAAGTAAACGTGAATATTCATTATCCGGCCAGGCAAATCTTATTGTCTGAAATGCTGTGTTTTATGAAAAAAGGTTATGATCTTCTGTTTCATAACATTTGGATGATCAACTGTCACCTAAAATAGGCTTCAGCTTCTCTTGTCTATTCCATCTAACCAGAAAATTTGTCCTGAATTGTCTTTGAATTTTGCAAGACAAAATATACATTTCCCTGTTACTGCAACAGCAGCAGCCCTGATGTAAAAGCTTTTTCTCTTCATCTTCTTCTTCCATAAACCTCAATGACAATGGATTGTGGTTATCTGGCCTGCATTTGAGTGCAATTTAATTCATTTGAATGATTAGCAGAAGAGTGTACATTTTCGGAGAACAGTCCTTGTATTAAGAACAAGGCTGCTTAGACATGAGAATGCAGAACTTCGGCATTTTGTGAAGACTTTTTACATGTGATATGTATATATATGTTTAATTGTAAGTAGGAATATTTGAATTGGTTTTAATAAACATCAAATAAAGACACCTTTGCTATTTAAGTAAAAGTAAGACATCTCCCCCAATGCCTTGTCTTTCATCAACTGTCACATTACCTCCGTTAGCTGCTAGTGTAACTTGAAGATCTCTTACAACCAGAAACTATATATATTGTCTTCCTAATATAGTTTTGTTCATTTTCTGCTAGCTGGAATCACTGATACCTGTACTCAACTTTGAGGGAAAAACAAGTAAAAGAAATTGTATCAGATTCAAGAATTACATTAATAATAATTGGTCTGATGGTTGCGGGAATCACAGTCTGAGGTCTTTTTTGTCTAGCTGGCTAGCTGGGCATTTAGCCTGGAATTTGTCTGCATGTAATCCTCTATAGAAATGAAGAACTAAATATTTACATCACAATGCAGTATCTGATATTTAATAAAAGTCTGAAAATCCTTAAGGGCTCAGTCACAGTGAATTTACTACTGCTTGGTAAGTGGCTATGTGCATTCCAGCGATGATTATAGTGCCTGTCGATGTGTGTATTCAGTGAAAGAAGTTTAAGTTGAATTACCTCACAACTGACATGAATTAAGATTGCACAGATGGTGTTTTCTTACATGTATCTATTGATGTGCATTAACTCGTTAAGCTACAGAAACTTAGTTTCTGAGAAGTCTGAGACTCAAAACTCTGGAAAAGGGAAATATTAGCAAATACTTTCATGTTGGTTATAGAAATGTTGCGTACTTAGATTTTTTTTAATCCTTGACTAATGCTGATAAAGGCTTAGTGGCATTTTAAAATTAGGCATTATCTTTGCCTGCCTGGTATTTGACTTGATAACAGAATAACATCTACCCTGCACTTTAGAACATCTGAGTAGTCACCTAGCTACATAGTTAGACACCTTATATTCTTGGAAACAAGTTCTTAACTACAGTTATTTTTTTGAAGAGAGAGAGAGCTTTTAATTTTCAGTGTGATTTCTGTTCTAAGTCACTTCAGACCTTTTCAAAATATATCATCTCTGTTGCAGGACGTGTTCTTAATGAAACTGCTTACCATAATGACTCTTCTAGGGTTTTACTGTAAAAACCTAAAATCGACATTTGAAGAATCAATTTGCCTTTTGACTGAAAAAACCTGATGGTTGCCTAAATAATAGTATCTGGCCCACTCCAAGTTCTCTTAACAACTGCAATTTATTTTACTCAATCTACATAAAAACAAATGTTGAAGTTAATTGTTCTGCTGGAAACTACTCTTCTTTACCTCAGTTTAAAGGAACACAAGAGGTGAGAGTGAATTTGTACATTAAAGCTGTGCTGATGTAGGACATGCAGAGATGTAAAAAGCTCGAGTCCTGCAGCTGCCCACCAGTACCATTCGTTATGCCTTTTTATCAGCTCTGACACTTACGAATCTTGCACTGAACCAATCTACTCCCCAGTCTGGCAGAAAACTTTTACGCTTCTTTTGTTGGGCTTGTTTTCTGCCAGGCTGGTGAATTGAATCAGCTCAAAGCAGAACTTGTAAAACTCAAGGTCCAGCAAAATGGAGAAGAAAGAAGCAGAGGTGAAGGCCAGTTTCCCTCTTTTGGCAGCTCTAATGTGTAATTTCACCCTGAATTAATATAAAGGCATTTATATAGTGCTGTAATATTATAGTATGAAAACCTAAACAGAAAAGAGCTTCTCTGGGCATTATCTTCTTTCTCTCTTATTACATTACATGAACAAAGAATGTATTTCAGCCCTAGAGAAAGGGAAGTGATCTTTGCAGGAAGTCATTTAGGGGATAAGTTGCTTGAGAAAGGTAATTCCTAGCAGAAGACAGTGTCCAGTTCTCTGAGAACTGAATTTTTCTTTCACAGCTATGGCAAATCATTTACTATTTGTTCCTTTATTGCTTCCCTTGTAAAATAAGGTCAACAATAGTAAATATACATCAAAATTATATTAGACCAATATACTAAATATGAAATGCCTAAGAACCTCAAGTGGAAAGTGCAAGGTAGTGAGAGAATAATGAATGGCATTTGGAGTGGCACAGAATTGTGTTGTAACAGTGGGAAGGGAAGTAGTGAAGGAAGATATTTTCATGGCGTGGTGCTAGTAGGCACTTCTGATCCATGGTGTATTGCCATTTATCTTTGTTCTGAGAAAACATATAATTTCATTCAATACCATCAGCCTGGGAGGAAGCGGATTCTTTAGATAAACACTTATGTAATTGTAAGATTTCTTCTACTCTGAACTGAAGCAAGTGAATTTCATGCCAATTTTACCAGGTAAAAATCTTATGGATGTTTATGGATACTGTAAAACCAGACTAGGAGGGGGAGTGAAGTATTTCTGTTTGTTCTGCTGGCTGTTGGAAAGATTCATAGTTCCCGCTTTGTGAAGGTTTGGAAAGAGATCTTGAGCTGCTATTATGGGAAAGGATCATTTCCAAATATTCTCTGTGGCCCGAAGTATAGCATATGTCTGAAGACAGTCTTCAAAGAATGGGTGCCAATGGTGCTGAACTGAAGCTGTGCAGGACAGTGAGTTATAAGCCCTGTGGGTTTATCAGACTGGGAATGAAGAGAATGGAGTTTTGTTCTGAGTTCTGTCTTCCTGGGATTCACACCATGAGAATAAAATTTAAGTGGGCTGGTCCTCCTGCGAAAAAAAAAAGCTACATCATCTGAATCATTTGGCTAACATATAAGTCTGATTACTGCTTTAATTGATAAAATCCGTTACTGTGTAATACATGATCCAGAGTAGGAGAGGCACATGGCACCCTATAGTAAGAGGAAGGTATTTATCATCTTCAGAACTAAGGAACTGAAGATAATAATAAACATCCTGGATACAATGGTTCAAGGTATTATTCATACTCGTTTTTATATGGATACAATACCCACTTGTTATATAGTGTTATGGTACAAGAAACAGATATGTAAGTTGTGGTAATGATTTAAAGTGTTTCAGGGTTCTGCGTAAGTCAATGCTGAGAACTTATTTGAAAAATTACAGTGGGGACTAGGGACGAGAACACTGACAAACCTCTCAGCTTGTAATAAAAGGAGAGTTTCATCTTCCTATCAGGTCACCTAGTATGTCCCAGCTCCGGTCTGCCTGTGCCTCAGACACAGTAGAAAATGGCATGGTAAGGAGAATCCAATACATTGTCAATACAGTCAGTGATAGCATTGTTTGTAAAGTATTGTTGGGATATATGTAGGCAACCTAGTTGGCTTTCCTATTTCCTAGAAGCCTCTTCCTTTCCATCCTTTTCTTCATTTATTAGAAGGAAGAACAAAACAGCTATATTTGTACTTTTTAACAATCTAGAAATGTAGAGCTTCTTGTATGTTTGCAGTGTTTGGCTGTTATATTAGAGATGTTATAATCACACTCACCTAAATATGTGCTAATCTAAAATATTAATCATCTTTGGCGTTTGCACTTTCACCCAGCCCGTTATACACTTGTTTCTTCCCATGTACTAAGCCATTGAACTAATTCTTATGAAAATCTAAACACAGTATCTGGAGATATATGTGTTTTTAAAAATATGGACCTTTTGGAAATACTCAGTAAATATTTATCTTAATTATATTTGACTTTAGGGCAATGCAAAATATAGATGCTGCATTCACATTAAATGTATTTATGAATTCCTATATAATCATTAAAGTTCCATATTCCTGATAAGCTGAATTTTGTCTTAGAAAGGCACATAAGTACACCCCAGATTCATCATTCTTTTTTTTTGAACCCCCAGTGTGTTTTCTGCATCACAGACTATGAAAGCTGGGCCAAATTTTAAAGTTTTCAGCAGTTCTTCATACCTAGCCAATCTCCATATCCATAGGAGTTTGTCAAGATCAGTTTAATGATTTACATGACCCTTTTTGTCTCTTCATTGCTATAGAGTGTCCATGCCTATGAGGTCATCAGCTTGCCAGATTTTCCAAATCTTCCTTGGCCCCTAAACTATTGGTGCAGGAGATGTTAGCCAAATGAGATAGGAACTTTACTTCTTTCAAGGAGCTTTTTCTGGCTCAGTTACTGCTGATTTTCCCTTTTTCTTCTGACAGAAAAAGTTCAGTTTCATCTAAAATTATCAGCAAGGGACCACATAGATTAAAGATTATTTTGAGGGACTATAGGCTGGCTTTCTATCATTTTGAATCCATTTCTGTGTGAACAAAGCCTCAGGTAAACCTTGTTTATGAAAACCAAATGAACTCAATCCTAGAATGTTCATTCCACCCTAGTAATTAGAGCTGCTGATTAACACCTCACATTCACAGCACTTGCATAAACATAAACCTAAGCAACAGCAACAGAAAGTGTCATTAGGACAATCTTAAGAACAAGAAACCTGTCACCTGCTGCTGACACCGAAGTTTGTTGATTGAGCTGAAATATGTTGCTGGCATATAATACTGCAAAGTAACAGGCAGAGATCTCTACCTCTCTGCAGCAGAGCTGAAATTATAAATCACTGAGGGACCAGGGAGGAACAGTAAAAGGGATTCTGAATCTGGGCCTGATTTTACCCTACATACCCTCTGTTCTTGCACATCTTCACTTTGAAGTAATGAAGTGTGAATGGATGACATTTTGTGAACTGCCTTTTGCCATTACTACTGAAAGCTCTCACTAGGAAAAAAGACAGAAAATGATATATCTTGCCTTCATTACCTTTTCTCATACTATGAGCTAGTCCCCTGGTAGAAGTGGGAGCACTGTAAAATCAGATCCTTAACTGTTTCCTCCTCAACATAGTAACAGAGAAGAGAGCGCTACATGTGTAACAGCGAATGCTTCAGAAACTATAAAGTAGATGGAGCATAGGCAAAAGACAAATCATTAAATTCGTTTGGGCTTTCTTGGGTAAAAATATCCCAGGGCTTGCAAGGAGAGAGCTTACGCAACTAAGATATTCCTTTGGTGGTTAAAAAAAGGCTTTTGGTATGTTCTGCTGAGTCAAACAAGGCACAGTGCTGGAATGGGAAACCTAGAATTGGTTATATTAAGATGATTAAAAGGGTGTCTCACAGTTATCCTATCTTGGATAGGTTTCTGAGAAAAGTATAAATTATCTAGATAAAACAAGAGAGAGGGAAAAAATGAAAAAAGAATGGAAAATGGCAGAGATTTGGTTGATTGTCCAAGAAGCATCCTCATTATACTCAAGTTGAGAATGTTTTCATCAGAAGCATTGAAAGATGGCTTAAGGTAAGAAAAATATGTATAGCTGGAGCTGAGAAACTAGATGAGCACACAATATTAATCTCTGTGGCTGATCCCAGCATAGACTGGCAGATTGTATAGATGTTAAGTGATACCAGCCATTTTCCAATATAATCTGAGACATCTTAGCATAAATAACTCATTTTAATTTAACATAAGTAGGGGGGGGCAAGAGGATGGATGGGACATGATTAAGAGTGAGGAAGAGAGGTTTTATGAGTAGTCACTGGTGTTGACTGAGTTTCCTCCATGTTTCCCAAATTCAATTCTAAGATGTTCTTAGGCTTTGTTTCATTTAATTTTTCATATTTTCATATGGGAATGTCTCATATTTGAATCTGCATTTTTACTTTTGCTTATTTAAGAACCTTGTAAATACCCTAAGATAGAAGTACTCTGTGGGTTACCATGCTAGCCGTCCATTACCAGAAATCCAGTTAATTAGAGTGGGAATGTCACCGGTAGAGGGCAGGACCTATTTACTATTTCTAGTTTTCTTGCATTTGTAATTTTTTTGAGTTAAAATATGGTACAAATGAGAGCTGAATTTAATTTGTGAAATACAAGGGCAGAACAACAAATAGGTTGTGTATACAGTTAACTCTGAATTATTGGCCACAATATATCCACGTTAATGAAAAGTCATAATAGAATATACATTTTAATTTTAATTCAAGATTATTCATGTCCTAATTAAAAGTAAGACTCTTTGGGGATTTTTTGGTCATCAGAAATAGAGGTCACTGCTGAAGTAACATGTACATGTTTTTTTTCTGTTCAAGGATTTAAAAGAATATAAAAAATGAGGACTCATTAGGATCCTGTGACATATTTATTATTATACCCACCTTGAAAGTAGTCAATAAAAAGAAAAAATTATTTACTCAAGGGCAGACAACAAATGGGTGATAGAGATGAAAACAGGAGTCAGGAGATCCAATGGTTAATCTTGCAAACACCAAGTTAGCATCCTTTCCAAATTTTTAAGGTATTGTTTGCAGGATGTTTTTAAGGTATACAGTCTTAAATTACACCTTTTAACATTGTCTGTTTTGGAGGTTGATATAAGAATGTTTTTAACCATTTGACTGCTTATTTTCTAAAAAGTCTCTTGTAATCTTACTTGTTTGAAAACCTAAACCAAAATCTTTCACCAGATCTACTATCTCAGTATTAATCTAGTAGCTAAGAGAACTCCAGTCAAGGGCAGTTGCACTATAGTATGGACAAATATTATGGAAACAGGTGTTTTAGAGAAGGAAAATATAGAACTGCGAGAATCTCCAAGAAGACAGAATGTTATAGAAAATAATATTGTTAACTATACATAAGATTTTCTCTTAGTGTACGCTGTTTATAATGCCTAATAAACATATTTCACTAAAATTTAACATGTCCCTGTGGTATAATTACATAAAACAGGTGTGTATTCAATCTAGCAGGAAAGAAAGAAAGGAATGAAACAAAGGAGGAAAAAATTTCACAAAGCTTAGCACACACTATCTGTGTTTCTGACTTGTAAGATATAATTTTGTTTTGCAAGCTTCTTGAAAGTTACCAGATAAATTTTACTTCTTCAAGTGCATCTGCTTTTACACAATGAAGTGCATTTTGATGGAACTTCTGTCAGAGGGGGGAAAAGGAATGTACTTTTTATCTGTAGAGCCTCTTCCAAACCATGTCTGAAATAGTAATGAACATGTTGCTCCAATAATATTGACTCAATCAGATCATATGGTGAAACATTTCCAGACATATTGATAAATTCATTGATTCTTCCCATTCTTTTGGTCACTGGACTATAGAAAAAGGGATCACTAGCCATTTGACCTTCATTGTGTATTAAATAAACACCAGATGGTAAGGATTCATTCAGTAAATCTATTCTTTCTTCTTCATAGTCATGTTCACACTGTTGCTTCCCACTGAGTCTTTATCTTTATTTGTCATGGTGCCAAAGCTGCCTCTATAGCACCTTTCATGCATCACAGCTTTCAAATCTTGTCCCATTAGTTTCATTTTGTTTCTATCATAAATAATCTACTACTTTCTCATACACTCTTTCATTACCTAATAATGCTCAGTCTTTGTACAAAAGCGTAAAGTATTAAAAGGTTAGTGAGTACAGTTTGCCCATTAGTATATAGTCTGTGTGACACTTCATTAGAGAAAAATGTAAGCTACAGGTAATAATTATGCATTCTATGAAATATCCATACTTGCAATAACTAAGGATTTTTTTTTGTTTGTTTGAATGACCCTTCCATTTTAAACATGTTACTATCTAGAAGCTGATAACATGAAACTTCACTCAGGAAGAGTTAGGTGCCTGGAATTTAGCTGTTTTGAACATCTGACCACTGGACCCCCTTTTTTTGAAAGATATGGACTTGAGGATTTACAACATCATAGTTAAGGCTATTTGGGTCCAGATTTAGATTTCTAAATGACCCAAAGTTGAAAATCAGGATTTTGGTTCTGAACCATTATTAGTTCAAATAGATGAAAAAACCCATAGCAATATAATTCAACCTTGCACATAGAAGTGTAGTATGTACTTCTGTGAAAAAAAGATGTCCGTTGTTTTTTTTCTCGTCATGAGTTATCACATCTCAAATATGTTACTGTTTGAAAAAAGACTCCATCCAAATGTCTAATATAAAACATTTAATAATGGGGTTATATTACTAGTAAAAAGAGAATACAATCAAAAGTTGGTGGTTATTTAAAGTACAACAGCATTATCTCTGTATGCAAACCATGGCTTTGAAATAATACTGTGCTGTGAGTTAGAAAGTTCACCAGCCTTTTAGGGGTTGTGGTTTTTTTTTTTTTGTGGGTTGTTGGTTGGTTCTTTGGTTGGTTTTTTGTTTTGTTTGTTTGGGTTTTTTTGGTTGGTTTGTTTTTTTTTTTTTTTTTTTTTAGATTTAGACATTGCAGTGCAGGTATACAGGAAAGGAGCGAAATTGTAAGGAAAAACTTCCAACTCAGTGGCTTTCTGATAGTAATCAACAAATAAGAGACTGTTTTAATTCCTGTGAGCACAAAGAAACACTAATGCTGCCAAGAGTTTTGATGCTTCCTGGATCTCAGAGTGTATTCTGTTAATCTGCAGGTAGCATAAATAAATAGAAAAGACATTAAATATTCCCCTAAATAGTCCCATTACTAATGCATCTTTTTGCATCAGGAAGAACATGCTGAGTCCCACGTGAAAGTTTACTCCCTATAGCCGAAACAGAAAAACAATATCTGAATTGGGAAAAGGAGGTGCTTTTTGTGGAGGGGTTGTTTTTATTGTCTACCTGCCTATTCTTATCTTCTCCTTGGTACTGCAGGAGTCTGAGGGTACTAGAAGAGAGAGAGGGGTAAATGGCCGGACTGTTCAGATCCTGCCTACCTTATTGCCTAGGTGACACCCCTTCGCAGCGGTCCATTGCCACACGCTCAGTGACTGTGACTGCTCAGCTCACCTGGACGAGGCAGTGCCTAACGCCCTGTGCACAGCCAGTTGAAGTAGGTAAGTTGGGGAGAACTATTAGGTTCACAATGCATCTCTTAATCATGATTCCTTATTGTCACTGCAGAAGTTTTGAATATTTTCTGGATTAACCCAAAGAAGCAGCCACTTTTTGAGGGGGAATGAACTGTTTTAAACACATGCAGCTTTGTTAATGACCTGCAAAAATGTGTTGCTAATGAAGTAATAGCTTTGGTTTTAAACTTGACTAGGAAAAAAGTTCAGCTTAAAAAGATAAGTATTTAATGTTTCCTACCTCCTTGTGTGCCCATTTTCAAGTATTACTTCCCAGGAACAGCTTTTTAAATCAGTGTATATTGCAAAGAACAGAAATTTAACATTGAACCAACTGAAACAGAATACACTGAAAGACAGTGTCACTGCTGTTCTGCATTGCTTAACATTTGTGTTTCCTTTGAAAATCTGACTACAGAGACCCACTGGTTTTGTTCTTTCCCTGGCTCCAACACGGAGCTAGCAATGCAGCAGTTGTTTATTGTATCCTCTGTGATGATTACTAGTTCTAATCTGTTTAGTCCTAGGGGGATTTTAGTGATTTTACTTACATTTTATTTTCATTTTATTTTTGAGTTGCTTACAAAATGACCAATTTATCCTATGGACAGTCTCTTCTGGATATTTAAATTAAGTACCTGACTCAAATGGAGCACTAAATTCATATTTCAATTTACCTTCTTGTAGTTACAATAATTGGAAATGGTATTACTTGGTCAAGGTTATTTTGTGTCCTTAGGCTTCAAAGCAAAAATATTTGGTGGAGGAGGAATGATGTCACTTTAAACCTGCTATTTAGCTCTAAGAGCTGAAAAAGGCAGTGTAACCCCCTCATGCATAAATATATCACCTTAAGTTTATATTTCACTACTTTTAAAAAGTACTGAAGAATATGCCACAATATGTCTTGTTCTAGCAGCTGAAAAATTATGCTATGACTAAAATGACATCATTCTGCCTCCCACAGAATGTTTTGGCTCTGAGAGCTCAAGGAGCAGATGAAATTAACATAAAATGTCACTGTCATACAGAAAGGAAGAAAAAATATTAACATCTTCTGCATTTCTTTCACAGATCTGAGTAGGAGGTCACCATAAAGCATATCACAAGAACTTTGAGGGTAGAATAGAGCCTTTTGCTGAGGGCCAGTACAACAAGCATTGTTGAAATTTTCAAAATAGGGCTTACTGTAAATCAAGATGGTCTGTAGGATTTGTGTTTCTTCTGTCCACTAAGAGTTGTTCCACAGGACTCTCTCATTTATCTTTATATTAACATTAGCCAATTTTTAAATTGTTCCTAGGTTCAATTTAGAATGATCACTAGTGCTCTAAAACTAGATAATGAACCTAGCTGACACAATTCAGTTTTTCTTTTATTTATACCGTTGTATCTCAGAATCTTATAGAAAAATCATGTTCCCATTGTAGTAAACTATTCTGTGGTCAAACAGTAAGACATTCCCTGACTTAAAGAGTTTAAAACCTAGATATCAAAGGATGTGGTAGGCTGGAAAGAAAGCCAGACAGCAACCAGGAGGGTGGGAGGGCAAAGTAACAAACTGAACAAAGCTTACCGAAAAAAGATCGAGGTCTCACCTCACAATATTTAACCAGTGTGAAATAAAAATGTTTCTGTGGCTATCACAGAAGACTTGTGATTTAAGAGTCAATGCCCCTTTTCTTTTAAATTTTAACAGAATTTCCTGTGAATAAAATTGACGTGTGCAAATCTTGAGGCTTTTTAACATCAAGTGAGGGGTGGTCTAGGTGTTGATAGAGAACTTAGTAAGCACGAAGGCTTAATGTGGAAATCAAAAGATCTGTCTTGATCATGCTAATTTAAAGTACCAGCTACACATTTGTGAGAGATCGAGAAGGTAGGTCACAATGCTGGATGTGGGTAGGTGTTTAGTCAACAGCTAAGATTGTGAGATCCTGACATAAGGAGCGAGGCGCAGAGAGTGAAAAATTGCTGATCGAGGGCACAGTAGTAGGAGAAATATACTGAAAGAGGGAGACTGGAATGGGAGGAAGCATCAAAGAATGTTTCTGAAGGAATGATGAGAAATGAGAAAAGAATAACAAGTGAAGGAAGATAGCGATAGATAAAAATTTCGATATCTTATTAAAATAACACAGCACTGTAAGATGAAACAGAACTTCTGCATTATATCCAGAAAAAAAGTCCTAATGGAGCAGTGCAGATGGCAATAACCAAGTAATTCTTGACAGTATGGTTCTCACTGTATTTTACTGGTCTAGATAAGACTGGAAGGAACAATATTAGCCACTGAGTTCAATATAATGTTGACTTATAATGATGACTTGGTTAGCTTGGATGTTTTACCTGCTGTTTACAGAGAATTAAAGTCACTACCAAAATGAAGAAATACAAATGAGGCTTCTTATATTTAGTTTAGATTATTGATAACTCTTGTAGGATGATTGAAGGTACAGAAAATGCAACAGAAATAGAAGATGTTTCTTTAATAATCAACTCTAGCCTGAAAGTCAAAATTATTAGAAAATGTCATATTTTGCTTCCTTGGTACAAACTTCCTTCCTTTTTGATTTCACTCACTAATAATCAAGGTAAGTATTTCCAATGTGGCTTCTAATTTTTTTCCTCTATTAAGGATAGCTATGCTTGTTTATGGAACCAAATAACTGAAACCATGGTGGCATCCAAATTCATGAGATGTAGACATTGCTGACCAAATGCAGCACATATGTATATAGAGAAGTATCATTGCTTATTTAAGTCCTTCTTGAATAAAGGCAGAAAAAAAATTAGAAAAAGAGGAAAGTCAGAGATAGAGTCAAAATTCCTGCTCCCCCAGCCCCACACACAACCTCTAGTATATGAAGAAATTAAAAGTCAAAGCAAAGGTTCAAGGGTTTGGCAGGAAGGTCACCTGAGTGAGCAAATTCAGTGGCATGAGAACAGTGTTTTGACCTTCCAATATGAATTTACTTGGCAGAAATATTATGCCTAGTAATAGAGAATGAATAAAAAATAGATAAAAGCTGTCACTGAGAAGAGCAGTATGATTTATTCAGGTACGCATAATGTATAGGGAGTTTCAGACACTTGCTGAGGGTTAAGTACACGATAAGAGAACTGAAATCTTACGGGTGGAAGCCAAAGTTTGCGTCACTAGAATTTGATGGAAATCACAGTTACACTGGAGAACTGTATGACGAAGCCAATGAAGAGAAAAGGGAATAAGGAGAGAATAAAGAGAAACTGGGCTTTACAAGAGGAGGCTGACCCAGCAACTGATTCCTAAAATTGCTTATAAGCCTTACCAAAAAAAAAAAAAAAAAGTCTTAATGCATATTCTTTTGTAGCATAAGTGAGAGGTGACTTGTGACTTCAGCTACAAAAATGCTGATCTTTCCTAGCTGTTGATTTCTAGCACTAATTGAAGGATCTATGCAAACCCAGGGTACTGCGGAGTAGCTGAAGAACATTTATCACAACTTGAGCCTGGGGATCTTTTGTCTAAGTTGCAATAGCTTGTGGAGTAAACAGAAGGAGAGGTACGATGATAACCCTACCATTCATAGATTACTATGGTAACAGTCTAGATTAGGTTGATATTTTGTGGTTGAATATGCAGTTTAAAAGCAATATGATCATATCTTCTAAGATATTATGATGTTTGGCATCTACTGAGTATTTAAAACACTGCTTTTATGGAAAACAGCATTAGTATGACACAATTAAATTGTTGGGCTATCACTGCCTGAAGATGGTGATGTTTAACTAAGAGGTGAGGAGTACACTGTGCCCAGAAAAAGCTCCCTGTTTGAATTTCATCAGTATCACATTACCAAGGGCCATGCAGCAACAATACACTCTCTCAGCTCATCCAGTGGCACACTCATGCCACACGTGATTTCTCAGGAATAAATATTTAATATTCCTATTTTTCATTGCAATATGATAAAATATTTCTATGAGGAGAAAATTAGGGAGCAAATATGGAAGTATATAGACTTTCAGAGATCACTTGCAGGTAGTTTTTAAAAAATTTTGGCTGTCAGCAAATGAGGAGGATGGGGCATTTCTCCAGAGTAATGTACATTAGTGCAAATTAGCGCATATGTCAGTCTTTGAAATATCAATTTCTCTGACACACTAGTGTAATGAATTTTCTGAAAATTGAAAAAATAATAGGAGAGAGAATGTTTAGCTGTGTAGAGGAGTAAAATTTGTCTCAAAAAACTTGGCAAATTTCCATTTCCATATCCATTACTAATCTGCTCCAACATGATTCATGTTCACAAATATGCATACATTACTAAGGCATGCACAGCTGGCCAGATCCTGAGTTCCTTCATGCAAAAAAATTCATTACTTTTAATCAGCTAAAGAAGAGGGATTGTCTTCTGATCGTGAGAGATCAGAATCTGATCTACTTGGTTTATATAGTACTAAGAGTAGTATTCAGCATCTTGATCTTCTAGTGAAGTTTTGTGTTACATTTCAAATTGAAATGGTTTAAACTTTTGCTAGCTGTTATCCTCTGTCTGACATATGAAATAAGTGAATTCAGTACAACATTGTGAGATTCAGGGAGCTTAATTCTCCAGGTTTAGAATGAAATGGAATAAAAACGTTTTTGAATGTCAATAGGATCAAATTATGCATTGCTGTCCAGCAAACAGTAAGTTTTGATTAAGGAAAGTCTTCAGTCTGGGTCCACAATTATCTTTTAATATTGTAATTGCTTTCTAAATAGGTAGATACGCACACACACAGACTTCCAATCTATATTGTAAGCACTTAATATAAAACTATTCCACTTAGTCTTTATGTGTAAGTGCTAGGTTTTATAATTACAGCTGCATTCAGAATCTAATAAAATTAAGAAAAGGCTTGTTTAAGTTCCTATTCTTAGCTTCTTATTCAGATGCTTGTATATTTTACATATCCTATAATATAGACCTATATTCTAAGACTTAGAAACCCTCTTACTGGTTTGTGTCACAGCCAGATTTGTCTTAGTGCCATTATATTTGAAAGAACAGCATTAAGGAAGCCTTTCTTTTCAGTTCCTGATTGTGATTGCTAGCATATCAAATTTATTCCCTTGTAATCCAGATCATTTTCCAGAAGCTTTGAGAACTATATGTAGTAGTTTGTCAGAGAGCTCACAGAAACCCTATACTGACAGACCAAAAAGCCCTTCGACTGTCACTTTATGTCATTAACAATTTCTAAACCCATTACAGATGGGATGGACTGATTAGAACTGAGGAGGGAGGATCTTTTTCCCAGCCAGAAATATCCCCCGAGACTTTTCCTCCATGTGAAGTTTCTAATGATTAATGGGAGAAAAATAGGACCGCCCGCCCCACAGTTGCCACACACTTTATTTAGGAAAGAGGTTATTTATATTTGGTGATCTGCTTGCATTGGATGTCTTTAGAAGTTAAATATTAACTGGATAGTTTTTTAAAAGAGCTAGCAAAATAAAAAACAAGCTCTACACTCTAATTGCTCAGTTTTTTCCTTACTTTTCAATATTCGCTTTTTATAGCTCACTGTAATTTGTATAAATAGTGCTAAAAGACTAAAATGTTTATCTTCTACCCCCCACACCTCCCTTCCATTCTGATGTTTTATTTCTGTAAATGAAAGCTACAGCTGGAATATTGTTTTACTACAAATCTCACACCAGCACTGTCGGTTGTGATGTGACACCAGAGATTCTTATCTGTAGGCTGGGTTGGAATTATTAAACATTCTCACATTGTGCAAAGTGTTGAGGATGAACAGCAGTGCGGTGAGGTGCATCCAACACTTCTGTGCTTCCCACCTGATCCTTGAAATATGACTCTTTTAAGAGGCTAATATTTGCGTTATATAGAAGTGACAATATTCAAGCACTAACATGTGCTGGAAATATTGCTGGATTCTACATTCCTCTGAGTTCTTTTCTGAAGAAAAAATTTGAGGGGGGAAGGAAGAATGCAGATCATTCGAATAAAAAGAAGGAAAAGGTATTATTTCTACCAAAAGTATCTTCAGTGCTTTTATGAGAGGAGAATTTCCAGTTAACCCAAGTGATTAGCTTTCTTTGAGCTGACATAATGTTTTATCACCTTTAAAAATAAGGAACTAAAAAGGGAAGCAAAAATGCATTTCTGAATGGCTAATTTTATTTTTGTTATCTGACAAATATTGTTGTATTCACAGTGTCTTCATTTTCACGATAATTATTAAAATGGAAACACTAACAGGACCACAGATTCAAGACTGTCCTAACCACTCAAATAATAAATCTGCATTGGTTTTATGGACACGTCAACATGAGGTGTAGAAAGGGAGTGACAGTAAACTACTGTTTGTACTATAATTGCATACACTTAAAATGCATGAGCTAAAGTTAGCTCACTAGTCTAATTCTACTGAGTAACTGTATACCACATCACATGAATCAGATCTTACAAAGCAAAAGGTCCACAATAATGCAACTGTCACGGACATGGAAGTCTGACAAAACACCTAGATGCTCTCCAAATGCCTGGCACGGGTGAGATGATTTATTTCATTGTATGCTATAATAAGGTTGTTCAGAAAGAGGCTACAGGGGCAAGAGAAACATAGGAATTAGTCCAGAACTACCCTAGCTTTCCGTATAATACTGCTAGGAAGTAGCTGCCTGAGAGAATAATGAAGGCTGGGTAAGAGGAAGAACCTGATCCCAATTACAGTCTGGTTGGGATATGTAATTTTATTGCTGAAAAAACCAAAAGTTTTCTCCAGTGTTTTCTTCTCTTTTTTTTCCTTCTGATTTTTTTTTTATTCTCTACTTTTATGGTTTATAAGACCTAGTAATAGAACTACAGAATTACATCACAATACCATCTCTCTCCTCTTACACATTTTCTAGCATTGCTACCTCACCCAAAATATCCAAATAACAACACAGTGCCTTCAAACCTGGATCAGCTGGGAACTGCTAGGAATACAAAGAAAGTAGGTCTAATGCTATACCCAGCATGAGAAGTCTTCTATCAGAATTTTTCAGAGAATTTTTCTCTATGTGAGATAAAATCATATATGTAAAATTATATATGTGCAATTATATGTAATGATTATAGTTTCCAAGGCCATGACATTGGTTGAAGTAACAACCTAATAAGTAACTAGTTTCAAGCAACTAAAGCCAAACAGGACATTAACTGAAAAGGAAAAAAATCTTTCTAAATTGTCACGAAGATTAGAAGTCTGCACAAAAATTGTTTGTTCTAAGTTATACCACAATACAATTTTTGAGGAGAATAAATACTAGACATGAAAACTGAGACTCCAAAACACAGTTTGAAGTTAAGTTCTCTGTTTTCTAAGTCAGTCTTGTAAAAACCCAGTCACTTGTTAGTTTTGGGCATACTTTGGTTTTGTGTTTTTTTTTTTAAATTAATTAATGTTGTCATGGCAATGGGAAATTTTTATTTCTGGAGTGCTGAGCAGCCATCCTCAAGTTTAAATCAGTGGGAAGAGCAGGTGCTCAGCACCTTTGAAATGAAGTTTGGTGGACAATAGAATTTGTAGTCAATGTTTCTGATGATGTAAACCTGAGCTTAGCAAATGCAGATGCTTGTTCCATCTAAAAACTTTTTCCTCATTTAGTGACTTCATCGTCCCCTGAGCTTTACCATTCTGTATCAGAAATCTCATTCTGATTAATGTTCCTGGGTGGGTGGAAGGGTTCAATTTGTACTTCACACTAGTATCAATACTGCTGTTTGAACATGCTTTTGTTAGCTTAATAGTTTTGTTTTCATAAACAGTTGGTGCCATAATACTACAATTGGTCCTGCTGAATTTGTCCATGTAAATTAGGAATACTTCAAGCGTATTGAACAGTGAAGTAAAGGAAAGCTGCAAAAGTAGATTTTCTCAATTAGGTCTTTTCTAACCTTAGGAAAAGTAATGTCTTAAAAATAATTTTTAAAATTATTATACAGTCAAGTTCTGTCTTTTAATTTAACTTCAGAAATATACCTTTCAAAGAGGTATTTATTGTATGTACTCATTAATGTATGTAGAAGACCTATCAAAGACAACAAAAGGAATATGTATGGTAAGTTAGTCTTTTGATATTGTCACAAATCCATGCCTGTTGTTCTGTTACAAACATGTGAGAATGTTTCAAGAAAAATGGTTGAAACTTATAAATTAAAGGTTCTTCAATATTGCATCTGGCTGTAACTTCTAATTAACATTTTAAAGGCTACAGTTTAATTTAAATGAATGGCAGGCCTTTGACTGCACAAGACAGCTCATGAACATGATTACAACAAAGTAATTTCCCTTTGTCAGATACAGACTTTCAGTAATAGTGTTCTCTTAGCTTAATAAAGTTAAGCACCACTTACAATCGGCACTTCATTTTGCTTCTTTCTATTATATAGAATGGTGGTTGTTCAGTTCTCATAGCAGCCATCTGCGTAGGTGTTCATTTGTACTCTCCTGCTGTGTGGGTACTCTGTCTAATTCCCAAGCTTCTAGCTTTATAATAGTTTCACAAAATGCTGTTTGAATTTTTATAAGCTAGTTTTCATTATCATTAGTTGAATGTTCCAAAGCTTTATACTGCCCAATATGGTTCTATTTTGACTCATGTTTGTATGCATTGATAATGTCTCTGTGCTGTAATATTAGTGTTACAATATCCACTGGAAAAACTTGTTGTATAAGTAAGTTGAAATTTATAACGTTATAATTTATTCTATAATCTTCCCTTTCCCCCCCAAATTAAATAAAATTATAGATATATTTCAAAATCATGATATAGTTTTCATTTAAAAGTTTGATTCTTTTTCAATGCAGCTGCAAAATTTGTGCAGGTTAAAGATATCCTAATGGGTAATGCGTAATCTAATAAATTGGAACATTCTGATACTGGTTTGTTACTATCTAAGACCCCTTGTTGCTGCTGGTTCCTGTAGTTCTGCCTCAGACAAAAGGGAAGGATGTGATGGAATGGCATTCTGTCATTTTTTCTGTATTACTTTGCCCTCCTCTCTCAAGTGAATTCAGCCATTATTACCCCTTTGCTTAGAGCCTGTTAGAGCATTCCACAATAGAAGGTCTCCCTTGTGTTCCTCAAATGTGTCTTGCGTTCCCTTGGAGAGGCATATTTGGAAGAGCAATTAAGCATTGTTGTTTGCAGAAGAAAGCAAGACATCTACTCATATTCTATACTTACACGAGGCCCTCCTTCTTAGGATCCCAGAATATTCTAGAAGTATTCATTAAATTTATAACACTAACTGAAGCATATACTTTCCACATGTATATTATAGTTATGGTGTGGATGATTAAACAGAGTCCTGCAAAGGAAAAATGAAAATTACTTGTTAAGTAATTTTTTTAAAAAACCAAGTAACTGGCAGAAATGGAGTGCAGCTATCATGGTTCTTAATACTTCTCTGTAGTTTAAAATCTGTAGGCATTTGGAAGAAGGAATCGTACTTTGCCTTAGTTATTTACCGTTGAGGGAATAGTTGTTTTAAAATGTATTACTGTTCAGTATAGCCTTTTAAAACTTTTATTTGAGATACATACAAAATCAAGAAAAATCAGAATTAAATGACTGTTTTCGTCAGTGAACATAGGCTAGATGTAGCCATCTATCTAATTTAGCTTTCCCACCCCATATTAATGGAGCGATTAAAAATAAGTAATCCCTAAACTGGGGTACAAAATACTTTCTTAAATATTCAGGAAAATATTTTTTTTATTTTGGAATTTATATAATTTAAATTATTGATTAAATATTCATCGAATTTTTATATTCTAATGCTTTGAAACAAAAATACATGTAGCTTGAAATTAGTTTTTTAAAATAAAATGACAAAGAATTATGCAATAAGCTCTTAAACACTTGTCAGAAATATTTTGAAACATTGAACTGAATTCTTAGATGTCTTGTCATTTGCCTATCATATCTCAGGCAAACTTTTCCTATTTTGCAGTGCAAGAAATTTGCACTTTCAGTAGATTCATAATATTATCCCTAAAACTGAAGATGGTGTTGCTAAGAGCATAGAAAAAGTTCCTTTGTCAGATGGGAAGAATAGATAAGACTAAAGTCTTTTGGAATTTGGGTATGAGTTTCAGTCATGAATGCTACACCTTGGCTGAGGTGTAATAAAAAATTATTTTAGCAATCACTGTGTACAGTGCATCTGAAAACCTAATGGAAACAGAAGAAACGCGGTTGTCTGGATGAATCTGAGTGGAAACAATACTCCTTCATCTCTGCTTACTAACTCTCAGCAGTTATTGTTTCACTCTATGACCATAGCGTAAATTCTGTTGAGCAGGAATTCCTATATGCCTTGATGCCACATATCAATTACTGTTAGAGAATGGTGCTTAATTTTTTTCACATTTTCAGAACATTGAAGTCGCTTTGCTTTAAAATCCATGCTAGAAATCCCAATCCAATTAGGTCAAGGAGAGTTCTGTTGTTTTTCACTGCAGCCAAAATTTCACTTTCCATTCTTCATTTAAATATCCGAACATCAGGGAATCCTCAAGTTTGTATCTGGCAATAGGAACCATGTAGTTTATTCTGAGATAAGGTGTTCTGTTAAGATTGGATCTCCAATGGTCTGTTTTTCATGAAGCACAAAGGTTTGTAAGTATTTCTGTAAATCAGCCTGAATGTGTGAGATTTTTTTTGCTCTAGTTCTGGATTCAGTACATGCTCACTAATCTAAAAAGCCCTGCATGAGCCTGAACCTAATTAATTCAATGATCTGCAAACTCCATGAGTCTTATCATGGCAACAGCAACAGATGATGCTTCTTAAATTTACATCCTTTAGAGTGCACTTAATAGGATCAGAGCAGTCACAGAGAAGAATACTCAGCTATGGAAGTTGTTTCTACCAGTAATCGAATTGAGTATGGTTCTTTCCATTTGCAGACACCCGCAGTCAGAAGAAGAATATTTTCTTATTGAGCACTAGATTTGTCCTGAAATGTGTACAAAATGATCATACAAATAAGAAGACCTCAAGGAGAAGGAAACGTAGTTTTACTGCTGTTATGGCTGGGGTTTTGCACAAGACAATTTATGTAAATAGCTCCAGGAAGAATGATGGGCATTTTGAAAATACATGTGGAAATGTATATTACAGCAATCTGAGTGCCTTGAGATAAAGTGAAAAACCCAGGGGTCTTGGTGAGCTATTTTATGGTTCAGTTGAATTTTTATTTCAGTCCTTCTAATTAATTCTTAAGCTTTAGTTCATAATAAGAAAGCAAGTTACGCTTTTTATTTATTTTTTCAGTGTTAGCTGAAAAGGACTAGGACTGCATCCAAATCTTTAAAGTACCAATGAACCAAATATACTTTTTTATCTTAGAATCTACTCACAAAAAGTGCAGATGGCACCACCAATAAATGACTGTCATGGACCAAGATCTTTTCTATGCAAATGACTAATGCATCACTACGATTCTGTCAGAGCAACAGAAAGAGGCTGCCAAAAAAAAATCATATCATGATCAGTGAGTGTTTCTGATTGTTCACTGTTTGTAGCACATATGGATCCTCTGAAATACAGAACACCTACCTAAAAGAAATACTCAAATCATTATGCATCATGAACTTTTGCATGTGTTTAGAATGTTTTAAGGAAACTATTTGGTCTACAATAAACAGACATATTTTCCCAGTGTCATTACAGCAATAGCTGTGTTAAAAAAAGAAACAAAAAACCCCACCAAAACAAAACAAAAAAATAAACAACACATTAGAATCTATGCTTTAATTTACAAAGGAATAATCAGGACAGTTTGAAACTGAGCTGTCTTAAGCCTTTCTCATAGGCTTCTTGAAACGTATCTACAGTGTGAAATGTAGATATGTAATAAACATTTGAGGAACAGGAAGGAGGAAGAAGATAATCTACTTATAAAACTTTTTATTGTATTGACTGTGGAACATAGCTGACTTCTAACAGTCTTGTGTCCAGTGTGAGAGATGACTAGACCCGAATGTCTATACAGCAATTAAAAATATATCATTTTCCATAAACGCCAAATGTTTAATAGAAACTTATAAGGTATCAAAACCTGTATACACAACAAACCAACTCAATGGGAAATAAATGCACAGAATTTTTGAAAGGTGACAAAAATAAAATAGAGAAAATCTAGTTCTATTGAAAACCACTGACAAATTTGGAAGAAGAGGCTCAATGCAAAGATCAGTTAAAATTAGAGTATTTCTTGAACATTCCTTTAAAATGGAAAGACATGTTTAAATCAATTCTTTCTATGAGTCCCTGTAGCACTGTGAGAAGAGCATGACATCGTTCCTCTCAAACTGGCATGGTTTCAAAATAGATGGGTTTGACCGGGGAATGAGCTCAGAGACTCTCAGTCACCATTAAAACTCTACTGCAAAGATTCTACTCTAGAAAACAATTTAGGAAAAAAAGTAGATGTTTGCCTTTTCCAGAAGCAGCAAGGATACGGGACTTAAGAGGGAAGCATCTACTGCTGGGAGAATTCACATGCCTCAGTAGCTCAGATAAGTTTCCTGTATGTCAGACCTCCTGTGTAACAAAGACCATTTCCCTGTTAATCATGTTATAGTTTGAGTCATGTGAAGATATCTGTCATTCAAGATTTTGCAGTTAGGCAGGTCTCCAGGATGGAAGAGATTTTAAAGCTAGATGAGACGCCTACAATCATTTTGTCTGAAGTAACCTATTCGGATTATAGCATACTCTTCAAAAATTTATCCCATCTTTATTTAATTTAAAGTTATAAAGAAGTGCTTTGTTCCAGTTGTGTTGTCACATCCAGTATGGAATTTATGTCTTGTCTAGTTCTTCATTTTTCATACACTGAATCAGGTTGGATTTTGTTTTGTTAGAGTAACAAATCACCTATTTTTTTTCATTTTACATATTCCTATACTCTTAACAAATCCCTTTTTAATCTGCTTTTGGATAAATAAACCAGATATAGCAGCTTACATCTGGATGGAGAATGCTTCTGTATCTCAACCTGCTGCCTGAATTTTTTCCTTCAATAAATTTATAAAAAACCCCTGCAAATAGTGTTCCACTTATGCCTTCATTATTGCCATGTAATGAAATTGTCTTCTTATTCATCTCACCTAATATTACTCAATGTAAGGTTATGTATCTATTCTGAGCTGGTCAGGGTTCCCTCTGTAATTAAAGGAGAAGGAAAAGCAATTCTACAATGTCAATCATCCTATTTTAAGACAGATGACTCACCCTCTGAAATATTTGTATCTCTCTCTTAACTACACAGGGAGCCTAGACTACTGGTTAGATTAGATTTCTACCTTTCAGGCAGCTACAATAGGTGAAAAGATTCCCAAGTATATGGTGAGTTATTTCCATTCCTTCACATGAGCCTTGATTTGATTAAATGAATTAAATCCTATAGGTAAAACAGATGGGAAAAAGCCTGCTTTGAAAATCTTTTTCAGACTTCAGCTCTAACCACTTTGCAGTTTCAGAACTTAAGTAGTTGTGCATACTCCCACCAATTTGTATTTAGGAAGCTGGGGCATTTTACTCAGGAACACACGCTTGCAGGTATACAGATTTGTGAGCCTATTTCTTCAAGGAGTTATGCAAAATAATTGTTCAAAGCCTTAACAGTATAGATATAGCTATTAATTTTTTCATAGCTTAGTTTGTCATCACGAAAACAGAGATAATGTTTCTCGTTTGTTGCATTTGCTTGCTAACTGTATTCTTTCACTTAGTTTACAATCTATTTTGAACTAGGGTCATGTCTCTGCTCTGTTTCTGTGGCACCTGAAGGTTGTGGTCTATAGACAACATTATAATGCAAATAATTACTGTTTATATTCATTGACTATTTAGACTTTGACATCCATTCTTTACAACATCTAGTGCAACAGAACTCTGATCTCTTTTGATACTTCCAAGTTTGCTGTAATACAAATAAAAATGGCATGAAGGAGTTTTCTTTAGAGGCTTAAAGAGGTTTAAGTACCTGCATCAACAGTGCTGCCATGTGACCTGCTCACCCAAATCTGTTAGTGGTGATCCTCTTCACATAAAAGTGTGGGAGGGTATGTTTCTTTCTATGATTATAATTGTTTGGGTGCATGGATATCAGCTTCTTAGAGTACATTAGCAAAACAACTATCTATAATTATGCTCTGGCCCTGAGCTGCACTCAAACATTCGAATCAGCCATGTCCCCTTTCACCAGATTTCAGTGGTAGATCTGCACCTGTACATTTTTAATTTGTACATATCAATCTGAACACTTTCTTGTGGAATAGATTTTGTTTTTTGTGGAACAAAAATCAGAAAAGTAGGTTTTGATCTTCGAGTCCTGGTAACCAGGTTTAATTGTCCAAGTTCTCTAGTAATCAAGGGTGGGATCAGAATGGATCTGTAAGTGTTCATGGCATTGTGACAGACCAAAAGAAGAAGAAGAAAAAAAAAAGTAAAACCAAAACATTCCTAGTGTAACCAGTGCTGAATGCTTTAATTTCTTAAAAATTAGTCTGGAAAAATTCCCAGATCATACATCTGTCATGCTAATTTACAGAGGCTGAAGTCTAAGGGAGAAGCACTGCAGATGATCATTCTTCCTCTCCCCTTCCTCTGTTCAGCATGATTACTCCCTCCCCCAAATGTTTCCTGACTACCTGGCAAGTTTAAGCATGAACACCTGTATTCTAGCTAGAGTTTTCTGTATGCTGGTAGGTGCCATTGTCAGTCCATCTGTCCAACATTTTTCTTATGCATTGTCTAACATCTCATGGGCTAGTATTTGTAGTGGGAATCTGTGACAAAGAAGGAACAGGAGACGAACATATTTGTTCCCCACCACCACCTTGGTTATTCCTCTTAAAGTATCTGCTATAGTTTGGTTTATTTTTTATTTCTGTCAAAATGCAGCTGTGGTACTATAAATGACAAGTCATCCTCAGTCATCTTGAAATCACCAGGGTTTAGCTCTGATCTCATTTTCACAGGTTCTATGTCAAACATGAACTGTTCCTAATTGCCTCCAGTTTCTGTGGCCAGAATCAGACACATAGTTTTAGACATATACAGATCCTCCTAGTTCACAGAAACTGCTGGAAAGTTTTTTTTCTTTTCACCAATATCCAATCTGGTTGGTGACAATTTAGTATAAAAAGACCTATTCATTTTTCAGTTTGCAGATTTGTTTTGGTTTTAAACATGAATTTGTCTTTATAAAAGCTGTGGTAGTTATTGAGATAGATGTAGTAAATGTCATGATGCTACAAAAATGTTCTAACTTCTACTACAAAATATACTAATGTTCCATCTTAACACTAAATTAATTGCATTGCATTGACTGACACCTAAATTGGATTTTTGTGTCATTCAGTTGTCAGTCTAGTTCATCAGACACGGAAGTATCTAAAATGAAGATGTGTGAGAAGTCTAGAGGTTCAATAGTCAATTTAATCTTCTGATTTTAATCATTCATAATCCAGTTTTTAAGAAGGCTTAAACTGCTCAGAACAATTCTTCTTTTTCTTATATTATTACAATTTCTTATAATATTATGATAACACGAGTTGCAAAACTAATGTGAGCCAAAGAGCTTTACTTCTAAAACAGTGAGTTGTGTTAGACTCAGAGCTTCAAATTTGACCAACTCAGTAAGCTTTGTAGCATTGTCCAGATAATGCTAGAACAGGAGGATATTTTTTTCAATTTAATTGAGTTGCTTAGAAAACTACACTCTCTTTTTTTATAAGGCACCTTTGGACAAATCTGGAGACATACCCAGTTCTGATGTCTCTAGTTCAAGAGCTGCAGCTTTAAAGGGGACAAGCTGGCCTCTGTAGAATGATTTGAGGAAATGAAATTATTTTCAAGTGTCTATGCTTCCTATATAAGCAATATGTATATATCTATAAATACATATATAAACCCCACACACTGCGTGCTGCCAACAGTCACTATGAATGAAATGCAGTGAGAACAAGCAGAGAAAGCCTGGTTGCTGTCTTATGGTTAACCATTTTGTTACACCCATTTTTTTTAAATTCACAGATGTACATTTTCTCTTTCATGATGAATTCCCTTTAGTGGCACACATTAAAAGAATTTAGATATTTAATTCCAAAGCTGTATTCCTGAAATTCCTGTTCAAATCTCATGTAGTAAAGGAATTTGTATTGCAGAGGTGCTACAATCTGACCATAAATTTCCTTTGTACCTGCAGCTCCATTTTATAAACTGGAGCCTACACCATACTTAATAAGATCAATGAGCTTGTTACTTATGCATCTGCTCTGAGAGATTTAAACCAGTGGAACATGTCTAAAGCTGACATACTGGGATGAGATTCACACAAATCTCACTGGTGCTACGCTTTCACCAAATGGTTGTAGGCCTCACTATAGAAATGGAGCACCTGAGCTTACTTTCACAATACTTTTTATCAATCCTTCTGTTTGGAGAAACTGCCACGTTAATAAGTGTAATTAAATGAAAGCTGACATCAGTGAGAGAATTTCCGTTTGTATCAAAAGATTCTGAGTGAGTCACTGGATAGAGAGCAATTTTAGATGCCATTTCAGCCTGGTCAACACTTCAGCTTACCTTTCATTTACTAAGAATTTCTACCTGTAAAATAACAGTGTAGTGAAGCTTTAGGGGTGTACTTTAGCAGCTCTAAAAATGTTGGAAAAACCCTAGCACCAACAATCTGCTGGCATTAAAAAAACACACTCCAGACAAGGCCATTACTATTTTAATGTTGCTTTATAGGTATTTTAAAAGAACATGTAGCCACAGCAAAAACTTGCATAAATAATAATACAAAAGATCCATGTTTTCATTACCAATAGAATGAGTGAATGGATGTTTGCAATGTTCTGCTTTGTATCTAACTTTACTTGGCAACAGAGGCAATATTTATAGTAAAGTCTATCACCGCTTATTAATGTTATACATTAGACTATTTTGCTGTTTCAAAAAATGTTAAAATATGCTGAAACATTTTCAAATAAAACAAGTAAAATGATCTAACAATTTATTAATTGTATTTCATTGTTTATATAGTAAAGCATGATGAACCATTGAATGAAGCAATGTAAATATATTCATTTGATCTATCCTAATTGTTGTAAGCATTTATAAAGCCTTAATGAAGCCTCAGGGGAACAATTTCCCACCTTGCTTATTTAAAAATTGCGAAAAAAAGTTCTAAATCACAATTTTCAAGTAATTTATATAAAAGCAGAGGAGTAAGCAATTCATTTGTGATATACATATTATTGCATTCCTGATTATGAAATATCCTTCTTATTAGGAAATTTCTGTTTGATGCATTTTACAAATGCTTGGAGATACAATGTTGCTTGCTTTTAAATATATAGTAGGAAAATATGTTATTTATTAGATTTCAAATATTAAACTGGCAATTTAATTTTCCTTGAAGTGACTACACTAAGCAAAGTAATTGTATAGACTAATAATTTACTCAAGCCAGAAGTTTTAAAACAGCTGAGTATATTTCCTCATAATCAACTGTGGAGTTTAAATGTAGAATAGTTATACACTAACAGTGAATTTTCATAGGAAAAATGTTAGGGTTCAGTTCTGAGATGTCTTCTATAAAAAGTTGAAACAGTTCTATTTCAAGGAGTTATTCTTCTACTTTTTCATTAAGGAATTGACAGTTTTCCTGACATTAGCTGCATACAAAGTAGCTAATGGGTATTTCCACTAGACAACAACTGTAAAGTTCAGATATGCAAAATAAACAAGGTTCATAAGTACTGCAGATTGCAGGGAAGCCCCAAATCCTTCAGTCCCTCACTTTCATTTGGAGGTTTGATTTGTATTCTCTACGGAATCCACTCAGGCTTGACAGGGAATAACCAACCTTATAACCCAGCAGGATTTTCTTTTTCTTTTACAAGCTTCCTGAAGCTCCATTTTGCTACAAGGACATTCAGGTCATTTGTGAAGATAAAAGTTTAGTTGTTGATGAAAGGGATGCAGGTTTTTGCAGCTGGAGTAGAGGTGGAAAAAACAGAAAAATGGTTATCCGCTTTGGAGGAGGTGCTTGGACAGACTGATATATTACAGGTGCTATGCAAACTTTAAAATGCCATCACTTAGTCCCACCCTGGAAAACAGCTACCTATAACTCTTATTGGGAAGTTTCATATTATGTCTTCATGTTTTCAAGATTAAATCTGTTCATTTGTCTCTCCCGTTTGAAAAGTCAGAATTGTAAATTCTGCTTTTGAAATCAAAGTCTGGTAGCAGCATGCATAGCAATAGAAAATAAAGATACTACCCCTGAGATACACATTCAGAGTTTGCAAGGACATCTGCCTTATGGATCCCTATGAAGATACAAATCTTCTTTGAGAAATAGGACGTTAGTAAACAATTTTGCTGATGAAGTGCAAGCTGGAACAGAATTCAACTTATTTTTCTGTGGCTACATGTTCTCTTCAGTGCTGGCAACAGGGAAAAATAGTAGAAACTTGTATAACAAAATAAGCAGAGCTGACTGAGAACACAAGCAAAGATTCATTTGCCTTTCATTTACTCTTTTGCTACTATTTTAGTTTAACTAGTCTGCTATAACTTGTCTTGTACCAGTGCACCTGATAATCGGACAATTACTATTTTAATTTAGTAAATAATTGGTGACTTTAAAAATCTCATATAAGGCTTTACAAATCCCTCACTTCTTAATAAAAATATTTCTAAAGATCTGAAGGAAATACAAATACGTTTGAATTAATAATTTAAAATACCTTTTAATCTTCTTTGTTGCTGTTCTTGTAGTGATTTTTTTTCCAGGCTAAACTGGCTTGAATTTATTGGTTAAACTTTATTCTTTATAAATTCTTTGTAATTTGTAATGTAACCAGAATGTGGTATTGTAATTGGATATGGTATTTCTTATTACTAGAAGAGAAAATGCACAATTTAATTGTGTAAATTAAAGATTGCCCTACATATATTTATTCAAGTTCTTAATTTTTACATTATTTATTAGAAAAGTGACTAACTTAGTGATTATCTTTTAGTCTGGATTTGAGTGAAGTTAATTTTGTACAAAAATTTGAAAACTGTTCAATGCAAAAATTAGGAAGGTAAAATTTGTTGCTTAAGCAAAACTATTAGCTGTGTTGGATAAATAAGAAAACTATTCAGGAAAGCATCATTTGTGTGTAAACAAACAGCCTCCTAGTAAAAGCGAAGTAAGCAAAGTAGTCACCATTGTGTTCCCTGACAGTCTCCTATCATAAGATATTGAAGAAAACTGAACTGCATCATTCCCCTTTGTAATCAGAGAAGAAGCTGGCTTGTTACTTCAATAAACTATAGATTCAGGTGCCTATTCAGTTTTCTACCATCCAATGGTTTATCTTTTATTAAAATGTTGGCAGCTAATTTGTAACTAATTGAATAATCTTATTTAAATTATTTTCATATAAGAAACAGGGAACTTGGGGTACAGATTTTGTGACTATGCAGATAATAAAGAATAGAAGAGTAATATAAAAGTTGTTTGTGCCAGGTCTGGTTCTACAAAGAGGGTCTGCATGCTTATAAAGTCAGATTATCATTGTTTTTATAAGTTGTGGTTTAACCACGACATTATATTATTTGAATGCTGTATAAAAATTGGTTTATATTCAAAGTTCTTAGCCATGTGCTGAGCTGCAACTTTCTCTGAGATGCTGAATGTTCCCTTGATGAGTTTTAAACCATAATGACATTTAAGAAAGCTGAGATATTGCAACTCTCAAAAAGATTAAAATAAATCTTTTGTTTTGGTCAAGAACCTAAGCATAGACAGCATGTGCCAGAATGGAATGTCTCTTCTTTTGTACTTAGCTCTTTTTGCCTAGTAGTGAAAGCATGTGCATTTAGAGCTCAGCTTCTTGTGAAATCCATACCAACTGCATGTCTGATGGGCTCCAGCGATTCTCCAATAACATTTGCTGGGGGGGGTTGAGGATGGAAACTAATGAGAAATAGTAAGAGTTACAGACATAAATGCAGCACTTTTCTTTGCAGGTGACTAGTGAATACTCTTCAACATTTGGTTTCAGTTGATTTTATTTTGATCCATCTGGAAAACACCTAAATACTCTTGCTTTCATTCAAAAATTAGTAACAGTTGAAAATCCTCAATCTCTCTAAACCAGTTTTTAATGTGAAAAATCATCATTATCAAACAAGACCAGCTAATACTTAGAAATTTAATTACCAAACAAGTGCCCCTAGCTAGCCTAACAATATCTCCCCGAACATTTCAAAGAATGGAATCTGCTTCCCGTGAAGCAGAACCTTATGAGTTCTCTATCTGTTTTTTAATGGGTTTTGTTTGTTTGATCATAGTTCTTCATGCCACCTTCTGATTTCTATTGTTATTTGCACAGGTATATTTACGTGTGCTTTCATTTCTGGTATCTCTGCACAGAAAATGAAGTAAAGCCAATTAGATGCATGAAACCTACTGTCATTTTCCAAAGTAGATCAGCATGGATCAGCAGTATGTGCTAGGAAAAGTTCTGCTGTCCTTATCGTACTAAAGGGCAGGTCTTTTCCCATCTCGGTAGAAACATGACTGAGCTACCACATTTCTAACCATGATAATTACTTACTCTGAGTCTCTCAGGTAAACTTTGGGCCTGAGAGGTAGGCCCAGACTCATCCCATCTAACATGAGGTTATGTGATGTAGGAAAGTAATAACCCGAACTGTCTAATGCTAAAGGGAGAGAGAAGTACCCCCAAGTCTGGTCAGCTCACTGACAACTGCATTACCATAACTGCAAGACCACAGTTGTGTGCTGAAGCCAGGCAAATTCAGACTCAAGATAAAGGACCCATTATTTTTTAGATATAATTATTTAAATAACTAGAATAAGTAACTACTGGAACAATTTGCTTAGGATAGCAGTGGGTTTTGCAGTGCAGTGGATTATTTGGAGCATTTTCATACACATGCTTGGATATTTTTGAGAGAGACTTTTGGTTCAAATACGTAGATTCAGAGAAAGCAGCTAGTATCTACATTAAAGTTCAGAGAAGAGGACCATGGTGGTCCCTTTCTGCCTTATATTTCCTTCTAAAAGAATCAAATTACTCTGACTTTATTTATCACTCTACCAAGTTTTGTTTCACCTGGAAATTTTATTGAGGTGATATATTACTTAAATATCTCTGATGAAAAGATCGGGGACTTGTTCCAGTCCCCAGGGAAGCACACTAGAAATGCTCCATTTGACAATTATTTTCCATTGACATCCATTTTTTGAATCTGTCAGCTGGCCAGTTCGTTAATGTCTAACCAAATCTGGAGTCTCTTATGTTTATACAATTACTGCTAACAATGAAACTTGAAATTGCATCAAAAAATGAAATTACTTTTATCTGAAAACACGTATTTTCTGTAGACTCATGCTGACTGGAATTATTATATCTTAATTCTTTGACAACTGAATTTGCTATGAGCTTTTTCACCAGCTTTCTTTATATTAAAATGTTAGTGGTCTATTATAGTCAGGGTTGCTTCACTTCTCCTTCTTGCCGCACTGTTGTAACAGTTCCTGAATTTCCATTCTGTCAAAAGTAAGCTTTAGTAAGAGGCTATGTGCTCAGACGATGGAAATCATTTGTATATACTGATAAACAAATACTACACCTTGAAGGTTTTTGCTTGTGTGAATTTCTAGCACAGCAGACTAGAAATACTTCATCATTGCTTTATGAAAAAAATGTCAGCTAGTTTCTTTCCAAACATTAGAAATATTAATTTAAATATTTTCTGTGGTCTTACTATTTTAATCAGCAATATCTAGTAGTATGTTTGCAGTATTACTATAGTTTATTTTTTTACTAGTATTTGTTTAATCCTCATATTGAAGGAAGCTATATTGGGTATGGAATCTTCCATACCTTCAGCTGCTTTCATACATTTTTTCACCTTTTGACTTATAATTTACATTAATTGCATTTACTTCCATTTATTTTCCATTTGCTTTCTTATTGATAACTCATAAACCAACATAGATTTGTCAGCACAAATAATAAATATTAGCCAAAGTTATTTTCCTTCAAGTCAGCGTCCCTCATAATTTATCCCAGTTTTGTGGAATAAGCCTGAATACATATATACGTTATTAATCGAAACTGTTGTCTGTGGATGGTGCCTAATATAAAGTGACATCTTTAGAGACCTTTTTCTAATCCATCTGGACATCTGTGATTATAACATTCCAGTCATGTAGACTGCCCACCAGCTCTTGGTAATCCCAGTTTAACCAAATTCACTTTCTTTAGTGTCACCAAGATTCACAACATAAGAATGCTTTATGAACATGTTTGACAGAGAATAACTTACAAGCATCTCCCAGAAAAAAGTTATAGTGCTATATAAAGGGACTCAGTCCTTTCACATATAATTTGGTGTGAGATAGTCTGTAAACTTCTAGAGAAGAGACAAATCTTTAGCAAACACCTCAGCTTCGGTCTGTTTTTGAAAATCATGACAGAAATATTGTAACTGCTGTCCATGCAGCTGTGTAAGTACAAAGAAAACTGTGATGACCATTCATTTTACGTGTAGGCTTTGCACTATTCTGTGACAAATATTTTGGAATACTCAATGTTACTAACAGTAATCAGCAAAATAAAGGAGACTACCACTTTACATTTAAAATCCCTTTGTTTATTCAGTAGCAAGAAGCACCTCAATTAACAGTGAAAAGTCTTAAACATTACCCCTTTTTTATGGGAAGTGCAGATATATAGGTGATTTACACTGAAAATAGAGACAATTTAATGTGTTTAAGTTTTAGTAATATTCTCCTGTCACCATAGGCTGGAAATTGCTGTAGTGAGGTGTAGTTCCCCAGCTTTAGACTGGGACTTCTAAGGCTTGAATCTGATATGGTAGGGTATTTTGCACTTGTTGGTACAAAAGACTGTAGTTAGTACTTGTGTGTTTCCCTCTTTTTTGGTTAATTAAGCTGAGTACACTTTTAACATGGCTTAGTATGCACATAATTGCTTTGAAATAAATGAGACCATATTACTCTATCTGTAACAACCGTGGCTCTGTTTTTGTTTTAAAAAATCTACTAGGTAAGGATAAAGTATGTACAAAATGCAATAAATCAGAATGGTAGCATTTTTTATACACTCTATAGGAATATGACAACTCCACAAGCAGCAAGGCAGGAAATAATCAGACCTGTTCATTTTTACTGGACCTTTTATCTTTAAAAGAAGTGAAACCAGGCTGGCTTCCCAATTGATCACAATTCTTGGCCCAGTCAAGAATAAGTTGTCTTAAACAGAAAACAGATGAATCTTTATAAAGAAGGCAGTGCTTAAGATATATAAGCAAACAGAACACCCAGTACCACCAGAGTTCATGTTCTGTTTTAAAGAAAACAACATTGTGTTTATGTAGGGCTTCTTATCCTTGGGTACGAAATGAGTGTCTTTAATGGGAAACATTAGGATACAAAGAGTTTAAGTGTCTTGTTCATTGTTATACATCCCAGCAAGAGTGGGTTTGCAGCTCATGTCTACATGAAGCATTGAAGACAGTGAGATAAATTCTCAGCAGGACATTCTGTCTTATGGAAAATATTTGTTTAAATGCAACCAATAAGAAAGATTTTTATGTATATCCACAGGTTTTAATTTACAGCAATGCAATGTAAAGAAAAAAATAATCATCTTGAAGTTTTTCTTCTGCTTTTAAACGTAAACTGAATCAAAAGAACTGGAAAAATACAATTTGTTTTGGCAACATGGTGGCAAGACAATCCAGACCATCCAGGTGAAACCTGTAGGAACTGGATACCCTTAATGATGAGTTTAGGATTGGCATTTGATTTCAAATTGCTTTTAAGGAAATTGTTCCATTGCTTCAATAATAAGAGATAAAAAAATCCAATGTTATGGCAAATGGGAAGAGAATATTAGCTTTATTTTTAAGTCCAGTTACATGTGATCTCAGAGTTTAATATCCTATCTTCTCACCAGCAACAAATAACATTTGCCATTGACCACATATTAGTTCATGGAATTCTTTCTTGACATGAGGAAACAAGAAGAGAGGACTAATTATTATTTCAGTATAGCGAAGAGACAGACCCAGTTGGCAATTCCATTGCTATTTCTCCAAAACTCCATTGCTAGAGTATTGCATGTGGGAAAAAAAAATAGTTTATAGCTCTATTTACTACATTATCCTATGTTTTATCATAACCAAGTATAACTGCAATAATATATTTACAATTAATACAGCATATTAGGTACTAACTCTATATAGTGTCTGAAGAGAATATGTACCTTAAATTAGAAAGAATGTTAAATTAAAGAGAATGTTAAATTATATCTACATCATGATACGAAAAGCCTTATCTTTAGCAAATATATCTTATAAGCTCACAAATATGTATTTTTTGAAAAAGATGGAGCAATCTAAAATGTAGAAACAACATATTGGACAAGATTATAAAAAGAAATAACTATACACAACTCTAAGATGTGAAAATAAGATAAGAAAAAGGTTATTTGAGTACAAATTCAAATGCTAGTCTTAAAAAATTGATAAGGAAAATTACTATTTATCCTTATTACTAAAGAACTAAGTTATCCACTTTTATTTGTTCTTCTCCACATTAGATCATTTGGCTTTCTTTTGTCATTTCTCACTTAAACACTGTAAACTCAGAAAGCGCTAAACTAATATTCTTTATGTAGTGTTACACATGCCATAAGACAATATTATTTTACCATGTCAAAGATGTTTGCACCATTTGGAGCACATCTATCATCAAAACTCAATTAAATAGTGCCTTTCTATCTTCAGTTAAAACAAACTGTTTACTTATATTTGCTCAGTGTTTACTTCACAAGAGGTAGAGGACCCAAATACAACAGTAAAATAGGTGTCTTGGGATATAGCACGGGTCAAAAAATTTAACCCAAGGAAGAAGGTCTAATCTTTTCATTGCAAGAGAAGACTTTTTGTCCTTTGCCAAGTAAAAGGCAGCATTATAATGTTATTCATACCTCACGTGGTGTCCTAACAATTCCTCTATTCAAGCTGAAAGGGCTATATTCCCTTTGTTGCAAAGTATTAAATTTGTCCCTTGAGATTAGTGTGTAGGCAGTTTTAAAGGATGAAACAGGATTAGATAAGGTTTCTTACCAAGAAAGAGTTCTGAAACTGCTGCAAAAACCTCTTGTGTTACATGCGCTGAAGAAACATCCTTTGTTTTAACACTTTGAATCACAAGTCAAATTTTTTAAATTATTAGTTGACAAAATGTTTCTTTACAAGGTTTTATGAAAGGCAAATAAAGTACAAATGGGGGAAAATGATAATTGCTTTAATTGTATTTGAATTTTTTTATATGAAATTTCCCTGCCATTTGTAATTTGAAATATATTCCTAAAGGTTGGTATAAAAAATTATAGTAATTCTACTTATTTTCTAAAATATTCAGTACATTTCTTCATTTCTTGCTGTGATTTAGAGAAAAAAATATTGTACCTTTGTAACTTATGAACCGAGCCAAACAATTTTAGTCTAAAAAGCATCAAACCCCAAATGTCAAGGCGAGTCCTAAAAAAGAGTCAGTAGTTCAGCTGTGTTCCGCTCACTTGTATATAATTAATACCGTTGTGTACCACATGAAGACTTTCATGAATTTGATTACTGCATATTCAGTGAGCACAGTTTAAGCATTTCTACTTCTTTAAAAAAATCTACTTTTGAGGAATGAAACCATTCCTAATTAGTATCAAGGGGATTATTTGCATATGTATATTAAAAAGTAGGACAGGTTAAATGGACTATATGTTGCTTTTACCTAATGAGTTGACAAGAAAGGGCAGTTCCTTTTCTTTATCCCCCAAATTTCCACAAGCCATGTGGCCTTTGACCCCAGCCTTCCTCAAATCCCTGTTCTTGATTAGCTTTTCTGCAAGGAAGACTAGACAAATTCCTTTTGGTAGCCATCAATGGTCTTCCTCTAGTCATCAGAAAAAGTTGCTGAAGAATGATAAAGTCCCATCCAAGAGTGACACACACTGTGCTACATGTATAATAACCTTGCTGGCTTACGACTGTAGGGGTGTAGGGATGCTGACTATGGGATCCTCATCCTTCCTGCTTGTCCCACTCTACAGTTCTTTTCCATTCATGTAGTCTACTACATTCATCCTGAATACAATGTTTGCATTCAGAAACGCTATGGAAAGAGTCTCAAGACTATTCTCAGTGTCACTGTAGAGTTCACTTGAAGAGTGGACTGTAAGATCCACAGCAATTTGCATTTCCTCTGTATCAAAATATCTCTTACCCTCAGCCATGAACTGGAGTACATCATTCCTGAATCTGAATGCCTGGCATGACCAAATGAATTTTTATAGCTTCATGGGTACAATTGCTTCAAAAATGTTAATATGTATAGGATCTCAAAGAGCTATTCTGACATTGTGATATGACTATTTAATCTGTTCCTTTTCCCCTTTTAAATGATAATTAAAAAAATAACTCCAGCAGATTGACATAAAAAGAACAACTATCACCTGCAATTAGAAGTTTTTCTGCACCTACACAAGAGAAGATGGTGTATTGCAGCCAGCTCTAAGTCTGCTGTTAAAATATATTCTTCACAATATGTACCAAATAAAAGTTAAACTATAAATATTAATGAAGATTGGAGAGGAAAAGAAAAGATGTTCTGTTGCTTAGTGTTCCATGCATTCAACAAAATCAGCATACTTTAAAATGAGTTGGATGACTTGTCCCTTTTTCCTTTAAGTTAGACACAGCAAGATGTGACTCCTTCCCACACAAGGCTACTAGATCATAAAAATGTACATCATTAATGAAGTTAAGTGGCACTAGGTTTGTAATTTTCAAGGCACACATAAAAATGGTATGCTGTTATAATTCATGGACCATTATAATAGATATATTACCTTAATGTAATCCTCTGAAAAGACTATCTTCATTTTCTATAGCTGGAAGAGCTCACTTAAAAAAAAAAAAAAGTCACCTAAGAATGTTTCCAAGTATATAACTCGGGAACTTTTCTCTGCCTATCACTGAGACGACATAACATCATTAAAAGTGAATGTCCAATGTGCTCAAAAGCATTGTATGGCCATATGCTAAAATGTAAGGGAATAGGATTTTATTAAACTGATATAATATATTTTAACATTATAGTCTCTATGCATTTCAGCTGACCACTGCAGCCACATCTAAGTGAGAGGATTTCTGAGCCTATGTGCAGCCTCGTATAGTTTTGTGGAAGTTTTGAGGTATGATGTGAAACATATTACAAGTTTTATCACAAAGCATTTTTCAGTGAGTATTTCCTCAGAACATTTAGCCAAAAGTTGATAAACACCGCAATGGTGGCAGGAATTGTGGGATAAGTGGCAACTGTATTGAAGACTCAGGCCCAAACTGACGTGGTCTGCATCATTTGTAATACTATGATCAGTAAATATATTCCTTTGGCACTGGCAGTGTTTGGATTTCAAGGTGAATCAGTCCCTCAGACTAATTCCCTCTCTATCCTCTGGGAGTTTTAATTATAGCTACAGGAGTATTTTTTGATGCCTCATCTCAGTTCTCCAAAATGAGGCAGGAAATGGTGTGTTAATAGGAAAAAAATGCCCTAAATACACTCTTCTTCCCATTGCAAATGCTGATAGAACAAAACAAAGTTAGTTGATATTCACACTATAAATGTCTGTGCTACTGTCATACAGTGCAGTATGTGAACAAAATAATAAAAGATGATCTGTCAACAAGCTGCTCTCTTAAGTTGGTAATTATTTTGAATGACATCGTATCACATCTAAAATAAATTTAAACAGTATCAGCAAAGTACAAATACAACAATATCACACAGCTAAGATTAACAGCAATAGCTCTCATTCTAGTCAATACTTTTTGTAATATTTAGTTATTGTTTGGAAGAAAACCACTACCACCCAACAGTTTTCACATTAAATATAGACAAATAGTTTAAATTAAACATATGATATTCCATCATTTTACACAGGAAGTCATATTTATATATTTAGGCATTTAATTTCTTGAATTACAGGACACAATGGAAGTAAAGATATTCCTATATTTTCAAGTTCTCTTTTGATTGGTAAGGGACAGTGGAGGCCCATCTGTTTTGCAGCAAAGAAAGCCCCAAACCATCTGTGTAGAACCACATGCCAGCTAAAACACAGAGATATGCACAGTTTTTTGTTATGAAAAATTTTGCAGTATTTTTTTCCTGTATTAGTGTGAATAAATTAGCAACAACTAAATTAAAGAAATCTTCTGAGAACATATTAACTTTCTAGTGCACACTGGAAAATGTATCCATTTAGAAGTCATGAAACATTCATTGGCAGAATTTGTTCTTTCTTTTTTTTTTTTTTTTATTATTAAGGCAGAGAAATCTTTATGTGTTTAATATAAGCATTTTTAGTAACATGGTAATCAAAGTTAATTTACCTGAATTTTAGTGTTTGTTTGTGGGGTTTTCTTCAGAGAAAAACCCACATAATTACCACTGTGCTTATATATTGGCCTAATAACAGCATTTAAAAACTTGGGTCCATATGTTTCCTTTCTATCTTAAAAAAAAAGCCAGAAGAGGGGAAACTCACCCATAAATGACTACAGCTTTGGCTAACCTGCAGGTTTATGTCATCTACCATTCAAATGGGTTTAAAAAGAAAAATTGTATGTGGAGAATAGTCTCTGAAATGAATAAACAGTGACAATTGTGCAGATTTCTGTCCCTCATTTGCCCTCACACAGGCACTGTGTTCTGTGTCCAGCAGAGGTAGCACTGTGAGCTCATTGACAGTTCATTAATGTTCAATATTTTCTTGACATCAGAGCAATCTTAGCCAAGTGGGCAGCAGTGGTCCTGAGAACTTCTGAAAGTCCTTGAAATAACTGAAAAAACCCAAGCAAAATGCACAAATAAACAGTCCTCTGTTGTTTCTGGGTATGTTAGTGGCCATACACTGGCAAAGTAGCAGCCAGTTCTCAATTGTTTTCAGAGCCTAAATAAAATATTTTTTAAATATAAGAATAAAATTATGATTTTGCAAAATGATCGGGCTGCTTCTATATAAATGTTCGCTTACCAGTTTTGAACACTGGGGAACTAAAAGATGGTCCCTGGATTTTAACCAGAACATCTTTCAGCTGAAGACGGTTGAGCTATTCTAGTCTACAACACACAATTTGATCAGCACAGAGCTCTCACAGGCTCTGGAGGAAGATACATGATGTAAAGAGCAGACATTTTCTGAGTTAGAAAGGCCATCACCTCCTTTTGCTTGGATTCTCGATGACAAGCCAGATGTTGGAAGCTTCTAGCAAAGCTTCGAGATTTCGTTAAAACATTGAAACACTTATTTGGATTTAAACCTTCTAAATTTGACAGTGCGAGGATCAAGGAAAAGGCCCAACAGTTAGTGTTTTCTGTCTTTCTAGAATTCTTGTTTGATTCTTTTTTTTATTCTGTTTTTACCACGGATCATTAAAGATCAGCTTTCAACAAAGAAACTACTCATTCAGAAGTCATCTCTGAATTTGATTAGAAGACTTCCTTGCAACATGAATAAGATTTTGTCTCTGTACATGTGGTCTAGACCATTCCTATGCAAGCAAGACAGCATTTCCAGTAATATAAAGTCTAATATTTATGGTTTTCATGGTTACTATATTACAATCCTAGTTCCTTTTAGTAAACAAACAAATATTATTGTTATGTCTTTATTCTTTTTCTCCATGTATGGAGAAATGGGTGCTGTCAAAGTTTATCTTTTTGTCGTAGAATGATGGTGCCTGAATCCTGATTCTGGAACTGCTTGCTTTACCGCAGCAATCCTTACATAACTAGTTAAGTATTCATGATAATGGGGTACATATACTAATACTACATTTTGTGAAGAAGAGAAATTATTGCTAATATAGAAAACTAAGGAACAGCAACCATTTTCTAACAGAGAACACCGAGATGTGGAATTTGTTCTGATGTATCTGGGGGTAACTCCTCATAAATATAAAGTCCAGATGACTTGATTGGATACGTTAGTGGAGAATTTCATCATTTAACAGAATCAAAAGGATCCATCTTTTTATAGGCCATATTGTAGCTTGTTTCTAACCACAATTAGGAGATTGCAAAACCTGTGGCTACAGTTGCCTTTTGCACCATATGCAATTGGGTAGGAAATACTTAGCAAATGCACACAGTTTTATGTTTGATAGCTGTTATTCCTTCCCAAACTTTATCGAAGATTCCAGCTTTAAATGGATTCATGCACGCATTGCCTACTGGTCTACTTGCAGATCATTTAACTTTTACACAATATTAGCACATTATTTCTATTACTGTCTCTGGTGCAAGGTTTGGATTTGTTTTGCAGTGGTATACAGATTTGTATTTCAATACAACATGCAGTCCTGCAGATTTAAATGATACTGAACTAGTTTTACTGAATTTGTCTATTCCATTAATTTAGAAGTCAAAAGTCCTATTGTAATTTTGTTTTGTTTCAAGGTAAAGATTCATTCAGATTAATAAAAGTAACAAACTTATTTTGCACAACAACATCTCAACAAAAAGAAAAATATCCTCAAACCTCCAGTCCATTAGCATAATTTAAAGACACTTAAATAACAACAGAAAGATTATGATTGGGATTTTAATACTTTATTTGTAACAGTTTTTCTACACTGGCCTATGAAAACTCATCCCAGGATATATTATTACCTTTGCACTGAACATGTCCATGAATTTTTTTGTGTATTTATGTTGTAGTGCTGCAAACACTGTCAGATACTGAATTCATTGATTTTCATGCTAAAAGGCGTAGGCTGTTAATATTGCTTTAGGCTTCAAGTAATCATTTTGTGTTAGTAAAAAGTAAAGGAAATGTAAACACAAATAATGGTAGCTATGAACATATACTTAGGGCAAAGGTAGGTCAACTGGCTCCTACATCCAAGACCACAAACTTGCAGAGCTGAGTCCATAGACAGACACAAAGTGTGTAACTTTTGCCAACAGTGACTCCTGCTACTCTACTCCCAGGGAATTATCTGTTGATCAAAAGACGGCTGAATGAACCTCAATATTTGCAGTTCTTCATAAGGATAAATGGGACCAATTCTAACATGATAAACAAAACTGAACGGATTTCAGAAAAGTAATTTCTTTCAACCAAGAGTTACAGCATTATCTTCTGTCTAACACTTTTCATTATGCTATACAAGATAACTTTGTGATCCTATAATTATTTTTACATTCATTATTTTAGAGTGTGTAGAATTTCCCCCCTCTTGCTAAATAATGAATGACCTGTTTTGAACTATACAAGAGTTTTGAAAGGAGAAACTATTCACACATGAAGGAGTTTGGAAAAGCTGTGATTTTCTGCTTGACTTAAAATCAGTTTATGATTCAGTTATAAGAAGGTTAATCAATCTGAACTAAAATGGAAAAGAATATACATAGAAATGCAAAAAGAGATCATTATTGAATAATATATTTATATGCATACAAAGTGATGAGACATTTTCTGTTTGTTCCTATCATGAAACCTCTAATAGTTTTATACTTGCCATCTTTGGTTACCCATAACTGCGGAACACTGCTTTCAAACGAGACCCTGTTTTGCAATATGGCAGCTCCTAAGACATTCTTACACAAAACCATATGAATTAAATAAGGAATCCACCCAGCTCTTGACAATAGTGCTTTAAAAGCAAATTTCTAGAAATTATTTTAATGCAATAGCAATTAGCAAGCTTGATATAAGAAATAATAAGCCAAAGCAGACAAAACATTTCTCTTTTAAAAAGCAAACTTATTTCAAATTTCAGCTTCCATTAAGGTTAGTTCTCCTGTATAAAGGAAATATAATTAGATTTCTTTTTTCAAGGAAGAATACAATGTCATGTCTCAAAAAAAAATTTCTTTTCTCAGGAGTTCTTTACAAAACACAAAAGTCTAATGAGATATTTACCTGTATTAGTCAAGGCTATACCCATATACCCACAGTGTATGTGCTTGTTAAAGCCTTCCAGTCATTCTAGGCTTAGGGAAATAGTGTCCAAATGTACCATATTTAGCTTCTATCTCAAATTCTCCCGAGCTGTCAATTTAGGTGTTAAAGAGACCATTTGTAAAGCTTGGCTGGGAATTGCCATTATTGACTGGAATGTGTGTTTATCATTACATTCAATGATGAAAGTGGAACATGTAGCATATGAATAAATGTCAGCAGATGTTTCTTTTAAATGGCCTGATTTCAACCTCCTGTTGTTTGTCTTGAATACAAATATTAAAAAAGAGAAAAAGGCAGAATTTTTTACGACATAAGTGCAAGGGTAGTTATATTAAAAAACAACAAAAATAATGATGAAAGTCACAGAAGAACAAGGAAAGTATAATTAATAAGAATTATGTTGACGCTCTCATGCTACTATCTGGTTTGATATTATAAAAGACACAAGAACAGCAGTTCAATGTGGGCTATATCACTCTGTAGTTACTCCATAAGAAGTAAGGAAGACTCACAGGATCTATTCTCAGCAGCATATAACATGAAGTTCAAGAATTTTTTTAATTTTGTAGCATTGTTAGAAAACTCCTTGCTTAAACTCAAAGCACCAAGAAAAAGGGGCTCTCACAGAAAAGACATCTCTATGTACATTATTCCTGTTTGCAAAAGCAAATATTCCCTTTAAAATAGGAATAATTCTTTAAGCCCTTGAAAGATTCTCACCAGTTCAAACAGGTAATACTCATCACTGCAAAATTAAAACTTGAATGTGTAAACGTTTCTACAGTGTGTGGAAATGCAAATAAAGGATTTACATAGACCTCCTCTTTTTCTCCCCATTTTTTTTTAGAACAGTAAAGTATGATTACTATAAGAAACAGTATACAACTGTCTGCTACCAGAACCATATTCTGCTGCTCTGCCTCACATGGTGGTGTCCCATTGAGCTCCATGGGACTACCCTGAGAGTAAAATAATGCTCAGTGTGAGCAGTGAAGGCAGAATCTGGCAGGAATTAGTATGCAGCACTGTAAACTCAGCAGTATTCCAACTAAATCAATAAAGTGAACAGAGACGAAATCAAATCAGCCTTGTGTTTACTGGAATGTGTTGCATTTTGTATCTATCTAAATTACAATATGCTATCGAGGTGTTGAATATCTGAGGCTCTCTGTCTTTACTAAGAGATGCAGGTGCTCAATCCCATTGTAAATCTCATTTTTAGTAAACAGAATAGCTTTACCATGATTATAGTCCATATTTGGGTGTTATTGGAAATCTACTGTTTTGAGAGGGGATTTAGAAAAAAAACCCCTTCTTTTGATGCAAGTCATTGTTTCCTTGTGTCCCTATTAAAGAAAATATTTCATACCTTGAAGTCTAAAGTACTAAATATATGGTATATTTCTATAAGACTATATCTAATGACTGTAATGGGTGCATATTTTGTAATTAAATACTGAGGACTATCTCCAATTCCTATCTGGAAATATATTATGTATTTACTAAAAGTTTCATGGAAATCACATGTGAACTTTGAATTAAGATAGAAAGGCTGGGGTATCCCCCTTGCTATGCATTCTTCTCAGCTGACCTTCATATTGATTATGTCCTTATTACAGCAAGTGGAAAAGAGCATCGCATATCACCTAGACAAGATCATGATTTTTACAAATGTAACTGCACATATAGCTAACTGTTAACAGATGAGTAATATATATCTTTAGTAGTGTATAGGCTACAATCAGATTCTCAATATCTTCACAGTTCAGGGACATGTTCTTTACCCATTTGTCTGGTAATAGCACTATCGGTCAGTTGCTTATTGGATCTGGTAACAGTAATTTTGGCCAGCTGCTTACTAGAGCTACATTTATTCACTTTTCCTTTTGATAAAAGTTTTAAAAATATGCTTTAAAACATATGCAATATCACAGTTAGGAGGAAAGCTTAGTTAATAAAAGAAAGACAATCTAAGAAATAATAGTACTTAGGCCTATGATTTTTAAAAAATAATCTCTAAACCACTGAAATCTTATTTTAAATGAGTAAGGAATTATTTAGTGCTGCCAAGTATGAGTGGACTTCTCTACCTCCATCTCATTTTAGTGTAATACACACAAATGGTGATGCACTCAAAACTCACTTTATGGAAATCTATTTCTTCTCTTAAAGCAGTGGACCAGGAACCACAAGGTTACAGCATATATTCAACTGCTATCCTTTCCCAGTGGTGGTGATGAGCTGAGAGTTGACCAAGTGTTTGTGTATCAGCATAGAGTAAAGACAAATACAGTACAGGGATACCTGAGTAAATATAAAACATAATAACAAATTTTAAGTGAAAAAATAAATATGTTTGATAGTAGTTAAGACTTTGTGCTGGTTTTGGCTGGGGTAGAGTTAATTCTCTTCATAGTAGCTAGTATGGGGCTGTGTTTGGGATTTGTGCTGAAAACAGTGCTGATAACACAGGGATGTTTTTGTTCTGGCTGGGCAGTGCTTACCCAGAGCCAAGGCCTTTTCTGCTCCTCACCCCACCCCACCAGCGAGCAGGCTGGGGGGGCACAAGGAGTTGGGAGGGGACACAGCCGGGACAGCTGACCCAACTGACCCCAGGGGTATTCCAGACCATGTGACATCATGCTCAGCATAGAAAGCTGGGGAAGAAGAAGGAAGGGGGGGATGTTCAGAGTGATGGCGTTTGTCTTCCCAAGTGATGGTTACGCGTGATGGAGCCCTGCTTTCCTGGAGATGGCTGAACTCCTGCCTGCCCATGGGAAGTGGTGAATGGATTCCTTGGTTTGCTTTGCTTGCGTGCGTGGCTTTTGCTTTGCCTATTGAACTGTCTTTATCTCAACCCATGAGTTTTCTCACTTTTACCCTTCTGATTCTCTCCCCCATCCCACCCGAGGGGAGTGAGTGAGTGGCTGCGTGGTGCTTAGCTGCCAGCTGGGGTTAAACCATGACAGACTTCCTGAATAAAAGTGTTGCCTAACTTCAACTAACAAGTGAGAAAGCAGAGCAAGAATTGCAATTTAATTATCTTGCTCTCCATTCTGGAATTTAATAAGCAGATCAATAATGTTATCTCTATAATTGCATTCCAAGAATATCATGCTAGTTGTTTTTGCACTTCATACACTACAACATTTCCTCTTAAGATGTTTTCAGAGTGTTTACAGTCATTTCTGTTCTTAGGCCTAGATTCATCAAAACACTGAGCTTATACTTAGCATTATTTCCACAGCATGAGTAGTATATTTATATGTATTTATAAATGTTTTCTGGAATAGAATTAGTTATAAACATGTAAAATGATTTGATGAATTTGAAACAAAAACTAAACCCCCAATATAAATTGACAAAATATGCTGTTTCTTTTGGAGTATCCTCAAATAAGAATAACTTCATATGATTTAAAGTCATGATATAAAAATATATGGATTAGGATATACTCTCTATGTTTAGAAAATATTTAATTTAAGATTATCTACAGAATTAAATGTAGACTTCTTTCCAGGTTCACCCTTCAAGAATCTATAGGTAGTGTTGACATTCAACAATCAGAAAGCAAGGAAGGAATCTAAGAGGGAGGCTGCATTTTCCCTATCTGCTTAGATCTTGGCACATTCGCTCTTCAATTGCTCCTCACCCTTCAGATAAGCTTGAAACCAAACTTCAACCTTTCAGCACTATGCCCACTTCACACATTCCTTCACTTCAGCAGTTAACTCTTACCTCCTTGAACCAAACCAAAACACATACACAAAAATCCTTCCACTTCTAAAGAAACAATAACTGTAGGTCAAGGTCACTTCAGAATGACTTAAACTTCTTTTTTCTCTCCTGTAAGTTATTTCACTTCCTCTGTTGCCACAGACGTTTTGGAAATGTTTATGTGCTTCCTCCCTGCTTACCCCAGTAATATTTTAGACTGATAGATATAATTCTGAAGAATCTAGAGGGCTTTTTCATAGACTATTGGAAGTGACAAGGAATGTCTTGTGGAGCTGCAGAATCTGTGAGAGCAATAGTCTCATGTGACATGTGGTGTGAGAATACACAGAGTAAAACATCACCTTTACAGGAGACTTCCTTGTGTTGCACTGATTAGGCGCACTAATTTTTCATTTAAGCAGTCTTCAGTATAAACCAACAAAGTTTTTGGATGTTGGGTTGAATATTAATTAACAGCTTGTTATTTGGCACAGTTCCAGGAAATCTCGTCCCTCTGTTACCCTGCCTCTCCCTTGTTGAAGGGGCACTGGCAGAAGAATATTACTCCCATTAAATCTGCTGATTTTCCTATTTCTTCTCACAAACTACTCTTAGATAGGGTTTAGCATCCTGATTCTTAATTTTCTAGTCCAACAGCAAGTGTTTATATGCATTATTGCGGAAATTGTACACAACTCTCAAATTTTATCCATAAGAATAGCTTGAGATTTATTACTTTTGATCTTTGTCCAAATCTTCTTGTATCTCAGACTTGTGCAACCTTCTCCCAAAGACAAATCTTTCCTATTCTGAGTATGTACAATTGTATTTTTTGTTTAAAAAAATAGTGCCTGATATATTACTTTTTTAATAGTCAAGATGTATATTGTTCTTTTTGCTCTTGGCTTCTGTTTAAAACTGTGGCAGCTTTAAATAGTTACAGTTGAGCTAATGCAAAAAGTCAAAAGTAAAAGATGAGAGGGTTCACTCCTTTTTCTTGTTCACAAATATCAGCTTAGCTTGTGGCTGATACCAGTTCCAGCTGTAATGCATATGATTCTCCTGCTGAGTCTCCCAATCTGTCATAAATTAGCTGGAAGTTGCAAGGAATAAGCAAAAGTCTCCTTTATTCCTACAGGATGCCTATTCTTTAGGGCTGAGACATGATCTAGAACTAGAAAATATCCTCTGAAAGTCTAGGGACAATTGCAAAGAGCAAGTATTGTATGATATTAAGAAACTGAGCTCAGAGTCCGCGGCTAGACCCCCCAGATACGCACAGCCCTGTGACTAAAGTCCTCTCCTAAGGCAATGGAGCCATGGATGACAACCCATTTCCCAACTAAGTGTTCCAAACATTATGTTAGTGTAGAAAAGGCAGGTAACATTTCCTCCCTTTCAACACGCACTTTAAAAAGATTGAGTCCCCTTAGGAGCCCTGCCTCAGGAGAAACTTCTGTAGTTACAGGTCACCCAAATAAGTGGAAGCAGGCCACTGGCAGTGAGGTGCCTACACAGCAGAAAGGTTTGGTTTTCTTTGTCTCTCATTTCTCATTCTGCTTAACTTTCCTTATGGGCTACCTCCAGGCAGTTCCGTGACTGGCGAATGGGAAGTACCAAAGACATGTTTATGTTTTAGTCATGGAAACACCCACACTGTTGTAATAAGCAAATGGTCTAATTCTTATCCTTACATATGTTAAGTAAGTGAGGTGGACCAAAAGAATGAAGGTCTAGATAAAACAGAAAAAGGAATATAACTGCCCAGCCTCTCTGTAACAGGCAGAACTGAAGTATATTGTAACCCATTTTTGTGCAAGTCTGGTCCAGAGAAGGTGTTTTGGTGTGAATCAGCACACTTCTGTTCCTGAGTACAATTAACTATATTTTCTATTGTCCCAAGCCACATATTTGTCAATCTCATTCTTCAACTGAATGCATGAATATATCACTCATGGTACCTCTTGAGGTAAAAATGTGATTACCATGCAGTGTCTCCATACAGGCAAACCACACACTGCAGGAATTTTTATGCTACTATGGATTTACAATCATTTTCTTGATTCAGATGACCTGAAATAATAACTTCTCTTCTATGTTTTTTTTTAATTTCTCCTTATCTACATTGGAGTGTTTTCATCCATCTTGCAAGATACCTGACTTGCTAGATTTTTTTATCCCATTACATTTTTTCTTCTTTTAATATGCATGTTTTACTCCCCTTGAGAATGCACTCATACTGAAGAAAGAATAGACACCTTAATCCTGCTTGGCAAGATTTCTCTTTTAAGCTTTAGTCCCAACCAGGCATGGGTAGTGTTTGTTGACCTTTTGCACCAGACCAATCAGTCTATTGTGGTCTAAAGTAAGACTTCCTTTTCTTGGCAGGCAGCAAGGCAGAGTTTGATGACGAAGCCTTTGAAGTATAGCATCTGAAGCCCCAAGTATAAAAGCTGCTTGAGCACCCATGTCAGTAGCAAATGTTGCTACATTTTCTTCATTGTAGTATAATTTCAAATACTTTGAAAATTTTTGAATGTTTAAAAAGTTCTGTTCTAGAGAAGGATTAATGAGTAAGTCTCCAAGAACAGTTGTGTATTTCCATTAGACCTGATTCTCTCCAGGTTGAATTCAGCAGTCAAATGTCAGTAACTTCAATAGCACCAGGATAAAACCCAATGCCATCCTTGTGTCAATATGTGAAGAACAAACTCTTCTTTAAAATCAATTTAACTCCTCAAAGAAACTTAGTAGGAAGAGATCTGGGGTGTTTAAATGCTCTTAATGTTAATAAGGCTTGCCCATTGCTTTACACACTGTGCATTAACAGAACAGAGATCTCAGTAGTTTAGGAGACAAAAAGGAATAACTCTTTGTTAGGTCTTTTCCGAATTCACTAATATAAATGCCCGTCTGCCTCTAGGGGCAAGGGGGCGGGAATGAAATGATACTTGAAATTTCAATATGTTATATTGTATAAATTATAAAAATGGTTCCAAATAGTCACCACGTTTATAAGTTGTATGACGAGAGAGAGAAAAGAAAAATATTAATTTATATCACCACATTTCCTGAAAGAATTTGATAGTTGTCAGTTTGTTCATGCAGCTTAAGTAATTACATGAGTTATGATCAGATATTTAAAATATTTTTAGAAAAAAAAATGGCTTACTACCACGCTTAACAACACAAAGCACTATTAGCCACAGGTATGATCAACAAAATTGAAATTGTAAAGATAAAGAAAAGACTTGTGTTCCCCATTCAATATGAATTTAATTGGCGTACAAAAATCTTGCAATATCTATTTTAAGGATACATGATCTGGTCTAAATGGACAGCTTACTATGTAAGAATGAGAACAAACCAGTTGTGGGTAACAGGAATCTATAATAGTATTATAGTATGGTTTTGTAATCTTTCATTTTGTCATTTCCCCATTTTGCCTTCTTCTTTTCCCCTCTCCCAAGTCTATCTGCCTCTGATGATGAGTTTAGAGTCTAAAATGCTACCACTTCCAATGAAGTATTATTCTATGGATACTTCTTGCTCTTTCATCATTTGGCTTATCTCCATGACCTAAAAGGGAAACCTACCAGTAGCTCCAGTTATTCTCCATAAGGGAAGAACTAGATGTAAGAGAAGAAGAGAGACTTTAAAAAGTCAAGACAGTACAGAGCCCATGTTCTCATGCTTATAACATGACAACATCGAGAAGGATATTGATTGAGTGATAAGAGCCTCATGGTCTCCTCCCCTTTTGTAAGGAGCTCTGAATGCACTGCTCTAATTACAAAACAGACTGTTGCCAAGGTCATGGATGAGAAAGATGATACCTAGCTTTCCCCTGAGCTTGTTCAGTGCCTTATTTGAATAATGAGACTTTAGGGTCTTCAGTTAGGTTTCTACCCCATACATTAAGAGAGTAATCTTGTGCAGCTACCAATATATTTTTCAGAGAATAAAGTTCATGAGTTTGCGCAAAATGGATACAATATATGCTATGGTAATCAGCACTGTGGTACTCTCAGGCTGTGAATGTTCCATATGCCATATGGCATTACATTGGGTCTATACCCACACTGTACCTTGGATGTCCACCTGCCTGTAAAGGGAGGGCTCTTTACATGATGCTCCTTGCATCAAGACAGAATTACAAAATAAATGAATGGTAATCTTTCCTGAACATCCACACATGCCTTTTAAGTTACATCATGCTCTAATGATAAGACACTTGGTCAGTTAAAAGGAATGGCCAGGTTAACGCAAACTTTGAAAAATTCAGACTGGTTTAGTAATTTAATTGTTTACTGAACTAGTCCCTGTGGGCTTTTTCCTATGAAATGGAATTTTTCCCTCTCCTCTTCTTATCTTTGATTCTTGCTTGGTTATTTGGTATGCTTTTGTTTTATTTATTTTTTAAAAGATCAGAGCTCATAATTCCTGCTACTTTATTTCTGCTTTGTTTCTCTTAGCAAACTATTTTTACTGTTCTTCATAGTAGTTTTCACTGTCCTATCTCACCTTCCTAGAACCATTGGAAATGGCTGCTTTCCTTTTTTTTGTACCCCTCTGCTCAATAAAAGCAATTGGCTGAGGATGATAATTAGACAATTGCAACAACGCAGACAACATTAATACATTTGTAAGTATGTAGGATCCAATGCAATATGCAGGACCTAAAGCAACAATAAAGGGAATTTTTCTGCGTAGGCCGAGGTTATATCACAGGGTGTACTGCTTTGGGCTAGTAATGAATTATATCGCACAACACAATGCAGAATGAAAGGACTTGACCTTTATGCCATAAATAGCAGTATATGACTTTGTGTTTTGCATCAAAACTAGCAGGTTCTGAAGATCTGCTACAAGTAAAATGTGCTTTTCCACCTTTTTACATGAAAATGTTAGAATTAAACATTATACCATTATACGTGCAAAGTTACTCAGTCATGTTCAGCTCTGGGATAATGTATAATGGCATAAATCTAGAGATTATTTTAACCCCTTATTTCTACGAACAGTCATGAAAAGCCTACCATATTATACCAAATGAATGGCACACAGTGTCTCATTTTTGATGGACAGGAGGACTGGAGAGAGGGAAAAGGAAGTGGAGTTAAACACAGTCTTTCCATAAACTTATATAGAATACAATTTTCTGGTATTCTGTAAAACGATATTTTCCTATAAACCTTTTCATGTTTATGGCTATAAAGATATGTTTCTCATACAATAACACATTTTGTAATAATAATGAGATCCTCTGATCATTTTCCTTCCTATTATTGGATAGCACTTCCAGCACTATGCAAGCACAGTTGGCTACCCAGGGACCCTGATGCCAAGTTGCGGAGGATATTCTTGTAGCAGTGACAAATAGCTTGCTGGTGGGCTGTGCAGAGTGTTGTTCTGGCAGCAATGAAGTTGTCTATGTGTCTGTCACTTGGTTAGGCTACAGAAAGTCTAGGTGGTTTGATTTTTTTTTTTTCCGCCTTTGGAGAACTTTGTTTTAAACTTGCATGTCTTTCTGGTGAATTAGTTCGTTTGACAGCAAGGTTCTTAGCAGACCCCTTGCAAGTGTTACATGTGAGTACCTATATGATGAAAGAGAGAAAAAATCTTCACAGTGCCATACTTGTTTTCCATACAAACCTACATGCTGCCATTACAGCCACCCACATATCGTTTGACAACTCACTTACGCATCAAGCATCTTAATGAATCAGGACTAAGCAACACAGTGTCCCTGTGTAAAGCCATATATTTTAAATGTTATTCTGACTTTATGCCTTTCCGGTGAAAAATGTGGGTAGACTGTGTGATCTGTAAACAAGAATTCAGGGACAGGTTTTGTTTTACTGCTTATATTTCTCATATTGACAGCATTCTATGTTATTGATTTAATTTTAAAAATACAATTAGTAAAGTCTGCTGATTACAAAAACCCCAACAACTCTTAGTAGATAAATTAACTTGTAGACATATACAGGCAATCCCTACAGTGTCTTTTGACTACCTAAGAAAGTATATAATTTAAAGCTTCTAGATAATTTGTGGGTAAAATACAAGCTAGCTGACACTGCTGGCTAAAAAATAAATACTCCTCCTATTTTACATCTGAGTTTATCATTAAGGGTAAATATGAAATTTAAATAAAAACCAAAAAAACAAATATATATAAGTTATTGTATTTAAAAACAGGAAGCAAAGCCATCAATATTTGTATAAAGATGCAGGAACAATTTAAAATTCTTTGGAATGATAACAGATCTATTATATAAAAGCTCTGCTTAATGATGTAAGTCTAGACTAAGTAAAAGGAAGTAAATGCTATTTTCATGAAAGTCAATATACAATGGCAGTGTTTTAAAAGGGCCTAACAGGCTTTTAATCTTATAAAGGAAAAAATGTTTATTTTTGTTCTTTCGGTGTATATAGATGTATTTGCTGATTTGATTATCCATATTGGCAGATCAGGTTAAACGGACTTTGAAACAGTCTTACATTCTTTAGTAGATTATGTCACTGTACTGGTTTTACGTTCACAAAAATGTTTCTAATTTTTTTTTTCAATTCCCAATATAAAAAGAAAAAAAATCCTACTGCTGGTAATTAGAAAAATAATCAAAGAACTCTAAGTATAAGGACTTGGAAGAGATGTTGAAAGGTATTTTAACATTGTAAATTAAGGGTACAGAGAGGAAATTTCAACTAAAAGTGATGTTTGAGTTAGTTTGTTTTCATTGTGACCGGTGATAGTACTTAAGTCAGCCTTCTAGACTACATGGGTATTACTAAACTAAACTCATCAAATTTGCAACTATATCTTTGCCAGAAACATTTTTGAAAGGAGCCGACAGCAGAGATTTTCTAGCTTTCATCACTTAGAAGCACAGAGTGAGACTATTGATCCTAAAATTGCTGGGATTTTCGAAGGAGACTGCTTGTTTGTTCTGTGCTGTTGTCACTGAAGTGGTTAAAACTTTGTTTGTTTGTTTTGGTTCTGAATGGCTCTTAATGGATTAAGCTTTCCAGCTTTCACCAAAGCTGAAACTGTTTATTAAAGTATCAAGACATAAACTAACCTCCGAGAATTTTAACAAACTATATGAGGCCATGCAGTCCTAATGACCTATCCATGTGGATCCTTTTGAAGGCTTTGGTGTGTTTGTTTTTGCAACTCATACCATGCCGAATTATTTTAGTTGTTTTGGGGAAAACAAGTCTACATGAAGTTGGACATTATAATAAATTTTTTTCTCTCACAGGTTTTATGTAGATGCTCTAAGTGCTTTATCAAATCATCAATGTGTACAGAATATTGCAATGAAATATTTATAGTGTTTTATTGGCACTAAATGTTTTATTATTTGTGGTGTTTACTACAAAAGTGACCAAAAGAAAACCTCAGTGGTAATTAACCCAATAGACAAGCCCTGTTCTAAAAAGTCAGCAATCTAAAAAGCCAGAGTGGATATGGACAGGGATACTCTAGAGCTCTGAAGATTAACATCAGATATATTTAAGGAGTAGAATAGATTTGTTGTTTTTACAATCAGATTTAACCAAGTTTTCAACAGAAAAGTTTAAAAGCCTATCTCAGAGTAACACAGTAACCTACTGGATATAGAGCTGATGGAGTATATAATTCACAAAATGACTGATTATGGGAGACCAAGCAGAATCCTTTAATTTCCAAATTTTAACAGATCCACATGTTTATTGCGCTACCAAGTATTATTCTCATTTCAACAGCAGGAACAGGTTACCTTGCTGTAAGACTAGATGTTTATTCAAACAGTTAAAAACTCTTCCAAAACTGTTGAGGAAGGGCTTCAACTCCAAAGTTCTCAATAAAAATTAAAGAAATATTAAAATCCAATTACTGTTTTTTTCAGGTGGAGATACCTACCCTCACAAGATATTAGGACACGAGCATTCTATTCAAAGAGGCTGCCATTAGAGTTCTTCATTACAAGCTTTTGCACAGTACATGATACGTGGAGCCTAAAGAGAGGCAAAAAATAAAAGTGCATAATGGGAAATCTGAATCTCAACATGTGTTGTTATTGTAATGATTTGTATTGCTATCTAGTCCCAGCTAGAGGTAGTCTTATGCCAGGGAACATCCAGATACACAGTATTTGTCAGAAAATTTCAGTATAAGACATTAAAAAGAGTGTGCCAAGGTAAGAAGAGATGCATGTGCATGGGAAAAGTTATTTGATATCAACTACTCAATGAGATTATAATTGTTTTCAAATAGTACCCGCCTTGCTTGGTCTATATACTTCTAATACCTTCAGTGAATTATTTTACACTTACATGCCTTTTAATACCTCATACACATATGCATAGTATTGAACAAATGATTTCAATTTCCATTTCTCCTTACCTGTTCAGTCATTCCTTAACAACGAGTGTTCTAGAACAGAAATCAATAAATATTATGTACCAATATTTGGAAACTGTATTTTTTTTTATATGCACATATGTCTCTCAAAAGCTTTGGAATTCTGGAGAAACCCTCAAAAGTCCTGCTATTAAGTAGTGTTAATTGAATTAAAACCCAAAAGTATGGAAGCCTGGCATAAACAAAGGTGCTTTTGAATGAGACTATATTTCAAGAGTCATTGATTTTAGTATAGGCTAATAATGTATTTATGATGTCTCTGTTATTTTAGATAAAATCTCTCACACATTCATTGGAGAAATAATTATCATTGGAATATTTCAGATCCTAATATTGAGAGATGCTGTTTGAGTAAGTGCAATACATCGAAGTTGCACATTTTTTTTTTTTGCTCGTATAGCAGTGCAAGAAGAAAAATGAATTACTCCTCAACATTTTCACTGAGGTAACATTATAGGAAGTCTTGTCCCAAGCTCTTAATAAGAACTTTTGAAACACTAAAAGGCAGTTTTAGGTACTTTGGGGGTTGGATAAATAAGAAAATGATAAATAAGAAATATGAGCAGCATCAGGAATTGCCACTGTTTCTCTGTCTAACTACTATGAAAAGGTAATTTATTACAGATATCCCATTATAAGCACTTCTGTAGGAAAAGTCTGAAACTGATGTAAGCTTTATGATCTAGTTTATGGAAAATACATACACTGAAACCTCCATAAATAATTGCAAGGCTCATGCAGCTTGAGCAGTAAAAACAGGCTCCGCCGCTGAGGGCTCTAAAAACCTCATATTCTGTGTGAACCATCACACATGGATGTATGTAACATTGAGTGGGTTGCACATCCGTGATGGCACAAGGAATTGGAGGAAAGTGATTAGGACCTAAAGTTTTGTGAACATTATTCTCAAAACAAACTGTCTGACTCCAGTGAGAAAAAACACAAGTACAGTTACAGGACTGGGCCCATACTGGGATATTATCAGAAAAATAGATCTCAATTACTTCATTTTTTTTCTACTATAGAAAGTTACTCTGTTTTTAAGACCCCTTTGTGTCATTGTACTAAGAAAAAAAAGTGCAACAACCATTCTAAAAGGTTATAATCTATTTTCCTTCACGTCATTCTAATCTATTATCCGAGAATATAAATGTAAGTTGTTTTATTCATTTTATTTCATTAATCCACAGTAAGGGATGGAAAATACTGTGATAACATTATCAATGACAGTGAGAATGTTTTAAGAACCTATGTATGTTTAAATACCTTTCTCCTTTTTTGCCAGAATTAGTAGTTACAGATTTTTATCTCACTTAAATTCAAAATACTTTGAAAGAAATGTTTATCAGAGAGCAATCATAGGCTAGTAAAAGAGTAGAATGAAGGAGCGAAGAAGGGAGTACAAGTATGTCTGTAGTTCAGGCAAAATGTTATGAACATTCATTTATCTTTCTCTTGTTTCACAGAATCACAGAATGGTGTAGGTTGGAAAGGACCTCCGGAGGTTGCTTGTCCAACCCCCCTGCAGAAGCAGGGGCACGTAGACCTCATTGCCCAGGCACATGTCCTGATGGCTTTTGAATATCTACAAAGATGGAAACCCCACAACCTCTCTGGACAACCTTCATATGAATGTTTTAAGATTTTAAAAATACATTTAATATTTTAAGATTTCCCTTCATATTAATTCACTAGAGGATTTCCTAGCAATTTACACAATGTTGGAGTTGTTACCGTAATTCAATCAGCCCTCAAACTCTATCAGCTTTTTACTTGAGATATGACTCTATTGTGGATGGATTACGACTTTATTGGGAGAGAATTCAATAAATAATTAAGAAGCTTTTAAAGAATTTGGTTTGGATATGTAGTATGTAGCTTGACTACTTCCTCTAGAATGTGTATTGATACTTAAATCTTTTCATCTTAGGACACACTTTCATAATCAGCTGAGAAAAGAAGCCACCTGACCCCCAGAGTCAACAGAAGCTATGTAAGATTCCCTGGTAGGATCAATATTCTGGGAAACGCCACCAGTGTTAGCTGGTATACTGCTAAGAGAACACAGGTGGAGGAAATATGGCTGCAAACAAAGTTGCATTTACCTTTTAGGCTGCAGTTATAGTTAGAGTAAAAATTAAAGACTAAAGAGCATTTTAATCGTACCTAACGTATTACTGATCATAATAGCCTAAATTCACAACTATGCTGTAGGTAAAGTACCTACTTCTATTAGTACCAAACTGAAGCAGTACCTTTATGTGATAGCAAATTGTCCAGGATATAGGAATACACTCTCTTTAAAGTTTACTGTAGTAGTTCTAACTCCTGCTCCCTCTCCTGTACATGGCAGATATATCACAGGGTGAGGAAAATCTAAGTGATGTGCAGGTGCTATTCCTTACACGCACATTCAATCTGTTTATATATAAGTCTGTGTAAAAGTAATTGTGCCTGTTTTCAAATTTGTGTACTGACACACGCTATGCTCAAAATTACTGAAGAAGAGCTTGAGAACAATGAGAACTTCCACTGTGATTTAGAAGAAAATCATGACGTCCTGCTCTGCATTTTTTGCTACTTAGAAAGTTTCTTACTTTCTGGTAGAGAACTGAATTGGGAGCTCAGAATCCTGATACCTACCAGCTCAATTGTATTCTGAACTTTTCCACTGTATTAGTGCAAGTGACAGTGAAAGCAAATGTGGATCAGTTCTTCAGCCCCTGTAGCTCACAACTCAAAGTATCACATTAAACTAGTCTTGATCCTGTGCTTTTCTGATCTACATTATAGGTTGGTCTGCCTCTCCTTGGCATTAGTACCAGGCATGATCTATGTTTGTTTATAATTTCCAGTGCAAAACAACTTTTACTTCATGAAAATCTTATATATAGAGCATTTTGGATGAAGTTGAAATTAGCAGATGCAATAAATGCGAGTTATGTAAGAATATGTAGGAATTCAGATAATACAAAGTTATACCAAGTCATACAAAAATCTTAATTTCAAATATTGATGTCAAAGCTGAAAAGTCTTGTTTTTTCAGCATTTATATAAACTTGCAAGGCAAAAGTCTGTGATTCCTGAAAACCAAGGGAAGAATTTGATGGTTGAGGTGAGGAGGGCATTGGCTTAATTATGCATACTCCTGGTTTTCTTTTCAGTATTCAAACTGGAAGCTGTTGCAGTCTCAGGCATATTGAAAGTGAAATGCTTCTTCCCTGTTTGTACAATCTAATAATGCGTTCATATTTTGGGGGGAGAAAAAAAAAAAAAAGGCAGGAACAGGCCTCTCTTGAAACAGACTTTCCAGAGTGGTGTATGCGATGAAGTGAGTTGGATTTCAATTTGGTAGGTAAGCAAAGAATCTTTTCTTCAAGGCTGTGTAATGTATTAATGATATCCAGTCAGATATTTGATGGAGTTGTTTCCCCTCTCAGAGAGCTGTCAATGTTCATGTTAGCTATATTCATGTCACCCATTACAACATCTGCCTTGCTCACTGGAAAAAAATCCCTTTATATACCACTAAGCTTTGTTTTGTTTAATTTTCCTACCTAACCTATTGCAGTCTATCAGGTAGTGATTTCTTAGCTTGTGAGTCTAAAAGCAGTCACAAGCTCTACTTGGTTTACTGTCCTTGCTTAGCATATTCAAGGATAGGAATATTACTCTGTCAAATAAGACACATAACAATCTTGATTATACTGTTTTTCATTTTCTGAGATAAATTTAATGTGTTTCTTATTAGGGACATCAGAAATTCCTAAAGAATAACTAGTCTCTTAGATGGTAGAACTTCTGTTTTATTTTGCTAATAGAATGTGTTTCCTGTGCTCATGAGACTTGGTTGGGACACATGGGAGAGAGAGACAGACACAATAAAAGTGAGAGACCACAATTTCATCAGCATATGTGCAGGAAGCCAGTTAATACTTCTTTCCCAATCACCAACACTTCAAATTTTAGCAGACACCATAAGTCCTCAGAAATAAGCAGAAATCAGTGCTGAACCCTGTCCTTTCATCATACAATTTTAATTGCAACACTTTCCTCATGCAGGAAGAGAATATGGTTGAAGCTGTGTAAATCTACATTTTTAGTTCTGGCCATTGACACCTACATGGAGGCAAGATCTCTTGTCATCACCCAGGCACTGGAGGGAGCTGGGCATTCACTTTATCCAACTTCATGATGTTAGCAGACCACTCATGAGGTTCCCATTGTGGTCAGTGGAGAGTGATAGACTCCTTCAGATGGTGTTTCAGGATATAGAAGTTAGACTCCCGTTCTGAATCTTCACTAAAGGACCCACTTCCATTCCCTCCCTCTCTTTATTTCTGCCCAAGGAGCTTAGGAAAAGATGAGAAAAGTATCATTCCCTAAATACTAGAGTAATGGGTAGTGTAAGCCTTCTACGTGAAGTTAATCTATCATCTCTTGGTACCAATGGTTAAATTATCGCTAATTTTTCCCATTAGTAATCCCTATGCCTTACATCCAAAAGATTGTGAAGAAACTGAAAATCCTTACTCAACTATTTGCCAGGTTCATCCAAAGTAAATACCGTGCAACTTCTAAATAACACCCATAGTCCGGTCAGACCTGCAGTCAACAGAGATGCAATTCTAACATTCTTTAGTCTATATGGTGAGAGCCTGGGGCATCAAGCCTGCTGGTGCAGTTTCAAAAGGCTCTCAGGAGGCAAATAAGAGTGAATTGGCTTCTGGAAGCAATCAGCAAACAGGGAAATAAAAATTAGGAGAAGGGAAACAATTTACTCTTCTCATCCTTCATCTGCTCACACATGTCTTCTGGTTATCAGTAAAGGACTAGCTAATCCAGAAGGCATGTCTTCTCTGTCCCTTGTCTGATCACAATATACGCAACATTTTCTGCTAAGAAGGGATGGGAGGATTGCGTTGTTTACTTAACTACCAGTGGAAGATTGTACATATGACAGAAAGCAAAGCTACACACCAAGATCAGGGGCTAAAGTTCATGATTACATCTTAAAGGACAATTAGACACATTTTTGTCTATGAAGTCAATTAGTGTGACTCTCCACGTACGGGAAGAAATTAATTAAATGGCAAAGCATAGGAAACACCATGAGGAAGCTTTACCTTAGAGTAAAAGATTCAAAATCAGTGGAGACATACCAGTAACTGTACTTCATGTTGAGACAGTGTTGTCCTGGTACTGAAAGCATAAACTGTAAATTTTGTGAGTTGCAGTTTACTAGTTCAGATCTTCAGTGGAATAAGTGCAGAAATGCATGTGAGGATTTTGTTCGTAGTGCCATCTGATCACGGCAGCAGTTCTTATCTATGCATATATACCTGTTGTTTATTTCTTTGCCAGTTTTCTGAAGAAACTAATAAAAATTAACCTATCAAAGGTACATTTTTATGAACATTACAAAACTAGTGCAATTCATGTATATGTAATATGTATTTATGTATGCATCCTTTATGTCTCTGGTGCTCACCCTATTTTTTTTAATGTACTAACCCCAACAGATCAAGCGTAACTTTAATTGTGTCATTGTATAAGCATAACTTTAACTATGTAACTATATTTCAATGTATATCTTCAGTCCTTTCAAATGGCTATTCCTCTGTGACTTTGGCCATTGCTACCTCTGGTCTGAGGTTAAAGAGTACATGTAAGCTCATAGTTGCCTTTTAATTTTGTGGCCTTGAGCCTCTGACCCAAAGTGGTGTTTGGTGTTCACTAGATTGAGATTAAATGGACCAAGCATTTGTACATAACACTCAGACCCTGACCTTAAATATGTAAAATGAATTGGCTACCAGCTATCATATTGTTATGACCAGATAGTATCTCCTGAGTAGAATGAGCAGCAAAAAAGGTGAACCACATTTTATAAGCGCTCGTGTCCCTAACAGCTTCCTTTTCTATTGCGGGGTTTCCCTTTGTACTTTTATTATTATTATTATTTTTATTCAAATAGGTTATTTTTTTTTACTTTCAATCAATTGCAATAAAATTTGATTACATACACTGGCTCTCAGGAAACAATTATAGGTCACCGTAGGCACCTCAAGTCGTTTGTTCATCATGGAGAAGGATAGTTTAAGGACTTGTTTCTGCCAAGTTCTTTTCATCCCTCTGCCCTCCCCCCCCGCCCCCATTTTCACCCTCCCCAAGTATTTTCACCCTCCCCAAGTATTTTCACAGCAAAGTAAAAACGCCAGGATATAATATAAAATAAAAATAGAAGTGATATAAGGGTTGCATTTTATAGCTGTATTTGAGTACATTTCAAATGAATGTTTGTTAAACAGGGGGAAAAATCAGACTAGCATTGTCATGATTCTAAGAGAATTAGGTGATGCAGGAACAGGAAGAATCTGAGTAGCTTGCATTTAATTAGCACTTACTGGTACAAAATAAATTAGACAGATTTGTCTTGTTTTATGAGCAAGATCCTGTTTTTCTATTTCGTTTTCTTTGTGCTTTTGGTAAGGACAGATCTGGTTCTTTGGATACTAAATAGGCAACTAATTCAATTGGTGCTTTCTCCTAGGGTCTGCTTGCAAACCAGTGCCAGGCTCACAGGCTCTTTGTGTACTGCCCTCCCTGCATGTGTCTGTGCTCCCCTGGCCAGTCAGTTTTTTTGTCTCTGGTGGTTAATAAGCTTTGAGCCTAGTAGTCAAATGTGGTGGGAACGGGGACAAGACGAGGGTCCTTAGTGAAGGTGTTTGTTGTTAAATAGAACAATTCAGCTGTCTCTTTAGAAAACTTGACAAAAGGAAATGCTCCCTGCTGAAAATTTTCTTAGCCTGTTGCACAAAAGATGAAGTTTGTTTAAGAAATTGCTGCTAAAGAAAGCGTCAACCCATTAAGGTAATTATATGGAACCTGTGCCGTATAACAGCTTAATTGATGTTAATGTTTGTCTAATTGGTGATTGGGAGAGTGCAAAGGACTAAAGGTCTTCATAGCACTTTCAGTCATGGCTCTGAAAGGGGTTCTTCTGGTTTTCACAGTTATAACAATGCCTGCGCGTCTTTCTCAGATTACGCCTTGTTTTCAGCCCCTTACAGCATTCTGCTCCACTACTTAAAGCGTAAAATAAGGGTGAAGAGCCATTGTCTAATGCAGCCTTTTTCAAAGAGTGTTTCTGACAGGGATTGTTCTAGGAATCAGGCAGGAGAGAAGGGAGTGCGAGAGGTGAAAGCCACTATCACCCACTTGTGTCACATCCCCAATGAGCGGCAAGAGCCGCCTAATTGCTGCGTGGGTTTTTTTTAACCTCCAAACGCCCATTCTCTTAAACAAGATCCTTGCACCAGTGCCACATGTTCCTCTGGAATCTATCAAACAAAACAAAACAAAAAAACCACCCCAACCTTGCTGACATTTTAAAAAATTGGCATAAAAAGAACTGTTACGGAAACTTCTATAACCCACCGAAAACCTAAAAAAAAAAGGAGAAATAAAAAAAAAAAGAAAAACACCACAACAAAGAAAAACCCAGGCACTCTACTCCAGAGTATGTGTGCTTCAGATTGCATACGTCAGCGTGCACACGATTCTCATATGCCATAAAGAGAAAATGATTAAGCAGAGAAACGGTAGGTGTAAACTGCCTATTAAAAGAGAAGGCTTTCGTAACCTGCCTCTCCTACCTTGTTCCTCCAGACAAAATGTCATGTTAACAAGCCAGTGGCAGCCCATGTCATGGAGCTCAAAGGCTTTCTATATGTTGCCTATTCCGATGAAACGAGAAAGTGAGCACCCGGTGAAGTCCTTTCCCTTTGATTTTCTTGTGTTTGCGTACGCACAGACACACACACGCTATAATTTCCTCTCTTCCTATCCCAGAGTTTCAGTCCCAGGCTTCTCCGTTTTAGTATTTTACATTCCTACATTTTAGAAGAGCGCTATTTTTATATTTTTCCCTTCTTTTCTAAACACTAGCACTCAGAGTATATTCATCCACTGTCTTAATGAGGAAATGACGACTTTTATCAACCTTATTAAACATACACCCAGAAGATATCCATTTTAATAAGAGGCCAATTACTAAGTGTGTCTTCAGTTAGAAGGAACGTAGCTTTTACCTTGTTCTTTGGCTCTCCATGTCTCTAATTAATTGAATCTTGAAATCGTTGGACTTTCAGCTTAAGAGAAGACTGAAGAAGGGAACTTAACAACACTGCCTATTCCTTTATGTCTAGAAAGGACTATATAAAAAAAAAAAACACCAAAACAAAAAAAACCCAACACCTGTAATGCTAAAAGACTCAGGCTTTTGTCTGTTTCTAATATTACTTTTCTGCCTAATTGCCATCACTGCCACGTACATTAGGCCCTTTTTCAGCAGGGTTAAAACAGGGCCAGTGATGAATGGAAAACTGATTGTACTGCTGTCAAACTTGAATGTGAGGCTTATTCTGGAGATAGAAGTATGAGGAAAAGGACAGAGAATTGCACTTCATTAAAGCTCTACCAAGCTGATTGGAGTGGAGGAGGTAATTGAGATTTAAAGTGGCATTCCCATCACACTGTCCCTTTTTCAACTTAACAACTGTCATTCAAGCCACATAGGGCAACAATTGGCCAGATTTCCCAGCTCTTCTGAGTAATAAAACAGACACTCACCTTCTGGCTATTCGTTTTACTTACTTTGTTCTAATTTCCAATTCATGTGTCATTAGTGAACGAAGATTGACAAGAAATAGCTTTGACCTCACAGATTTGACCTTCAACCTCAGAGACCCAACTCTAGACTGAACATAGGTTGGAATATGCTAAGAAACACCTTTCCTTTGCACAAGAATGAATGGCAGGTTTTTTTCATCATTGTACCACCCCCTGCTTGCCACTACATTTAGACTATGAGACATGTCAACTGCCTGTCACAATTACAATAGACACAGCAAACCAGAATTTTACCCAAATCCAAGGGGAACTTCCTGAACAAAGAGTAAATTTTACTGCACAGATTTTGGAGACCTCCAATTTGTGCAGGCATAATGAATGCAGCCTACAGACAAATAGGTAGTTGTTAATTATCCCAGCAATTTCTTTTTTTAATGTGCTAACAACACAGCATGCTAAGCCTTCATATCTTACACTGTTACCTGATGATCTCATCACATTTGAAAAGATGGTAATCTGAAGGAAGGCATTATTATTGCAAGTGTTCATGATAATAAGTTACATCAGAATAGTCCTTATATTTTTTTATCATTTAATAACGTTTGTCAGAATAAAAACAGATTCTACTGCACCTTTCACACTGGACTGAAGTTGTCTACCTATATAGTACTCCTTTTGGAGTAACTTAATCTTTTTATTTCCTTTACGCAATTATCCCAAGGCTTGTGTATACTAATTTAGTGTCATATTACTTATCAGAGCATTTTGTGGATGAATAATAACCACAGGGCAAGACCTATGACCTTAATAAGAACCTTCAACGAATTTTAGAGTAATTTGTGCCTTTTGCATAGGGGTCTTTTAGAGCTCTACTGTTCTGAACAGAAACTTGATCCCAGTAAGTCTATTGTATTTAGAACATTGTTTTTGTTCCTTCATATTTGGTGAATAAATATTTGGATGGTCCTGGTATTAAGCACCAATACACACAATAATTGAATACACCAATTCATTGTTGTCAGGTGTTTAAGAAGTTGATTGTGGGGGGTTTTTTTTGTTTTCTTTTTTTGTTTCATTTTCTAAGATGAAACATTTTGAAAACACAGGCAGGCTTCCTTACTGCATTGACTTCACTTTAATGAGATGTGCAGTCATTTCTCTTTTTCTTTTTCCCCTATGTAATATTCATTCTTCTATGCATAAAGAAAACAACATGGGCAGGTTACTGCATTGACTTCACTCTAATGGGAGACACAGTCATTTTGTTTTCTTCTATAATATTCTTTCTTCTATTATAAAATATATTTGCATAGCTCATTGTGTTGCTCTGTGTTTCTGAATTCCCCATTCATATTGCTGAAGAAAAAAAGAATAAAATGTACTCTATTTTCTAACAGAAGGAGGTATAAACTTTTGTGAAGTCTCACAGTTGTCACCACGTCATTTATAAATACTGTTACAATCCTCTACCTTCCTAAATTTAAATACAATTCAAAGAACTGGCTTCTATTGAAAGGATACTATTAGCATATAAATACAGCAGAATCATTTTGGAATAGTACACATATCCAGAGTATGACACGGTAAAGAATTTACTCATAATTATAAAACCCATGAACTCTGTTGAGTGTATAGCACTGGTCTTTATTGAAACCATGTTACAATTGTGTGAGAAACACGCTTTTGTGTTGATGAAAATAAATTACTTTACCATCACTCTGCTTTGTTTGTCAACTTAATTATTACACAGTTAAAATATTGCTTTGCATTAGTCAGAACAGAGTATTTTCCTTTTATATAGTTTCCTTTTCCCAGGGGTAAATTTTAATGCCCTGAAAGGTCAACAGAGGTCAGGACTTCTTGACTATATCTCAACAGTGCATTTCTGGTCATCAAAAGAAATAAGCCTCTGACCACTGGTAGCTGCTGTAGGGGTTTCTTTTATCCTGCACCTGTGACAATTACCCTGTGTTAGTGAAGCTAACAGGAGTCAGGTTGTAGGTTAAGGGTCAGGGCACTGTCAAGAGGAAGTTATTCTTCAGTCCACTAAATCTGTTATCATTTTCATCTAATGTGACATCCATCTGTCAATCAGGGAATTTAGGCAATTGTCTTATTCTAAGTGCTGCACTTTATGCCTCGACCAGCTCACATTTTACTGCTTTTCCTATAATTACATTTTTCTACCTCTGAAAACCCATCTGCAAAATAAACAGGGAAAATCTTACTCAATCATTTTGAAGATCCAGGCTTTTTATGCTAAAAGCTGTTTCACTTACAAAATTGAGTGACTTCTCTGCAAAGTTTTGTATTCATTTAATTTTCATTGTTATGGCTTTTTAACACGCAGAAAGAGAATAAAGCTCCTGTAACTACATGGATATCAAAATAAGTTTTCATGTAAAACTGCCAAATGCATACCAGTCAAAAGGGGTGTGCCTCATACCCTTTAGATGCTGCACTTCTCCAACACCATGAAAATGGCATGCAATAGTTATGAATGACAAGGGTAAGTTTTTACAATGGACTTTTGAGGATTTAGAAGCTGGCATATAGTTGAATTGACTACAAATGAGCAAAACCTCTGAGTAACTCCATGTATAGCACCAGAGAATGAAGTTCCAAACTCTGTTAACTCTAATTCAGCACTGCTCTTAAAGAAGTGCTTAATTTCCAGCACGTGAACAATGCCAGCCGGTTACGAAAACACTTCCATAAATGGGAAGGCATATAAAACCTAGGTGTAAAGGTAAATGTTCTACTGAATATGGGTGAGATTGCTCATATGCTTCAATTTAGACACACTTTTAATCGTTTTGATGAACAAGAATCTAAATACTTTGCCAAGCACAAAAATCGTGGTGTGGTTATATGATGCAGTTGAGCCAATCTAACAGCTTGTTACCACTGAAAGGGATGGTCCTGTTCCTGCTATTTCCTCCCCCTGCCTTCCCACCCCAGATTAGTTTTCTGCTGGGTTAGCAAATTTAATTGCCTTACCAAGTGGTTAGGCAAGCATGCAAGCCAGTGTAGGGGCAGTGACAAGAGTATGTGGCTGGAGTGAATGTTATTGGCAAGCCATTACATAGATCCGGTCATGTAATTAAACTGTAATTTCTCCTTTCACTTTTGCTGAAATGCCTCATTTTAAAAATTAAACTTAACCAATTTGCAGTTATCAATAAAACTCTCCAGGACCTATGCTGCTATAATTTCCCTGATAGCGAAGGTGGTAGATATGAGATGCTCTTACAAATTCTAGAGCAGAACTTATCTCAGTACAGCGGCAATAATAATAGTAACTGGCTCTTAGTACATTTTATTAGGAGTGCTTGAAAGAAGGCTAGGATCTTTATTCCTATATTACAAATGGGGAAACTGATGCACTGAAAGGGGAAAAAACCCACCATGGAAAGTCGTTAGCAGAAAGAGAAAAGGACTATAGTATCCTTAAATCCATTCCAAGAGTCTATGCTCTAGGCCATAGTATTCTTCCTATCAACTTTGTGGGCTTCTCTATATATTATTAACATCAGATGTTTAATTGCTCCAGAGCAAGCTGGGTTCCTTGCAGCACCCACAAATTCTTGCACTCTTCTACTCTTACTAGCATGGTTTCCTGTAGACCATACTCTGTGAGTTTTCTGTTTAAGGGATTCTTTCAGATTACTCAAGCACATCCTTTTTGTAAGATTTACTGTACTTGTTTCCACCTAATTTCTCCAGGCATGAGTTAGATATGCTTCCCTTCCTGCCACACCCCCATCTTTAACTCCTCCTGATTTCTGGCCTTCATCAAAAACATCATAGGGTTTCCAATTAATTCTGTAAGTGCTTTTTTCTTTTTTTTTCTTCTTACTTGCTTGTTGTGATACTTGAAAGTTGTCATATGCATTCAACTTCATAGCTATTTTATAAAGTTTTATAAAACCTTGCTTCACCCCGCCATTTAATTCTGTTTCTTGAGGAAGCCAGTGACTGCAGATTCCATTGCAGTCTCAGAATGGGGACACAAAACAATTATTCATGCAAGAAAGAAATTGTGCAAAGCTGGGTGTAGAGAGGTGTAGTTAATTTCAATGCCTTGTCCTGACATGGTGGTCAGACTTTCCTGGGTCATATACCTAGATGTGGATGTAGAGAAACAATTCCCATTTCCTCGTTACGGATATGTAAAAATTTCAAGATAAATAGTAGTTGTCTCAGTAGCTAACCATGGCTGAACAGCTGGCTTGAGGCTGGTCCATCACGGTCCAGTCATCTTCTCACTTCAGAACATTACACATACTCATAATTACTTACTAGATTGAATTAATCACACAGCAACAGTATAAATTGTCCCCAGTATTTGACATGCTGATAGAGGATCTATGGATGGATAATGGGGGACTTTTAGGTACCATTTGGAACATGAAAATATACGTTGTAAAGTTGTAGTAGGGTTGGTTTTTTTTTAATAATTACAAGCCACAGCTTCATTATTCAAGGCCACAGGAAAAACTACCCAAGAAATGTCTTATTTCATACTTTGTTAACTGATAGTCATATTCAATTGAACATTTCAGAAGAAATAAGTCTAGTTTTGCATAAGGGAAGTCTGGTAATAATATGAGTCATCCCTATTAACACTGTGTTCTGTTTACAGAAAAGCATTTTACATTTTTGGTACCCAGCCTGGTATCTCTTAACTGCTGCCTATACTACCTAAGTGCAAATAAAGTTATAGTTTCTTTGTATCTTTGGACGGTAATAGTTTTCCACTAAACTTCCACAAAATCTCAGTATTTGATATCCCTGAAATACCATTATGACATCCTCTCATTCCATTTCTCTTTAGTACTTATGAATAAATTAAAAACACACCCATTTATGTCTCTTGCTGTAACTCCCTTGGAAATGAGTAAATTCTATAGAGAAACCATTAAGGCAGAGCTGCGTTGAGCAAATCCAATCAGGCAAATATAATTGTTTCCTGTGCTGAGGCAGTAACACAGTGTATATTAAAGAGGGAAGTGTATGAATTATTTTGGTTTTGTTGGTTTTGATTACCTGTAATTTAAGTTCAGTTCAAGTATGTCTGACTTTTCAAATAGCAAGGAGAAAGGCCAACAATTAGAAAGGAAGCTGCATTGGTTTCAGTGCCTAAGTTCTGTACATTCACAGAAAAAAAAAGGGAATATTTTCAAAATTTAAGTAGGGAAACGATTCCTGTAAAAGGAAAGTATGCAATCTAGAAACAATGCATTCTCCCAAGTTTTGAATATAGAAACTTTCTTATTCATTTCAGTCAACCACTGGAGCAAGACAGACTAAAACTAGTTTTCAGAAGCCAGTTATAGACAGCTGTAAAGTCAAGCTGTTGGTAATCTCTCTGCTGTTACATTATAGATTATAAAGACAGACAGAGGGAAATAAAGATTTTTTTATGAAAATATGCAGAAACATTATGATATTTTCTATTATTTATTTAAGTAACCTATTGGAGGCTGCTATTGTAAAATCTTCTGGTTTAGCCTTAGGACCAGAACAGAACAGAATACTTCAGTTGGAAGGGACCTACATCAATCATCTAGTCCAACTGCCTGACCAGTTCAGGGCTGACCAAAAGTTAGAGCATATTAAGGGCACTGTCCAAATGCCTCTTTTTAAGGCACTGACAGGAATGAGGCATCAACCACCTCTTTAGGAAGCCTGTTCCAGTGTCTGACCACCCTTTCGGTAAAGAAGTGCTTCCTAACGTCCAGTCTAAACCTCTCCTGGCGCAGCTTAGAACCATTCCCGCATGTCCTGTCGCTGGATCCTGGGGAGAAGAGGTCAGCACCTCCCTCTCCGCTTCCCCTCCTCAGGAAGCTACAGAGAGCAATCAGGTCCCCCCTCAGCCTCCTTTTCTCCAAACTAGACAAACCCAAAGTCCTTAGCTGCTCCTCATAGGACGTACCTTCCAGCCCTTTCACCAGCTTTGCTGCCCTCCTCTTCTGTTTTAAGATGTGAGAATTTAGGTACAACAAAATAACCATAACAACTTAACTAATATAAAAGAAAAACACTGACCCACTAACACAGGTATTGTTTCTGTTTGTAATTTCAGAATTACCACATATTTTCTATGTATTTTGTACATCACTTTTTAATGGGCCTAACTTTAATAAAAGACTCTCGTGTTTGGTTGACTAGTTCAACTGTGTGACTTGTTTTGAAAGAAAAGTTTGCAAGAGCTCATTCAAACTATCTTAGCTTTCTGAATCTGGTAGTTGTTGGCTGCTGAAGCATAATAGCTTATATACACATACATGTTCTATTATGTTCGTATGTATATAAAGGTGTAACTGAAAACAAGATCTGTGCTAGATCTTAGTGGCTGTGAAGTCATGAAGATAACTTTGCCAGTGATATTTTAAACTGAGAAAGTGAAAAAACATGCAACTAATATAAGACCAGTTCAGGAACACAATCACATACTTAGCTTTGGCATTTTGAGAATGTGTACAGATGTAATGATTTCTATGGCTTGATGGAAAGTTCTCCTGTCTGTTTTCAGGGCCAGAAGAAAAAAAAGAAAAATCTAGAAATATTTATGCATTATGTTTCAAGACCATATTTTAATTGGCATAGAAGGAATAATTAAAATAGCATTGATTTGGCTTTGTTGTTACCACCTCACTGCCATCTGACAACAGCTGTATAGGCAGCCATTAGGGTCTGCTGATATCTATTGTATTTGTGTAACTAAGTGGGGAATATCTGGCTACATTTAGCCATCAGAAACTTTGGGCCCACTGCATTTCTAAGTAAATGTTAGTTTAACACATTGGCTTTTAAAACTGTGTCTACCATGGATTTACAGAACCTAGTCCCAGGTTCTGTATTATAAATAGACTAAAAAAGAAGTAAGGTTTCAATGTATAAATGCTTTGCCCAAGTGGTCTGTGACAATTCTGCCATTGTGCAACAATTGCCCTCATTTTCTTTGATTTTCTACCTTCAGCTGGTATTTGGAAGTCCTTTAAGGCAGAGACTGTGACTTTTTTTTTTTTTTTTTAATTAATAGTGCATTGCTTAGAGTCATTAGGCACCAATAACAAGAATTTAAAATTATAATTATCTCTGGCATAAAAAGAGTATTTATTCTCATATGTTTGGCTGGAGAGAGTGAATTTTAAATAAGATAGAAAGTGTTAGTGTACACTTTAATGACTATCTTCATAACAAATAGTAAGAGGTTGTATTTCTAAGAAGTAAGGCTAAATAGTCAGAAAACAGTAGAAATTGCACCCAGGCTTTGAAATAGCTGAATCTTCAATGTTTTGTGATTACAGGTTCCCATCAGCCCAGCAGAAAACCATCAAATTAGATGGAAATAGGATATGCTATCAGCTGCAAGTAGTCATCTTTTTATTAGCTCTGCAACAACCAATCAGTGACACCACAGTGTGCAACTGTAATGAAATATAGATTTTTTTTTTTTTTTTTTTGTTAGAAGGAAAACCCTTCCATTTTATGAATCTACACAGCCCTTTAGTAAGCAGTAGATGTCATTGCCAATAGCGTCATGGTCCTTTATTTTCTCAAGTTTCTTTAGAATACAGACTGTCAGGTATGTGAGGCCTGGAAACTGAAGTCCTCTATTCGCAGAATGGTTGCACCATGTGTCTGATTTTCCTATCCTGTCATGATTGTGTGCTAGAGGCAAGATCTACTAACATAAGGGTAAGACATATTTTTCCCAATAAAAGTCTCTGTTGAGACTACAAGCAATTACAACAGTCATTATCTATTATAATGATATCTTTTTAATTTTGCAAACACCCAGCCATTAAAACAGGACTGAAACAAAAAGTACTCATTTTACATATGTCTGCTAATGGTTGTCCAGGGGTAAAAACCTTGAGGGAAAGAATTTTAAAATTTACATGAGAATTAAAGGGTTTCAATTACTTGAAATTTTCGTAACTAAGAAATTAACTCCCACTGCAAACAAGGAGGAATGTAGGCTAATCCAACAGAGCTTGGGCAGCTTTACTTTAGGAACTTCAAGTTGCAAGGTGGCTAGACACATGGGTTTCAGAAATCTCAAGGGAAGACCTAGACAACCCTAAATCTTGTAAGTCCTCTGAGGCTTATTATGACAATTCCTTCTTTTTTGACTTCTAGTGGGAGGAGAAGTACATCCCATTTCTGTGGCTCAGTAGTCTCCCTGCCAGTATGACTTTTTCAGTTTAGGTACAGTAGAAACAGGTTACAATGGCTGAAGATCCCTCCTGTTAATTTGGAGTGGACATTAAAGTGGCCTAACACTTTCTCTGGTATCCACCAGGCAGGATTCATTTCACTTCCCTTTGACTATGTTCAATGGGCATTTTATGCCAGCCATTTAGGCTCTTTCTGTAATCAATGGAGAATAAAATTATTCCAAAGAATAATTCATTCTTCTGGCTTAGATCCTGCATGGAGAAAGAATGAATTGTTCTCTAGACGTCTCTAGCCCTGCATTTCTGTAGAGGGAGAGCTGAAAAATTGCTAAGTTTAAAGTTAAGTGAGACGAATCCTGCCCATCACTCCTGACACATACCCTCGAAAGATAAATTTCAACTCCTTGAAGTCAGTAGGATTCTAAATGGCGTCTAAATAATTTTTAGAATTTTGTCTTTCATCTTAAAATCTTCATTTGTATGAACAATTGCACTTTTTAATCTCACAAATGCACTATGAATTTAAATGCAGTAACCACTGTGAAGCAGATGGTAATCATTACAACTGAGGTCAGATACCTTGCGTAAATTCTTGATCACTGGTATTTGGAAGCAACAAAAATAAGGTTATATCTTTTAGTGATGAGTGAATAAAAGAAATAAGTTAGTTTTGCTTGGTGGCTTCATAAATCAAACCTGTGTGCATTTAAAATAGTTGATCCCTGTCAGGTCTGAGCAACAGCTGTTTTCATGCTGTGGTAAGGAGGCTGTGTTAATACAGCCTTTCTTTGAGCCTTTGTGATTATCTTCCAATGATGACTCTTCCTATGACTCATGAGTGAAGGCATTTGTGCATAGATGATAGATATATATTAAACATTTACTTTTAGACAGTGTGCTACTTCTCATTATTAAATCAATGCTTGAAAATTGACTTGTGAGTGCACTGGCAGAAATAATTTCCACCTATACAAAGATGTCACTTAAGAGGAAATGTTCCTATTAAGTAAAAATTTCCTCTGTTGTTCCAGTTATTTTTGCTGAGGAGTAAAAGTCAGTGTCATCTTCATCCAAGGAAAATGGGGTTTTGATTGTAATACTGAAAAGAATACAGAAAATGTGTGTGGTAGTCAGGAACTCTCAGGAGTTTCTCAGGAGTCTAGAGACACGAGGTCTATGTTTGGTTGTAAAGTCTGAGAATCCATTTTCTCCTCTTACTGCCATTGTTTACTCCTCTGTTAATTACCATTTTCAATTGAATCCTGTAACCCTTCTTCTGAAGAGACACTTAAAATTTGCCTAGGCTGGCCAAGTACTGGAAGACTGGTAGAAAAGGAACTTGAACCTGGGTCCCCTATATAACAATTGGGTTGCCTCACATGCAGCTTAGCAGCTAATCTCTTTCTTCCTTTTCATAGTCACTTTGCAAAAGTTCTGACTTGTTCCTGAGGCACAACAAGAAAAATAACTGAAATCTTATAAAATTTCATGAGGCAGAAAAAAATATTTATGGCTAGCTTTAACACCAATTAATTCAAATCATTAAATATTAAGGGGTTAGTTTTTCTTTCAATAACTTTCACATGATTGTCACAGCATTATCCTCACATCATCCTTGAAAACAAACAGTACTTTCTGTAGCCATTTGTAATATGTTATTTTGATGTGTTGAATCAAGATTATTGTTCATTAGGGAAGAGAAATGCTAATTTGAAGTCTGTCTGCTTCTGAGCAACAGTGTCTCTAGGAGACACCTGCAGAGCACTTCAAACATTATTCCGTAACATGTGCAAGTTTTGTTCTGAATTTAGGTATGCATATACCTTGGGTATTACTTACTGAATGAAGTTCTACACTCATTACATCTGATTTGAACTCAGGTTTATTTAAAAGAGGACCAGTAAATTTTCTACACAAAAGGATATACTTCCATATTTCAAGCTTTAATATATTTAACTTTGGTTACAAAGTAGAAAATATAGTTCCAATTTGAAAAAAATGGACTATTAGCTAAAAAAAAAATCAATGTATCCTTTCATGTTGTTCCTCTCTATCTTGGCTGAATCCTTTTTTTAAGTTCTGTACACCCTCTTCATAATCCTACTGGAATTCCACTGCTACTGCATTTACAGCCATAGCGCACTTGCAGAATTCCAAAAGGTCTATTTTCTTCCATTTAATGTAGCAAAAAGAAATCTTGCCTGAATACAAAACATATCTGTTTTGATTATGCAAACTGTTGTGTGTAATTTCACATCTTCTTTTTATATCATCATGTCCATTGAATCCATTTTAAAGGGAAATCATTTTCTAGACTAAAATGTTATCCTAAGAGCAGCTCCACTTTTGCTGACATGATTATGATTAGGAAATGTAGATCACTGCATATGAATACATTAGAAAAGAATTTTTCTGATCTAAACTCTACAAGAGAACAAAATATACCACAAATAAATAATCAAGCAGCTTTTATAAGTTTAAAAATAAGTCATGTATTGCAAAGTTTAAAAAAAAATAGCCAGTTTGATCTGAAAAATAACATATCTAATTTACAGCAGAGAGAATCCAGCAACATCATTTTTTAATTGGGTAGTAGAAGTGCTAAGGTGACAGGACTGAGAACAGGTAAATCATCTAGGAATAGAAATGCTCTAAGACAGAAAGCCAGCTGGTATAGTGCTTCCTTTGTGTCAGTGATCCATGTTGCATTCTGTAATAGGGACTGTTCAGACAGTCTGTTGCACAGCTGTTCTTCCTTAGAAACAAACAGCCAGGTCTGTTAGTGGTATCACTCTGCAGGTATTGTAATGACAGTAGGGTTTTTTGGGTTTGTTTTGGTTTTTTTTATTTTCTCTGGAAGTGGTATTCATCTTATTGAGGAGGAGCAGCTTCACAGGGATAGAAATTAGAGTTGCTTTATGTTGCCATCCGTGTTGGATTAAGTACTTATAATGTGGCTGTAGAGGGAAACTGTTGGGGGCTGTCTATTTTTTTATGTAATTTTTATGTTGCTATGATTTTGGTATATAGGAGGCATAGGAGGATTATTTTGGTGATCAATATTTTCTAATATTAGAAATAACTCGTAAAACACCTGGACCTTCATGACTTTATCTGAAGAGTTTCATTTTCAAAGCCCAAATTTGGTTTCTGCTTCACTTACTGCTGCAGTGGTGCGAGGAGATAGGGAATTCTCAAAAGACACATTATAACGCTTTCTCAACTTACCAAGCATATCCAGAAGAAGAAGGTACAGCTAGGATAACTCCGTTCTCTGACTCTTCCTATGCATAAGACTGATCTGGATCACGGACTGCCAGCTAGTAGGGCAGGTTTGGTCCAGCAGTCCAAATCTTTTTAAGAAAATTGGCAATGTTCTACACTTTAAACACTGTAAGATTATTTTCCTCCAAAGCATAGAATCAAATCATAAAGGATCATAAATATTTTTAAAGTCACAAATGAACTATGTCACACCACTAATTAGCTGATTATTTTAAAAACAAACACAAAATTAATTATGCCTGCTAGCGAGAGATTTTTTTCCCCCCACGTAGTCCTTATGGAAGGAATCTGGAGAAACAAATTGTGATGATATTGAATAATGGTATTCTGGGACTGGGTTGATGCTGAAGTAGTCATAGCTGTGTGTAAAATAAAGCTTAAAATGATACTGAAATTTTGGTCTATGCTGGGGATGAAATAGGACTGTGCTGAGTTGAAATACAAGGTGGCAGGGGTGACACTGGATTTAAAATGCTCTGCAGGCAGAAATGGCTGAGTTGTTATTAGGACTGAAAGGACTTACAGAGTAGTAGACATTAGGGATTCTATTCCCAGCAGTGACTACCAGGGTTTACCCACAACTAGGCAAAGTTGCTGTTTACTGTGAGACTTTCTTCTTGGCTTCCACGTCACTAGTGCAGGCTGGGCATCTTCGCTGCCATCCTTTTACCTCACAGCTTCTGGGCAAAAGAAAGCCATCATTTGGCCTCGATGCCAGACTTGTACTACCAGAGGCACCGCTAAGTGGAGGCCACTGCTTCTTTCATCCAGCACTCAGTAAAGGAGGAAATAGAGTTGCTACAATCTAATCCAGCTAAATTGGAGGCGTTACAACAAATGAGAAGAGTTGCCAGTACAAGCTGACATGGGATCGCCATTCCTTACCTACCCCTGCTACCCTAGAACGTATGTCTAACTTGCTGAATCTCATTTTTGAGTGCTAGAATTTATACCACAGTACAGACTGGTGTCTGGATCCAAATTCTGGGACTCAGCACTATGCAGGCAGGAAACAATTTTCTAGGAGAAGTACCAGGTCCAGCATATTTGCAATGTAACCGCAGAACTTTCAGTTTCCACCTCCAAGTGATATATGTATCTTTTCCTGGTTTCACTAAGCTACACTACGTGTACCTCTAAAGTACCTCAGGATCTAGACCTAGGAACCTGAGTGAACATCATGACTGAAAAATTCAAAATGCGGGATTTAACGGGACACTCAGTTATTATTATAGCAAATTTCTCTGCAAACATTTTAATTAAAACCAGATTGCTGTTTGCAAAAAAGTTGGAGGCTTTGAGGAATCAATTCCATGATCAAAATAAACAGCTGTTAGGTACGCCAACATAAAAAGAAGACCCTTATTCTATTGCATTTATTATGATAAAATTTTTGGCAGAAACTGGACAACAAGGATACAATATCTCACATGGTGACAGTGCTAAATTGTCATTAGCCAGATAGGAGAAATCATTACTGTTACTTTCTGAAGTGAGAAATTAGGGATTTAATCCAAAACCAACTGGAGCCTGAAAGATACTATTGTGATCAGCATGTAGAAAGGAACTTAAAGTACAAAGTATCAGAGTGACACCAATTATTTTGCAGATTCAATCAAAACAAGCTGTAATATTAGGGAAGTTTTGGAGCATCATGAAGGAAGGGACGAAGAGAAGGTTGGTTATTTCTTTTTGTTTTAAGAAGTGTTGATTTAATAAGAAAGTGTTGCTAGATGAATAGAATTAATTATTTTTCTTTCCCAAGTTGCTTACAAAAGTAAGCACCATTGTTTTAAACCACCAAGCTGATCACCAAGCAAGTCAAAGGAGAGAATTAAAAATGTGCACCTGTGATGGGATGTTGACATATAAGGAGAATGTTTATTTCAAGAAACCTCTGATAGTTTAGAATATTTTAGTTTAGCCATTACATGCCAGTAGATTTAGTAAAAATTGAGAGGGGAGTGTATGAGACATTGATCTTTTGTGCATCCCTGAGCACACGCCATGGAAGTCTGTAAAAGGTACAATACTGTGTTCCCTGTAGGTTTGCTAATTTGGTATATAATACACTCTAAACATTGTTTCTAAGGCTCTTATATCTTTTAAATAAATAAGAGTGATCCCATACATGATAGGCAAAACCTGTATTGTTTTCTTCTCTATTTTTTAGCCTTTCATACATGCTTGTGCAATGATTAAGAGTTGACCTAGACTGACATGGGAACTATAAGAACTGGTTTCTATTGGCCACAAGGTTTTAGTGGCAAATAATAGAATATATTTGGAACTAAAACTTCTGTGTTTATTGAGTTAGCTTCACAGTTGGCTGGAGGTAGATAAAAGACTACTACTTTTCTCTCTCAATACTCTGGAAATTTTCTTCTTGTGTTTATCAAGAATTAAATGTTTCTGAGGATAATTTTGATAGATGCTGTCATTTTTCATTTATTGTGTATTTGATTTATCATATGTAATGCCAAATAGAAAGTAAAAAATCTATAAAAAATATAATCATCTAATAGGTGATTTAATTAGTGCATGTATGTAGAAAATGTAATCTGTGGTAATTATTTGTAATTATGTTTTCTTTGCAATTTAAAATAACTTGTATTTTTCAGTAGGGAACAACCCTCTTTTTCACTTTTCACCACCTTCCATAGCATTTATTGCCTTTTTGGCAAGAAAGAATTCACCACTTGAACTGGAAGAAAAATCAAAGAGTTAGTAACTGTTTATAGTTATTCAGGGACAGAAACTGAAGAGGAAAATACATTTATATGGAGGTTGAAAGGGGTATTTGATTAACAGCTATCAAATAGAACAACAAGCAATGCAGATTATTAAAGAAAATCTTCCCAACACTGAGATCTATTGCATCACTCACAAGTCTCCCATTGGAAAGTGGTAGAATCCTGTGTGTTTAACTCCTAACACGAAGCTGGTGCTACTGTTAGGTATCTGCTCTCTGACAGAGACAGCAGTGGAAATGGAATGAAGGTAAAGGAGAATTAACTTTGACTGGTATTCAGGAGACTTATGAGGCACTTGGGAGAATTTGCATAGTAGAGTGTTAAGGTAGATAGATCTGTGGGTAGAATATACAGAGGGAAAGTAGAGCTAGGTTGAAGCCTTGCATAGATCTGAGCATAATAATGCACTAGCACAGATAGCGAAGAATTATTAAAATTCTGCAAGAAGTCTGTGAGAAAATATCAAAATATGAAGAGGCCTGAGGAACAGCTAGGAAAAGCCTGCCTAAACACTTAGAAATATACACCCCAAATCCCGCATTCACAGAGGTGTGGATTGTAGAACACGTTATCAAATTCCTATGGTAATGGAAATGTAAATAATTCAGTATTAGAAAAAAAAGCTGGAATATCAAGATTTTCTGTAGGATTAATTTTGAAATTTTCTGTTGAATGGATTATTTATGCATTGCCATTTCAATCTGAGATAATCAGAAACATTCCACTTGAATTTACTCTGGTAATAACAGATTTTTTTTTTCCATATAACATCCTAATTCTTTCCCCTGAGGTTCAGCCAGAGTCCTGTATTTGAGCATATACCCACAGTAGATCACTAAGATCTTTTCAGAGGGAAGTACAAGCTTTTGAGGCATTTAGCTAATCCAAAAGACACGAACATAAAATAGGTTCCATAAGACAATCTGTTAATAGTAGAATTAAACTAATACAAAACCCAGTTTGAACAAATAATTACAACAAATGAAATAATTTTTAAAAAAATAGTCTGGGGTTTGGTTTTGTTTCTGAAAAATGCATGCTTTTCCTTTTGAAGGCTTGATTAGGGTGAAAATGTATTTTCTCTCCATCTGACTGGGTTGAAGAGACACTATGCTCCAACGACCATGTTCTTGACTTCTGCTTGATGTTTGATACGAAGAGAGAAGTTGTTGATGGGGTTCTAGTGGCATAGTATACAGTTAGGGATGGAGAGGTAAAGATAATAATGCAAATACCATAGATGCAGTTTGAGTTTTAATATTAACTGTGCTGGAGATATTGTCAAGATAACACAATTAATATTAAAGGCAGGAATTTTCAGTTAAATGTTGAATGAAAAAAACTATGTATAGCAATAATGATTCACATATAGTTTACTTTTAAAACTAGTGCAGATCAAAATGAATTAGGGATGATATCAATTGCCTCAGAGATTCAGCAAAATAGTGCAGTCATAGGTGTAACAGGAAACTGGGCCCGTTAACATCTGTGTGGTTTCATTTACCTCTGTCAGCCAAGGATCAGCAGTCAATGAGACAGGCATGTTGAGACCAGATACTCTGCAAAGTATTTCAACAATTACACTGAGAAACTGTATTCGGCACAATTTTGCAGCCACACGCTCCATGACCTGCACTGGTGGTTCTCCTCCCTTCTCTGCCTCTTAGCACCCGAGAGAGTGGCCATGGCAATGCACCCCTAACACCAGTTCTTCACCCTGGTCTCTTCCTTGACACAGATTTTAGGTGGTGCCACTCAAGCTGAGGCTTCCCTTCTTTCCACCACTTTCCTTTTTGCAGCATGAAAGTGTGATTGAGACTCCTACAAAATCCTTTTCTGAAGAATTTGCAACTTTTGCAAAGAGGAGAACTTTGCTGGGGGGGGGGGGTAGTGTTCTCAGAATATGCGTTTCTGATAACTAAATCTTAGGCAACAGGTAGAGACGACTGATACCGTATATAAGTAGGTGCAGCTTGAAATGTAACTAACTCAGTTTTTATTGATTAGGATGTCACTTTTCCAATATTAAGTAACAGAATATTTTATCTGATTCTAAATCGATTAGTTAATATTTTATGCAGACAACGGATCTTATCTGTATGATTGCAAAAAGGTGTTACATTCTAACAGTTGGCATTTAAGGAAAATAGTAACCTAAAATCAGGAAGATGTAGGAGAGAATTAAAACAATTTGGAATAAAGAAAGACAATGCTCTGTAAAAGTTGCAGAGGGGTGTTTCAAACTCGTATCCATAGCTCTGGATATGGGATTGAGAGCCATGTTAAATAACACTGTTCTGAAAAAAAACCACTGAAAATTTGGCTTCAATCATTGCAGAAAAGGCTGATGCATGAAATTCACACCAGAAACTTTTAATATGTTATTTTAGACTATTAATTCCTATTTTTCACTTTATTCAGTCATGACATCCTTGGATGTCCATAACCTCAATTCAGTAAGGGTTAGAAATCTTATTTTAATTTCTAGACTGAATTTACCCATGGCTAGTTTATATCTGAATGCTCTTTTGCCAACGTGGCATAAATAGTTCATCCTTTCTCCTGATACCTGGCTGAAGAATTTACTGATAACAATTATCCTCCCTTTAACTTTCAATCTGTTAGATTAGACAAACCTGCAAGGTTTTTCAACACTCTTTAGACATGATTGGCTCACCAATCATCTGTTCATCCTATTAGCCTCTCCTTGCTCCTTTTCAGTTTGAGTTCACCTTTTCTGAATTTTGGTGTCCAGAATTTTAAATGTATTTCACACGAGTTTTTACGTGTGTATATACATATATATTCATATTAATTGCACTGCACAAATATGAAACTGTTGGGAATGAGGTCAGAGTAATGTCTTACATTGGGTGACAGAGAATATGAAACTCAAATATCAAACCAATATCCCTTCTTCCCTTCATTTATTCCAGGCATTAGATATGGGAAACAGAAGCACACCAAAGAAAACATCCTAATTTACAGTGGGATCCCTGTTCTCTGAAATTCTCTCTAGCTACTTGGAGGCATATTTTTTGCTTTTATGTTATGAATATCCATAAGTATAGCTATGTTCTATTGCATATTTTTATTTCTAAAATATCAGTTCAGTTCCCTGTAAAATTTCAATATTGTGCAGCTCATGTAATTGCATATAACAATAAATCATGCACCTTTATCATGCCACTTATTCCTACTCATTGAATATATAACTGTCAAGAAACAACTATGCCATCATATTTCAGTTTCAGTAAAAAGATCTTATTTTATTGTGGCTTTCACTCATTCCCAGATGTCCTCCCTTCCTTGAAAGAGACAAGCCTGGGCGATGCCAGATTAAGATGAAATATCATCATCGCAACATATTAATTTTTCTTTGAAGGTCTTAAAATAGCTTTCTTATGCTTTTGCTGGAACATTTTTCATCTTGCTTGAAGGGGAAAAACATGGATATGAAAATCATCATCATAACTTCAAACTGAGTGGTATATCCTCAAAATGTGGGCTGCAAATTTAACTGCAGTGGCACAAACACTGTGCAGAAATAAACAAATATATACTGTTACACTGAAGAAAACATGTCCTTTTTGGAGGCTGCACCCTTTACACATAAGTAACAGGCTGAATGTAAATCAGTAATATTTTCTAGGCATATTTATGAGATATATGCAAATAAGATAAAAAGGCAAACATCTCTTATGCATATTTGAATGTTATAGGCCTGTCTTCTGAATCAGATATATATATAATTTTTACTTTCTTAGATATATATCAACACAAATTTTGCTTGGAAAAAGTGCTTATAAAAAGCATTCAGCTGATACCACTGAAGTTATTTTCACCAGTCTAGGATCTGAAAGTATCTACTTGTCTTAGTTCAAATGAGAGAACAGCGTTAAACTAATAACACATAAGGTATGAAGTATTGCAAGGTAACTGTAGAGAATTTTTCAAACAATTTAAAATACAAATAGAATATCAGTGCTATATATTGTAAAGGAAGCTTTTAGGATATATGTATGTATCCGCAATTATGTTATTTTTGTTCTTGTGAAATATTTTATGAAAAAAGCAAAAAAGCCTAAAAGTGAGATTACAATACAAAATAAGAGAAAAAGAAGGGATTAAAAAGTGTTTTTGTTAATCCAGTGTTTTCATTATTAGTCAAGATCAGTGAGTTAGTAAAATACTAACAAGGGAACAATCAGGTACCAGAAAGCAAGAAGGAAAAACTCATGTAAAATCACATAAGCAGAGAAACACCAAGTTCAGTCACTGTAGGCTCTTTGTTTCAATGCTGAAGGATGGAAATAGCTTATTTTGATTTTTATTTCTGCCATATGCAGAACATATAACACTCAGTTACAGTTACAATCTCTTGTTTCATTTCAGCAATTTTGTTTTCTGCCCATATCTCTCCCTGAAGGAGCACTCATTTTGTTGGCATGATGACCAACCTCAGACTTAATCTAAATACATTTTTGTATTATTCTAATTATTTTCATAAGTGGGGAGCCTTTTTTTTAATGAAAAATAATTTAATTGGAAGCAGCTTACTTTTCTTCCATTTCAATAATGAGCATACTGTACCTTCACACTACGATGAGTTTCTTGTGACATTCAAGGCTTAAGTGTACTTCCTAATATCTTATTGCAGAGCAGGGAGCTCGTTTTCTCATGATAAGCTCTGTCCCTCCTGGCCTTACTGGGGCTAGCTCTTCACCTGGCCGGTGCAGTTGAAAAAGGAGGGCTGAGAAATTAATATAGTCCAACCTTCCAGTTTAAGCATTTGCCATCATCGTGTGTGTAGAACAACTTAATTCACAATTAACTTGTTATGGTCAAGTGCAAATGCAACCACTTATTCACGACACCCAAAGCAGACAACATGTAAATGTTTAGAGAAGACCGAGATGCTGAATGGAAGGAAGAAAGCATACTGCATCTGCTTACACTAAGGATACATGACACACATTGCTCAGTCCCTCTCTTTTGCTCTCTTTCACTTACCCAGCTGATTTCATGTTCTTCTTGAAAATGTGGCATTCAGGGCCATGGGGACAGAAACTTCTCTGTGCGAAAGCCGCTGTCTGAGACTGCCATCAGAGAACGCTTTCAGGAGCACTCCCAAGGAGCCACCTTCAGAGGTATATTCACTTTCTCAGGCTCAGTTCTTGTGGGACATGGTATTTAACTGCTCAGCACCACTAAAAGTAGCAGAAAGGGGGAGAGAAGTATGTGAGGAAAGGAAAATACTGCTTTTTCCTTTTGGCAGCAGTAATCTGTTATGTCAAGGTAACTGCCTTTGGGATGGTAATCTTAACCCTTATCACCCTGAGATAGCCACATTTGGGAAAAACACATTTGCTCTTACAGTTCATCTGCTTTTTGAAGTCCTACCACAATTCAAGTGAGTTTTAATTTTTTATGAAGTACCGCAACTATAACAATGAATAATTCAGTAGAATGTAATACGTAATAATAGAACCAAAGATGACAGGAAAAACCATTAGCAAATTGTGGGTGCAAGGGATTTTATGTGCCCTGAAATCTTACATTAAACTTAGGCACACAACACTTACATTGTATCATATATTTTTTCCTTGCTGGTCTAAAATTGTAGCATGTAGACAGAAGCATTTGTTTGCCTCAAGAGTTTGCTAGACTCAATCCAGATGTTGTACTATGGAGGTAAGAATGGATGTAATGATGAAATTATTAAACAGGGATGCCCCCTATAAATACATAAGCCATTAGAATCTGTTATATTAATACCAGGTCCATTCTTACTTCCGTGCTGCAGTGATGACCCTCCCTTGTTACCACTGAGTTTACCTTCTTGCCTTGACTGTCCAGTGCCTCTTGCCTTTCCCTTCTTACTATAAATAATGTCCTCCCACCCACCCATATGTCTGGCCAGGAGATACACATTTCATCAGCTGCTTTCAGCTGAGAGGTTGGTTAAAAGCCCAGCCAGGATGCACACCCTGCTTTTTATAACAGTACACATTGCTGTTAAATAGCTGGCATGCTAGAGAAGCTGCTTTGCGGGCTGCATGAAGTCCCTGAGCCGTATGTTATGCAGGTCTGTTCTCCAACTTAGTTTTATTTATTTCTGTGTGTGTCAATGGTAGGATATGGAACTGTGATCTCTTTTCTTATTTAAAGATATCAATGTATTTCAAAGGGAGAGGGCTTTTAAAAATCATCATTGCATTGGTATGCTATCATTTATTTTTATATTAATTTTTATATATGGTAGTTTATCATCTCAGAGTAAACAACAGATGTATACACCTATATTACGGTTTAGCACTGACGCTAGTATTAAACAATAATAAGAAAACATGTCAGAAACTTTAATGATTAATAAATGTGACACAAAGAAGAAACAGTCAAAGTTCAGTTCTGCTTTCAAAAAATGACTTTAAAAGGCACATACTTATTTTCAGGACATTCTAAAATGCCAAAATACCTAGTCAGACATATAAAGTTACTACTAAAAATGAAAAATAATTTAGCATAGATTTGACTTTTATTACTATTTTTCCCCAGACCATGCCTTCCTCTGCTTCTGGAGTAAACAAGGAATAAAAAAAAGTTATTCCTACAGTGGAATGGCGGCTCTTACTGCCATAAAAGTTTGTAGGTTTAGTCTTGAATAAGAAGAAAGACTTTTAACACTTGAAACCAGATTTTTTTTGCATTCTAGAAGTTTTAAGCCTCACTAATGCTCAAACCAATGTACAGCATTAGCTACGAGGTATTTTCCTGGTTTCAGCTGGGATAGAGTCCTAGTAGCTGGTATAGTGTTATGTTTTGGATTTTGGATGAGAATAATGTTGATAACACAGGGAGGTTTTCGTTGTTGCTGAGCAGTGCTTACCCGTAGCCAAGGCCTTTTCTGCTCCTCACCCCACCCCACCAGCGAGGAGGCTGGGGGTGCACAAGGAGTTGGGAGGGGACACAGCTGGGACTGCTGACCCCAACTGACCCAAGGGGTATTTCAGACTGTATGACGTCATGCTGAATAATGAAACTGAGGGGAGTTGGCTGGGGGGGTGGTGGCCCTCTGCTCGGGGACTGGCTGAACATCGGTCAGCAGGTGGTGAGCAATTGCATTGTGCATCACTTGTTTTGTATCTTCTTTTATTATTATTATTATTATTATTATTATTATTGTTATTATTATTATTTTCCCTTCCTTTTCTGTCCTATTAGACTGCCTTTCTCTCAACCCACAGGTTTTACCTTTTTTCAGATTCTCTCCCCCAACCCACTGCGGGGGGGTGAGCAAACAGCTGTCTGGTGTTTTGCCGCCTGCCGGGTTAAACCACGACAGTCCTTTTTGGTGCCCAATGTGGGGCATGAAGAGTTGAGATAACAACAGATCTGACCAGAGCATGTTAATACAGATTTGTTATAAGCATTCATTATGTTAGTTTAATAGTCTTTGGTCACAATGTTGATTAATTTGCTCTCAGACTTGTGCTTGTTCTCAGAGTTGTGTTATGTAACGCCTTACTTGCTGTATATGTTCCCTGTTATGCTGTTTATCACCTCTGGGGGCTGGATTATGGTTACCATTTTGCTGTACTGTGTAACACTGGCTTATGATATGGTAAAATTACTGGTCGTGAGACTAATCTGGTTTTTGTACTCAGCCTTGCCATCATCTCCGTACTTTGGGAACCATCTCTTGGAAACTATTAATAATTACACTCTTTTTCTCCTCAGAGAGCCAATCTACCGGGGAGACAAGGGGGGACACTTTCCCTCACTCCTTCACCTTCCTCTTCTCCTCCAGGCTAGTTACAATAGCTCTTGAAAATCTTCAATATCCTTGGGATATTCAAACCAGCACATTCCTATTGTTATATCTCCTGAATGTGTTTCAGATCTTGTTTAAGGTTAAACAACTATTTAAGAAGATCACTCAGAGATCTGTCCTGAGGCTCGATAATTGTGAGTGGCAGGGTGTGTGGGGTAGTTGGGCAAATACCTAGGACATTGAGCACCTTCAGTGTTTTGGAACTTCAACCCTGAACAAGTGCAGAATCTGGAAGAAGTAGTAAAATATTTGGAAAAAGTATGCTGTCACCCTGGCAATTCCAGAGAGACACAAATCACTGCAATGTGCTGGGGCTTGGCCCATGCCTACCGAGCCCTGTTCAACACTATTCAGTACCCTTAAGGGAAACAGAAGGTCTCTGGATCTGACAACAAAATGACAGGCACTGCGGCCACTCCAACCCCTGCAAGAGGCACCGCGGCTACTCCAACCCCTGCAACAGGCACTGCAGCTGAACCAGAGAACCAGCCTGTGCCAGTATCAGTCACTCCTACACACAAGAAGAAATATTGGATGTGAAAGTCAGCTTGTTTAGTAATGGAAGAAACTCCTATTTAGAAGGGGAAGGAGGAAGAAGTAGATGAGGCAGGCTGCTCTGAAGCAGGGCCATCATGAGAAGAGGAGGAGGAAGAGGCAGAACTCATAAAATGAGGCAGTAACCACCAGATTCCTACCCCTGAGTGAGCTGCAAGATAGGCGAAGAGATTTTGGCCATTGTCCAGATGAGCACATTGTCACCTGGCTGCTCCAATGCTGGGATAACTGGGCCAGTAGCCTGGAATTAGAGGGTAGGGAAGCCAAGCAGCTGGAATCCCTTTCTAGGGAAGGGGGCATTGATAAAGTGATTGGAAAATGGGCAGAAGCCCTCAGCTTCTGAGGGTGACTCCTGTCAGGTGTGAAGGAAGGGTATCCCTTCAAGGAAGATGTTATATGTCACCCAGGCAAGTGGACCACCATGGAGAGAGGTATCCAGTACCTGAGGGAATTAGTCATGCTGGAGGTGGTTTATGATGACCTAGACAATGAGCAGTTATCCAAAGATCCAGACAAAGTCAAGTGTACACAACCCACGTGGCAGAAGTTTGTACAGAGCTCACCGTTGTTGTATGCCAACTCATTGGCAGTAATGACCTGGAAAGATAGAGAGGGACAAATGGTGGATGAATTGGCTGGCCGACTTTGGCAATAGGAAGAAAGTCTCTCTTCCTTCCTATGGGCCTGCATCTTGGCTGTGGAGAAATTGTCCTGGGAGTTCCAGCAATTCAAAGAGCATATGTCCCATTCCCCACCTGTATGGACCAGTATCTCAGCTATTAAGGGTAAGCGTTCCTCTGCTCAAGAGAGAGGGTAGAGTGGTTACGCACCACGAGCCACCCTATGGTTCTACCTGCATGACCATGGAGAGGACATGAGGAAATGGGATGTAAAATCTACCTCGACCCTAGAGGCACAGGTACGTGAGTTGCAAGGAAAAGCAGTCACAAAAGGGCGTTCTTCTGGAAAAATTGCTTCTCTAGTTTCCAGTGGCCAGGTCTCCAGACAGAGTAGAAGGGCTGACCTTACTTCTGATCTTAACAAAGGGACTTCTGATTTGTATTTACAAGTGAGTAACGAATACTATGACTGGGAATAGAGGGGCCCTACCTCCAGCCAGGTGGAGGAAGGGGACAACTGAGTTTACTGAACTGTGTGGATTCAATGGCCTGGCACATCAGATCCAGCGTAGTATAAGGCTTAAGTGTACACTGGTGCGCAATGTACCCTAATGCCATCAAGCTATAAAGGGGCATCTGTATTTCTGGAGTAACAGGGGGATCCAACAGCTAACTATTAGAGGCCAAATTGAGCCTGACTGGGAATGAATGGCAGAAACACCCCATTGTGACTGGCCCAGAGGCTTTGTGCATCCTTGGCATAGATTATCTCAGAGGACAGTATTTCAAGGACGCAAAAGGGTACTGGTGGCCTTTTGGTATAGCTGCCATGGAGATGGAGGAAAATAAACAGCTGTCTACCCTTCCTAGTCTCTCTGAGGACTCTTCTGTTGTGAGGTTGCTGAGGGTCGAAGAACAATGGGTGTCAATTGCTACCACAACGGTGCACCAGCAGCAATATTGCACCAACCGACTCCTTGATTCCCATCCATAAGCTGATTTGTTGACTGGAGAGCCAAGGAGCGATCAGCAAGACTTGGTCACCTTTTAACAGCACCATATGGCCAGTGCGAAAGTCTAATGGAGGGTGGAGACTAACAGTAGACTATCGTGGCCTGAATAAAGTCACGTCGCCATTGAGTGCTGCTGTGTCAGATGTGCTAGAACTCCAATATGAATTGGAGTTGAAGGCAGCCAAGTGGCATGCCACAACTGATATAGCTAATGCATTTTTCTCAATCCCTTTGGCAGCAGAGTGCTGGCCACAGTTTTCTTTCACTTGGAGGGGCGTCCAGCACACTTGGTGGGGCATCCAGTACACTTGGAATCGACTGCCCCAGGGGTGGAAGCACATATATTTGCCATGGACTAATACAGACAGTACTGGAAGAGTGTGAAGCTCCGGAACACCTGCAATACATTGATGACATCATGGTGTGGGGCAACGCAGCAGAAGAGATTTTTGAGAAAGGGAAGAAAATATTCCAAATCTTTCTGAAAGCTGGTTTTGCCATAAAATAAAGAAAGGTCAAGGGACCTGCACAGCAGATCCAGTTTTTAGGGATAAAATGGCACGATGGACATCATCAGATCCCAATGGACGTGATCGGCATAACAGCTATGTCTGCACCAACTAGCAAAAAGGAAATGCAAACTTTGTTAGACGTTGTGGGTTTTTGGAGAATGCATGTTCCAAATTACAGTCTGATTGTAAGCCTTCTCTATCAAGTGACTTGGAAGAAGAAATTTTAAATGAGGCCCTGTACAACAACAAGCCTTTGAACAAATTAAATGGGAGATAGTTCATGCAGTAGCCCTTGGGCCAGTCTGGGCAGATGTAAAACAAGATGTAAAAAATGTGCTTTATACTGCAGCAGGGAAGAACGGCCCTACGTGGAGCCTCTGGCAGAAAGCACCGGGGGAGACCCAAAGTCAGCCCCTGCGGTTTTGGAGTTGGGGATACAGAGGATCTGAGGCCCGCTATACTCCAACTGAAAAAGAGATATTGGCAGCATATGAAGGAGTTCAAGCTGCCTCAGAAGTGGTTGGTGCTGAAACACAGCTCCGCTTGACACTCTGACTGCTGGTGCTGGGCTGGATGTTCAAAGGGAAGGTCCCTTCTACGCATCATGCAACTGATGCTGCATAGAATAAGTAGGCCTCACTGATCACACAACAGGCTTGAATAGGAAACCCCAGTCACCTAGGAATTCTAGAATTGATCACGGACTGGCCAGAAGGCAAAGATTTCAGAATGTTGCCAGAGGAGGAGGTGACACATGCTGAAGAGGCCCCACTGTGTAATAAACTGTCAGAAAACGAGAAGCAATATGCCCTGTTCACTGATGGGTCCTGTTACATTGTAGGAAAGCATCAGAGGTGGAAGGCTGCTGTATGGAGTCCTAAATGACAAGTTGCAGAAACTGCTGAAGGAGAAGGTGAATCAAGTCAGTTTGCAGAGGTGAGGGTCATCCAGCTGGCTTTAGACATTGCTGATGGAGAAAAGTGGCCAATACTTTATCTCTGTACTGACTCATGGATGGTGGCAAATGCCCTGTAGGGGTGGTTACAGCAATGGAAGCAGAGTAACTGGCAGTGCAGAGGCAAACCCATCTGGGCTGCCCCATTGTGGCAAGATATTGCATCCTGGCTAGAGAATCTGGTTGTAAAAGTACATCACGTAGATGCTCATGTACCCAAGAGTCGGACCACTGAAGAATGTCAAAACAACAAGCAGGTGGCTCAGGCTGCTAAGGTTAAAGTGGCTCAGGTAGATGTGGATTGGCAACATAAGGGTGAATTATTTATAACTCAGTGGGACCATGAAACCTCAGGCCATCAGGGAAGAGATGCAACATATACATGGGCTCGTGACTGAGGGGTGGACCTGACCGTGGACACTATTGCACAGGTTATCCGTGAATGTGAAACATGCTCTGCAATCAAGCAAGCCAAGCAGTTAAAACCTCTGTTGTATGGAGGATGGTGGCTGAAGTGTAAATATGGGGGGGTCTGGCAGATTGGCTACATCACACTCACACAAACCCGCCAAGGCAAGCGCCATGTGCTTACAATGGTGAAAGCAACCACCGGATGGCTGGAAATATATCCTGTGTCCCATACCACCACCTGGAACACTATCCTGGACCTTGAAAAACAAGTCTTATGGTGACATGGCACCCCAGAAAGAATTGAGTCAGACAACAGGACTCATTTCCGAAACAACCTCATAGACACCTGGGCCAAAGAGCATGGCATTGAGTGGGTATATCACATCCCCTATCATGCACCAGCCTCTGGGAAAATCGAGCGATACAATGGACTGTTAAAGACTACACTGAGAGCAAGTGGGGGTGGAACCTTCAAACACTGGGATACACATTTAGCAGAAGCCACCTAGTTAGTTAACACTAGGGGATCTGCCAATTGAGTTGGCCCTGCCAAATCAAAACTTTTATGTACTGTTGAAGGGGATGAAGCCCCTGTAGTGCACATAAAAAATATGCTGGGGAACACAGTCTGGTTTATTCCTGCGTCGGACAAAGACAAACCCATCCTTGGGATTACTTTTACTCAAGGACCTGGATGCATTTGGTGGGTAATGCAGAAGGATGGGCAAGTTCAATGTGTACCTCCAGGGGATTTGATTTAGAGTGAGAATAGCCAATGATTTGAATTATGTGATGTTAATTGCTATGTAATACTGTATGCCATCACTACTATGGTTGCTATACGCTATATCAACGGTATTACAGCAAGAGTTACCCAGATTAATGAAGAATAAATTCTGATGAAACCAAGCAAAGTGCAGCAATGATAGACCTGGACGAGTGCAGAAATGATGGAACCCAAACCGGCTTCAGCATGCAACAATCCAACACCATGCAACATCTCTCTTGCCCAGGAGGACTGTTATGACAGATGAAGCCCAAAGTCATGGACTAAATGAACTCAAGGGACATTTTAGAGAGATGGCCCATAGACTAAGGGGATGATATGTGTGTGTATATATCAAAAGACAGGAAAGGTGGTGGTGATTAATTGGGCTGTATTGGAAAGTGTGGGACCTGGACATGACAGAGATGGTATAGAATAAGGGGTGGATATTGTCCTGGTTTTGGCTGGGATAGAGTTAATTTTCTTCCTAGTGGCTGTTATAGTGCCATGTTTTGGATTTTGGATGAGAATAATGCTGATAACACAGGGATATTTTAGTTGTTGCTGAGCTGTACTTACACTAAGTCAAGGACTTTTCAGCTTCTCATACTGCCCTGCCAGCGTGAAGGCTGGGGGTGCACAAGGAGTTGGGAGGGGACACAACCGGGACAGCTGACCCCAAGTGGCAAAAGGGATATTCCAGACCGTATGATGTCACGCTGAGCAGTGAAACTGAGGGGAATTGGCCGGGGGGGCGGTGGCCCTCTGCTCGGGGACTGGCTGGGCATTGGTCAGCAGGTGGTGAGAAATTGCATTATGCATCACTTGTTTTGTGTTTTCTTTTATCATCATTATTGTTTTCCCTTCCTTTTCTGTCCTATTAGACTGCCTTTATATCAACCCACAAGTTTTACCTTTTTTCCGATTCTCTCCCCTATCCCACTGGGAGGGAGTGAGCAAATGGCTGTGTGGTTTAGCTGCCTGCCTGGTTAAACCACAACAGATATCTATATTGGGTTTGTGTGGCAAGGTTTTGGTAGCTGGGGGGTTATGGGAGTGGCTTCTGTGAGAAGCTGCTAGAAGCTTCCCCCATGTCCCATAGAGCCAATGCTAGCCGGCTCCAAGACAGACCTGCTGCTGGCCAAGGCTGAGCCCATCAGTGATGGTGGTAGTGCCTCTGGGATAACAGATTTAAGAAGAGCGAAAAAAACCTGTGCAATCGCAGCCCGAGAGAGGACTAAGAATATGTGAGAGAAACAACCCTGCAGACCCCCAGGATGGTGAGGAAGGAGGGGGAGGAGGTGCTCCAGGCACCGGAGCAGAGATTCCCCTGCAGCTTGTGGGGAAGACCATGGTGAGGCAGGCTGTCCCCCTGCAGCCCATGGAGGTCCACGGTGGAGCAGATATCCACCTGCAGCCCGTGGAAGACCCCATGCAGGAGCAGGTGTGTGTCCAAAGGAGGCTGTGACCCCGTGGGAAGCCCACGCTGGAGCAGGCTTCTGGCAGGACCTGCAGATCCATGGAGAGAGGATCCCATGCTGGAGCAGGTTTTCTGGCAGGACTTGTGACCCCGTGAGAGACCCACACTGGAGCAATCTGTTCCTGAAGGACTTCAGCCTGTGGAAGGGACCCATGCTGGAGCAGTTTGTGAAGAACTGCAGCCCGTGGGAAGGACTCACACTGGAGAAGTTTGTGGAGGACTGTCTCCTGTGGGAGGGACCCCACACTGGAGCAGGGGAAGAGTGAGGAGTCCTGCCCCTGAGGAGGAAGGAGCGACAGAGACAATGTGTGATGAACTGACCACAACCCCCATTCCCCGTCCCTCTGTGCAGCTCACAGGGAAGAGGTAGGGAAAATTGGGAGTAAAGTTAAGCCCAGGAAGAAAGGAGTGGACGGGAGGGGAAGGTGTTTTTAAGATTTGGTTTTATTTCTCGTTATCCTACTCTGATTTTATTGATAATAAATTAAATTAATTTTCTTCCCAAGTCGAGTCTGTTTTGCCCATGATGGTAACTAATGAGTGATCTCCCTGTCCTTATCTCAACCCATGAGCTTTTCATTATATTTTCTCTCCCCTGCCCATCTGAGGAAGGGGAGTGAAAGAGCAGCTTTGGTGGGCACCTGGCACCCAGCCAGGGTCTACACACCACAGTATCAAACATGAGTTGTTACCTCCGTTACAGGAGTTGAGTCACTCCAGTCTGTGTCAGTAAAAACCCAGCAAATGTGTGACTCCAGTAAGGAGAAAGTAGTAGTAACTTAGGCAACAAGTGAGAGAATGGAGTTGTTGATGTGTATGACTGCAGCACCTTCTAAGAAACCAGTGCAGGGCCAGAGGACAAATCTGACCATCTCAGGGTATTGAGAGAGACATGTACTGAAGCTTAACACATTAATAAAAATGATAAAATTAATTTCTTTTGAACATATGCATATTGCAAGGCTGTAGTCTGGACAGGAGATAATCAAGGCCATCATCCAGCAATTTTTTATAGCTAGTTGGAGATGATGCAAATATTCCCTTAAAGTTCTGTGTGGTAGGTTACTGTCAACAAGATAGTCATGAGCACTTATGACCGGAATTGTTTAATTGTGTGTATCAATCTTCTAAACAGCATGATTTAATACTCTCCAACATGCTCTCTTTTTTTTCTCCATAATCTCGAACAGAATGGTGATTTTAACTTGACTAGCTGGGCAGGGGTAGCTCAGCGCAAGGGTAACTTTTTTATAATTGTACAGTTGTAGAGGTGAAGATTAGATAGATAAAATGTTATTTCTGAAACAATAAAAAAGAAGATTAGGAAAGAAGGAAAAAATGTAGTATAGGAAAAACAATGAATCAGTATTTTAGACATTTCTCTTTATATCTATATATACCTATAGATAATGTTGGATTTGTTAGTTAACAAAGATTATATTGCAGGACTGTAGAGGCATGAAAAAAGTTCCATTATAAACTTGGTGAAATATTTTCCTCATTATAAGCAAGGAAAAAAGTTTATTTTTCACTTTGCAACTAACAAACCACAACAGAGTAAGAGGAAGTGGTCTTGAGAAGGGGATAGCAGGAAACCTTAGCTATGGAAAGATGAAAAACACCTTATCAGAAGGGTAAGGTGTTACGACCCTTGTTCTTGTCGTCTACTCCATATTTGTATTCTTTCCAGGTGGTACAATGCAGCGTAAAAGTGTGTTGCAGGCAATTCTTGCAGAGTATGAGGAACTTAAGTTCAAAGGGTAACTCGTTCATCTGCACACACCCTTAATGTGTCTCAAGTTGTCCAAGTGAGGGATGCTTACAGATAAGACAAAATGATTGTTAAAAGCAAGTCTATCACATCTGCAACTGACTGCAGAAAACTTGCAGCGTGGAGCAGGAACTAGCATCCATTTAGAGTAAGACTGGATACCAGGTTTCTGAACCATAAAAAAGCTTTTAGAATTATACCCTAAATCATGTATTGATATGTCAATTAAATTAAAATGATAATATTTGATGAATGAGGAAAAAAGTTATTCTTATCAAAATGCCATATGAAGAAACCATGTCAAGAAGGAGAAATAATTCTTATTTGTGAGTAAGTCTCAGAACCACAACATTCTCACTAGTTTTTTGTTGTTGTTTTGGTTGTACCTACTTCCAACTTCTGTGGAAAATACATTCACAGAATTCAGGATCATCCTATTGTCCTGGCTGTGCAAATTTTACACAGTTTCATAATTAGACTCTAAAGCATTTCAGCTTTGTATCTTTACACTAGTGATCACTTATCCTCCCCCTGCTATTATTAAACTGACTAGTTGAATTTGGGCTCAAATTAAGTTACAAATTCTTTAGTCTGGTAAAGTTTATGATGGAACAATGAAATGTCATTCTACCTCAAACACTGGATATGATCATACTACTAGTGAGTAAATAACCATTGGTAATAAATTTAGCCATTTCTGCACAGCTCTTATCCCTTACCAGGAAGATGTGCAAGAAGTAATTTAGAAAGTGTCAAGTCAAATGCACATTGCCAAAAGGGGCATGATTTCATGAAGTCATCTTTGTTCAGTTGTAACCTGTTCTTGTAACATTTGCCATTAATTGTTGAAAAGCTTTCAATTCACTCTTCACCTGAGTACTTGATAACTAACTGGCAAAGAGCAGGTCCTGAACTTACTGAATTTGAAGTGACTTAAGCACTTTGGAGAATTGTACTATATAAGTTTAGGTTGATTTACAATTGTGAAAGGAGTTTCTAAGATGATAGTGACCCTTTCAACCTTTGTATACTGTGTTTGAACTAAGACTACTAAAAGCTGTAGAAAGTTTGAACCTTTTCAGGCAACATATTTTTAAATAAACATGGAAGGTAGCTTTCAAACTCAGACTGTCAAAAATGTTTTACTGTACTTTAGGCAGTTCATTCCGTTTTTATATTTCTCATAATATCCATTTTCTTAGGACACTATATAAAAAGAGATCTACGTAGGTAATTTGCATAAATCTATGCAGCTAATCCAAAGAAATTTGTGTGTCTTTTTTGCATGACTGTGCATTTATTAGAAAAGCTAATTACAATCTAAAAGTTTATTTGAAGCCAGGGAAACTACAGATTTAAAGGAAGTTAAAGTAAGAAGTGATGGCAGTAATATATATAAATATATATATATATAAAAGATATTTACAAAATACTGATTTCTACTGCTAAATGCAAATTTGATGTTTTATAAACTTTTTCCAAAATGGATGGTAAGCCTATAATGACATTGGTAAAGATGATTGTCCCATTTAAGGATGTTTTTCCAGAAATAACATTGTTGCTGTTGTCAGGCCCACTTGGTGAGGTACAAATTAAGGATAGGATAGGATTCAATTCACCTAACTTTAGCAGCCTAGGAGAAAGATGCATATTCCAAGCTAAGTGATGGCTTTGCTCTGTGATGAACATCTTCAGAATGCAGCTCACACCTCCTTTCTTAGATAGCTGAGGGAATTACCCTCCCAGAGGTGGTACCTCTTCCATTGACTGGAGGGCAAGCTTAGAAGATGTATGCAGAAAAGACACCTAATTTTCATATATAAAATTATATGAAATAAACTTCATCCTATGACTTATGTTTTCTACAATACCATAAGAATAGTCTTAACTAATAGCTTATTAGTAACCACATTTAAAACAGTAGGATGATCCACGTGCTTTATGTTACACAGGTGCCCAAATATTTTGCTTGACCTTGGTTTAAATCTGCATAGTGTGGGCATCTTTCCCCTTTCAGTTGTAGTTCTGTAAGCTGAAGTTTACCAACCCCAGACTGCTTTCAAGAGCAGCCATCCACTTAGTTTTCCTGGCTGCACTGCTGCTGAGATTGCTTTCTAGGCTATTAAAATTAAAATGAGCCAGCATAAACCATTGAAATAATAGATCTTCTTTGCTTGCCTGCTTTGCTAACGCAACTCACTTTGAAATAAATTAGGAAGCGATCACACAAGTAATTTAACCAGTGGATCTGGCAAGGCAGTGTTCTCTGGCAAGAGGATGGCAACAAACAGTTGGGGGTTGGCTGGGGATGGTAATCTCTTCAGCTGGTCCTGTGGGAGCAGTAATGCAGAAACAATTACACAAAGCTCCCAACTGTATCTTCTTTTGAAGGGCATCGTTTGTTTTTGTCCAATAGTCTTCAGTCCCCTCATTTACCACCAGAAATAATGCTATGGGTTCCTATTTCTAATGTAAATGTAGGTAAAAGAAAGAACTTCATATTCTAAGTAAATAAACCTCACAGAAAATATGCCATGTTTAGACCCATTTGTATTAAGAGTATACAACTCTAAATTGTAAGGAAATAATCTTGCAGATTACAGACTGAATTTTTACTGAAGTTTTTATAGAAACAGAATGCCTTAGAAATTTAAAATATGTGTTCTAGTGCAGTATTATAGCAGAACTCCTGGAGTTGTCATAGGCTCACAAAAAGAAAAGAAAAACAAAAAGAAAAATTGCTTTACCACTGTTTTTTTTGGCATAGTCATCTTGGAAGCTCATGAGAAAAAAAACAAACAGTGTATTTATTTCTAAATCCTTAGATCCAACATGTTTAAATACTACAACTTATCCATTAAATGCTGTGATGATAAGTCTATTGCTGACAAACTTGTTCAAAAAGAGAAAATCTCTACAGTTTCTGTGTTGGTAATCTAGCTGTTTATCATTACTGTTATTGTTGAAAGGTATCTAATTCTTAGACACACAAAGGATATTCTGCTGCTCAGCTGTCTTCTGCCCTTACGAGTGTCATCGTATCTTGCTGTTTTATGAATTACAGGAATGTGATCTCTATGTGACCTGATCATCTATAAAGAAAATTTGTGGCTCAAACAATTTTTCTTTAAAACACGTTTGCTCAGGTTTGAAAGTTCATAACATCTCATCTGTAAGTTAAGTCTTGCATGTGCTATTCTTTACATTTCAGATAATTTCATTGTTTTATATAACTGCAGCCTTGGATTTCTAAATAGTATTTCAACATGCAGTCAAGATTTATACTTTTTAATGAGTAAGTATATATGCCAGTGTACAAAAATTATTAATTATTACTGCCTTAGACATTTTTACAAAGTGGTTGAAGTTTTCAAACACTATGGATAAGTTATCTGGCAAATCTGTAAAATGAATTCTAGTTGACAAAGCTATGATACTACTTTAAGAGGCTAAATCACTTCCACACTTGCAAGGTCCTTACTGGTTCTATCATATATTCAAGAATATTCTCATAACTGTATCTAATTACACAGGAAAAGTGAGCCATAAGTTTACTCAAACTAATGCTGATTACTTTTTGCTGAATGTTTTTAATTTGTATCTTGTGACAAAATTTCATATCATTTTTTACTCTTCTTTTATGATATAAATTTTGAATTATTTCTAATTAATGTGAGCAGTCAGAATGCCACACTCTTTTCTCACTGTGGTGACTAGTCTTTGCCAGTAATTGAATGGTAGCCTTAAACAAGGTGAGGTCATGAAGCTTATTTATCTGACACCATGAATTCTATGCCTGTGTAAGAGGGAAAAAGGATGTTTTTTTGCCCTCAGGGTATTAGTCATGGTCCATAGGTTCGTGGGAAAAATGTAGGAAGTCTCAAAAGTTTGTTCCTATTATTTCAATTTTTCTTAGACTGCATTTGAATCCCAAAGTGAATTTTCTATTATTCCTTTGAAGGGTGCATAGGAGGGTACCAACAGTCTTTGAGGAGCAACACCTGCAGTTGCATTCAAAGGCATGACTTTTCCAAGCAATTTCTGAGCTGCCTGGTATTGTCTCAGGAAGGATAAAGGCCTAGGTTTTTTACCTGACTGGCAGAACATTCCACCACCAATAGAACTCTAAACATTGTTTTAGAAGTAATGAGTCCTGCTGGTTTCATCCTGCAAGACCTTGAAATCCCACAGGGCAATGTGGTTAGAAATAAAACAGAAGGCTGAGGCTTTTAATGAGTTTCCTATCCACAGATGCCATCAAGCTTTTATACTATTCATTTTATTTCTACAGCTTCAACAAAGGAACCCAGAGTTGTGGGCAATACTCTGACAAGTGCAGTTCACAAACTTGGCAGAAATCTAGACTTTAGACAATAAAAGCTCATTGAAAAGAAAAGAAAAAGCAAAATAATAAAAAATGAACTTAAATATGGGATACTTTACTTATGAAAAGTGAACATAGTGTAATTCAGACAAGCTAAACTGCTTGGAGCATAGAAGGAGGATATGACTGCAGGTTTCCATGATGTTACAGAGGTTATAATGACAAAGAAAAGTGAACTGAATATGGCCAGTGAGGGGTCAGTGTGAATTTTGGGAATATCCTTCAAGCAATACTAAACTGACCATTCTCAAACTCTTCACTGTGTGTGGATCTTAACTGTCTGAAGTCTTCCATACAGCCAGAGAAAATGAAGAATGTTGATGAAGCAGCAGTTTCTCTCTTATGAGAAGATGAGGGTGAAAGCATCTGTGCCTACAAAGAGGGATGTAGAACATGCATGTGTGGGTTTGGGAAACACTACATTTTATATTACTTTTTCCCCATTTCACCTCTTTCTCTTTCACCTCTTTCACCTCTTTCTAGGGCTTCCTTAAAGGAATATCCTGGAACAAATGTGGCGTAAAGAAATACATGGTCTGTGGAGCTCCAGTCCGGATGGGATAGTGTCATGCTGATTCATCCCTAGTAAAATGTGGAAGATTTGTGACTCTAAGAGTAAACAGACTCTACAGGTTGAAAACTTTGCCTTGCAGCTTATCCTTTAACCCCCTGTTCAAATACAAATGAAAATTCTTCTTGAGAAGCACATAAGTATTTTCTTCTCAGTAGTTTCTTCCTGCAGTTGTGATGAACAAGTCCATGTTGAATGCTCTTGTGAGGATGGTCCAAATCAGTTCAAATGCCAGAAATTACTTTCACTGTAACTTTTTCATGAAAAGAGCTATTTTTCCAGTACAATTTTGCAGTCTCAGGAGCTTTCACCAAAAGATATAGATCCACTATAAACCCAATATCCATCAAGAACAGTTTTCCAGCTATTTTGAGTTGTGCACTTCACTGGTTTTTAGATGGCAAAACTATTGATGACATATAAAAAATAAACATTTCTTAAACCAGTAACAGCATGGACTCCGCAGGTGCGTGCACTACACAGTTGTACTCTAAATTTTACGATTTGTCTTTGTTTCAGTTTTCATTGGTACAAGAAAAGGCGCAATCTGCAAAAAACCTTTACACGCTGTGGAGAGCTAGCAGAGCCGATTATAAGTAGTCAAAACTTTTTCTGTTCAGCTTTAAATTCTGAAAATGGTATTTACTTCATATCTGGATTTATATGTCTGTAACTTCATCTGTGGACTGTAAACATTGAGTGAGGCTCAGCCTATTGACTTAGTCATGACCAAGTGGTTTGAAACAAAGAAAGAGATGAGTTCAAATGCCTTAAATTTCTATGTACTTTCATTCTAAGAATTTTCCAGGGCGCTCAGAACAATCAGTATTTCCAGCTCCACATTTTGGCACTTCTCAAATCTGAAAATCTCTCATTCTGTCCTTTGTTAGTATCTTATGTTAATTAGCTGTACAATGTTTAAGTTGTACTATTTAATATTGAAGGGAGAAGGCTATTCCATCCTCGTGCTGTCTTTAAGATTTCTCTCTTTTTTTAAAATACATCGTGTATTACTTGTGATGCTGTCATAAAGATAACATTTAGTAATGGATGAGTTGGCTTTTAAAGAATATAAATGTACATATATGCTACATAATCATATATGCATGCATATACATACGTAGATAAACATATACATGATTACTATTACCAGACTTCATTTGTACAGACCAAAATAATGCAGGATTGTAGTGTTTTACCTTTTTAATGAAAACGTCAAGCTGATTATAAATTAAGTTAAGCAGTATCTAATGTATAATGCTGCCAGTAATGATTAACTAGACATCCACTGATAATTCCCAATATTTGTTATGTATTACAGCTTTTAAAATAAAATTGAAATTCCTTAATAATCAACTGACATATTAAATATATAGCCTGCAACTACACATTCTTACCACTTCTACCTAAATGCTTACTCCTATATTCCCCTCTGCAGAGCTCAATTCAACACCTTTTGAAATTAATTGGTACTTTTACAATGAAATTTTGGCATTTCTCAAATGTGAACTTCTCTCCTCCGTTAGTATTTTACTAACTATAAGCAAATTGTGATTATTGATCATAGCATCTAGTTTTGTACCAAAATCTAAAATTAGATTCTAGCCCTGTAACTGAATCTACAGCAGCATATGTGTCTACTCAGCATGCCAGTCACTTCAAGTAGGCTCTGGTTTCGTATGGGAACCTTGAGCATAGCATTTGGTTTTGACAGTTTGGTATTTGGGGCATAGACTGATTTTCTAAATGTGTCTATAGTGCCTACTATAATTTGGTAATATCCTGAAAAAGCTACTTAATATTTAGTAATGGCAATGAAGGAAAATGAATATTAAAGGCTTAATGCTAAATGAATGTTTTGCTTGGTTTAAGCTTATATGGCTCTTTATGGTAAATCCACTAAAATTCTTTTTTTGCCTTTCAATACAGTTTGCACTGAAAAAAAGGAAATAATTAAAATATTAAAGAAGGTAGAATGATTGATTTTTTAAAAATATGTTGCAAATTATGTTTTTTTCTAGTTGAGTGCAAGTTTAAGTCCTAACTAGTATTTTGAATACTTACCATGAGATATCAAACAGCATGTGCTTTCTATTTATATTGGTTACCAATCTCAATATTCAGAGGAAGAGAGTATAAAGTTAACAAGCAATTATTTGGCAAATTAGTACTCAACAACCCTGAGTAAATAGGAAGTTTGAAACCTATCTGTTATACAGCTACTTTAATTTGCATAGCACACTGGTGTGTTTGCTTTGCAAATACTTTGCAATGAATCATCATTTGTACTATACAGTCCAAAGAAAAGCAATCAAAATTCACAGCAAGACAATGAAATTAATTATAACTGTTGAATTCTGTGGTGGTAATTCCTCCTCATGCAGGAAGATTAATTGCATTGCACTTTCCTTGCACTCCACTAAATGATCTGATGAATGTATAATCATTTACAGATTTCTCAAATGCTGAAAATTGATTACCTTTGATTAGCTCTGATCTGCACAAAGAGCTCTGACAGAGTATCAGTGAAACATTACAACATTACAGACAAAGTAACAAATGATTTAATTACCAGTGTGCTTATTAATGTTAGATTCCCTGCAGTGATCCTGGCAAATCAGGGGCCTGTAATAGACCTGTGGGTTTCACTGAATTCCATTAGGGTTTAAATAATATTTCTCACTATTTCTCAAATCTTTCTTTTCATGGCTTCTTAATAACTCTAATTAATTCTAATTTGCACAAAAATCCATTGCATCTCCATAAACTTTTAATTAGATGTAAAGTAAGATAAGTCACTGCTTTCAGAGACTGGGGAAAATGCAAACTGCAGCTTTATATGCTTCCAAATAAGTTTTTCATTAACAAAAGATATTTCTCCATAAAGCTACTTAATGAAAGTTTAGAACTAATTTTGAATTAGGCATGTGGTCCAGCTATACACTTTTAGTTGCAAACATAATAATAGTTGCTTATACATGAAGCAAGTGAAAAAACAGGATGGTAAAATGTTTAGCTAACTAAATGGTAAACATAATTTTAATACTTTTTTATGTATTGCCAATATATACATTCACTCATTTTGTTAATTGTGGTAAATAAAACACTCTGATTAAGCAGCTACACTGTACACTGAAAGACTATTTGAAAATGAAATAACAAGGGAACACTAGCCCAGTTACAGACCACGCTGAATGTTGTTGGCACAAACAAATCAAGCTTTTCTACGCTTATACTCATGAACACTTAGATCAGTTCAGATTGGCAGCTTCTTTGGTTTTCCCTGGTTTTATGTCATTATATATGACATTAAATTATTATGAAGCAATGACAATGAAAACCCAGATGATCAGAGAAGTCAAACAGAGCTCAAATTAAGCTCTGTTTCTGCAAGTGATTCTTAGAGAAAAAAAATAAATGTAGGTAATTAAAAGCTTATTTAGCACTGAAGTACTAATACATAGACAACTTATAATAATATTTTTGTATTTCAGTTGTGTAGGAAAGGAGTGACTGTAATACTGCAGGTGTTACTTTGTCATTCGTAATGCACAAGACGGAAAACTTAAAAAATAGAAATATTCAGCCCCCAGTGTGGATGATTACATTTATTACATTCACTGCTGTCAGCAGCTGAAAAGCTATCCATCACACTGAAACAGCGATGAGAGTCAGAAGTCTCTTTTTGTGGAGAAATATTGAAGTCAGATTGTTGATGTCAAAAGTCAAACTCTAGTTCAGCTATCTGTTTTATGAATCTGACTGAGACACATTGTGCCTGTGTTCAAACTGATATCTAGCAGAGCTCATTTTAGCAAATGTGTGATTTAGAAGTCAGAAAAACATTCGTACCAGCAAAATATTAAGAGGAAACTGATAGGGCACTCAACTGCTTTTATATTTAAATATCACATCATTCAATAATAACATATCATTTATTTTTCACTGATCGTTAAAAACTTACTGTGTATAATACAATGACATTATCATACTCACACACGGTAGTCACAAAAATATTTTATAAATGCACAAAAGCATTTGAAATATGACCACTTTTACCACGCTAACGTAGACTTTTCTGTTGATGTTGGAATATTCATTTTTCAATTTATTTTGGATGCACATACACACACACACACATGTATATATGAGGAATGATACATTCAACTAGTTTCAAAAGGCAAGTAGAAGACTTACATGGAGGTATAATGACATAAGGATGAAGCAGTGCACATACAATAGCTGAGTGAGAAAATCCAGTGTAGACATGATGAGAAAAAAAGAATGTTTTAAGCCTTGAAAGACTGATTACACGTTCACCATTGGTATTATCTATCTTTACCGACCGCAGCTACCATTCGCTGTACTTCGATAGCATAAGTAGGATTCTTAGAAAAGCAGTACTGAATAAAAATGTCTAAGACAGTGCATTTTCAACTCTGCCTAATACTTCAGGTCTGACATTTGAAAAAGTGCAATAAATCAACTGCCTTTTTTAATTTCATTAGAATTTTTAAAACAGAATTTTACAAACAATTGGGAGGAAAACAGGTTCCGGATAGTAAATTGTACTCCATTGAAAAACACTAAAAATAAATCAAGAAATGTACTCACAGCTTGGGGAGTACTACTTAATATGAGTATCTTCAGTAGTTTACATTGAATATTTTAAAAGCATTTCTTAAGGAAGGTGCTTTGTAGCTGAGAGAAAAACGTATGCACTACACGTTATTGAACTTGCTACCGTCACTGCAGATTTTGTTCTGTTTAACAAAAACAAGCACAGTTTGTGAATTCAAGTCAGGGAGTTCCTTTTATTTTTGCTAATTTCACCATCCTTTCTCTTTTTAAGCACAGCCCTCAGGGTACATGATGTAATGGTCACCATTATAGTACAGAACAGGAAAAAAGGGTATCATGAAATGCAGAATTGAATGGTATTCTTAGAAAAGAAAAATGTATGCCAGATTTTTTCCAAGGGAGCTCTACTCAAAAACAAACAAATATGCAGATAGTGTACAAAGCTTCTTGAATCATCATTAGTGGTTAGAAAAAAAAATTGGCAGAAAGAAAGTGGACGATTAAAAAAAAAAAAAAAAGCCAAAATGGAAGGACTAATTCAATGATACCAGATGTAACACATGACTGTGGGGATTGAAGGGTCATGAGTTTGAGTCAAAACTCAGCTTCAAGTTAATTGGCTGGCAGTGGGGCTGCACAAATTGCAGAGATAGAGTACTTGTTTCCTAGTGCAGGAGGTCAGCCTTCTTATGCATTTGCACTCTTTGCATGGCATCCAAGAACTAACACTTGTATTTGCTAGAAAAGAGTTTGCTTGCTTGTCATCTTTTTAAGTAGAAGAAAAAGAACTGGCTGAGCATAAAACAGAATGACATGTTTAAAATGATTCAAAAGCTGCTCTGTCTTGAACTACATGTATTTCCTTCCTCAATTTTTTGTCTCTACAAACAATCCAGAAAACAAATGGTATACAATAGTTTCAAGGAATATTTTAGCCCAGCGCTATGAATTCATTGATATGAAACCCATATATAAAATATGTAATCCTAACATATTTTCCCTCTGAAAAGACCAATATAGTTCTTTCCACCTTATCCAAGTTGAAATGTTATTATGTTTAAAAGAGGAAAATAATTGTGGTTACTGACTTTGCTGGGGAAAAAAAAATATAAATGTCCCTTAAAACATTTAAACATGCAAGTGGGAAGAATTTTTTTTTAAAAAAGCTTCTAGCTGTGTGCGTGGAAACTCTGGCTATGTGCCCGAGACGTACAGCAAAAAACAACATATGGAACTCACCAGTTCCTAAAATCCCTTTCCACAAAATTCATGCCACTCCTCACCACAATAAAATGACTCACGGAGGGGTGTGTTTTATGCCTCCCAGGCAGAACTCCATAGTCCACAATTAGTCTATCTATTGAAAGGCCAAAATACCTTATTGTTTTACTTGCTGTATAATTATCTGTTATGATGAACTGTGATTCTAAGGACTATTGTCCCTAGGCTTGGATCTGTGTGTGGAGCGTTCCCTGGCTGAGACCCAGGAGTGGACCTTCCATTTAGAATCCATGCCTGAGTGATTTCTCCAGTCTCTCCCCGGCTGGCTGAAACAGGGACTGTTTCTGCCTGATTTCTTGGGTTGATGAGAAGCAATTATGTTTTAAATGAAGTCATTCATGTCTGCCATTTTGTTTGCATATTTTTCAGCATTCACCTGTTATTAGACCTGTTTTTAAACTGTAAACTAGTTTCAAGTAGACTTTTGTGTCTAATGTGGTTTGGTAATCAGAAAAAAATATATATGTAATGTTTTCTTCACAAATCACTCAAGCAGGAAATCTAATAGAGTGATTTAGAAGTAAAATAGCATTTAAGAATGTCCCAGGCATTTCATTTCTGAAGTGATAATGTATAAAGATAATCATCTTGAGATATTAACTAAGATTTTTAATGTGTATTCTTTAAATAACCTCATCTGGAGGAAAAGATTGCCAAAACAGTTACTTTACACCATTTAAAGCTGGAATCTAGTATTACTGGTAGTGTAAACAAAATACTATTTTAATATTTAAGAATGTATTTGCATGTAAGGCAAGCTATTGTGTGTCACTTTTCATAATTCCTTTTGAAATGTATAAACACTTTAACCAGCCAAATTTTCTGCAAAGCGTTTCTTCCTGATGGGTCTTAAATGATTACAAAAATTCCTTCACTATGTATAGAATCTTCTAAGTATTTATCAAATAATTTTCTACTTTTGTTCTCAGTGTCTGGTAGAGCTTTTCCACAAAGCAGTTTCCAAGGTGATGTTAGGTACAATGCTGATAAAAGGTAGCCATGTCATGAAAACAAATACTGTAGAAAGAGCTTTGTCAATTTGTATTAAGCTGGATATATTTTATGCTAATTTACCAAATCTTTTGTTGATTTGTCAGGCTTCTGAATGCTTTTTTTTTTAATGAAGATGAGTGAATTTTGATAGGTGCAATTTATGTCTGAGAATCTCCTCCCAAGAAACAAATTACTTTGTCACATTTTTCCCCATGGTAAATATAAAAGACAAAAAAATATGTAGGCCTGACAGATCTTTATATAATTGTAAAGCTTAAAACACAAACTGATTTTCAGATAGTTGAATGACTTGTATGTGCAGATCACTGATTAAAACTGTAAATGTACTTTGAAAAAAATACTCTTTTCATACTGAATAATCCCTATAACTAAATATAATGAAATTAAACCGACAATACACTTTAGGTTTTTTTAAAAATTTATATAAAACATTGGGAGGAAGTTGTGAGTACTTTTGAAGTGCATAATTTGTCTGGGTGGAAAAGGGTTTTTTATTGTTGTTGTGGACTGTTTTTTTAGAAGAGACTTGTACTAAGGTGACCTCTACTGTTTAAAAAAAAGGCTTGCAAAAGCAGCCCTCTCCTAAATCATCCAACAATCCTAAATTGCCAAGACAGACATGGATACTGCTGTCCTTAAAACTATTTGCTTAATTCACTGCTGTTTGGATTACTACAAATGATTTTAAGGTTTCTTTCTCATGCATTGGAAAGTTCCCCTGCCATTTACTTCCTAGCCATTTGCGTGCAAATTCTGCCTGTACTGGGATCTCTGCCATTAAATTTTCTTCACACTGAAGGGTTTTCTCTGCTCCTGGCGGGGCAAAGTCATGACCCAGAAAAAAATTGATTCATGAATTCTCAGGGTGCAACTAAAGAAGAGAGGAAATATGCCTTGGCTGAGCTCCTACTAGTGACAATTTAAAACCTGTAATTAGTTTGGATTCAAGCTGCAAAAGGAATCTGAATTTAAAATGCATTAATTCAAACTGATATATTAACTTTAACAAAGTAGATCCCTTATTATGTGGAATCATTATTACAGTCTGTTTTGCTAACTGTTGGATTCCATACTTTATTAACTTAAATTTTATTAGAAAATGCAAGTAATTGCTGGTGAACACTTTATCTATGTGATGGTTTTCCTGGCGAAACAGAACTTTTTATTGGGGTTAGTTAGCTTTAACACCTCAGTTATGGATTCTATTTTTGTAAATTTCCATCATCCACATGCTGCACAATGGCTGAGGCCACTTACCCCCCGCTGATATCAGGACCCCATATCCCCTTTAGCTAACTCCCTGACATTTCTATGAACTACACAGCTGAAATGTTATACAGTAATTAATGTTGATCCTAGCACACACACAGCCTCCAGTACAAATTAGGATAGAAAAGGTTATCATAATATTTTGCTAGTCTGTTTGGTAGACTTGAATTGCTCCCTGTGGGGGACAAACAAAAAAGGTATTTTTAAGATTTGCATGATGAAGGAGTATCCAGGTATTTTTATTCAAATACAGTAAAAACTATTTTGAACAGTTCAACTAGGAATAATTAGCCTTACTATTTGCACGTTTTGATACCTGCAAGGTCACAGGTCCGTTAGGAGTAGTTTGTTTGTGGTATGTGTTTTTGCAGATGAAGCAATGTATGGTGACTGAAACTCTTAACTAAAGCTCTGTTATCTTGCGGAGTTCAAATCCAGGTACAACTAGCAGCTGGATCCTCTCGGACTGTCAGTGGTGTCTGAAAAACACCCAGAGACTAAATAATTTAGATTACACCATTCTGACCTGTATAATTGTTTAAATGAGTAATGCAGCCACTAACTGAAAGAGGTCAACCATCTGTAGAGGAAACATAGAATTTGGTTTCATTTCCAAACAAACTTTTGAAGCACAATACTGTGGGAGGTAGGAAAAAGTCTGCTGACAGATCAACGGCTTATCTGCTACACCAGGGTTAAAACTTCTATCACTTGCAGAAAGCAACGTTAATAGAAAATGCTCCTGAGAGAGTAGGTTTAGCACAAATAAAGTTTGATCCACTCAATATGCCATTAATTGTCTTTTTTATTTTCTGCGGTTTATCATGAATGTGCCTTAAACAGCTATGATTAGTATTGATAGATTCTCATTACTCATTAAGGAAGACCACAATCTTATTTAAAGGTTTTTTGAAGAAGTTAGATTCATCATGGAATTGCTGAGAAGTATGGCTTGTCAGTTTTCTGACAAAAAAACCCTACAAAAATTGCTGTTAGGTTAGGAATTACAATCCCACAACCCTTCTGAAATTGCAAAGAGAACAGGTTCCTCATCCTGAAGGAGGCATTTGTGCATACGTGTCCTGAATTTTTATTATTTAGCACATGCAAATACATATTTGCCTTCCCACTCACACGTTAGTATGCCCATTTTCATAAGTAATGAAGGCTTTTGCATGAGTAAGGGTTTTTTTCTGTTTTTCAATTTAAATCCCAAGGTACAATTCTTCTCACCAGTTTGTGCACAGTAAACTCAATGTGAAACAACATTCCCAATGATTAATGTCCTGTCAGTAATTTTGATAGCATATATAGCCGCATCAAAGTTTTTCCCTGTCATTTTCTCTTACTTTTTTTTTATTAGAGAATATATTTTATATGCAGACTGAACCTTGCTTAACACTATGCTTAACACTGCACAAGATTGCAACTTGACAAACATATATTATTGAATGATGCCATTCATCACATTCAGAAACAGAAGTGAAGGCCAATTCCATTTAACAGACAGTGTGAGGACTGCTGCTGAATGCACAAATGGTGCTCTGTAAATGTTGCTCCACTCATTTATTAAGGCCCTCTTAAAAGAGAGCTGCTCTTTGGAGATGGAAGGCAAGAATCTAAGATTTCATATTCAAATTTAAAAGAAACATTCTTTTCCCTGAAAACATGCTCAAACTCATATAAGCTCATAGAAATCAATACAAACTGATGAGTAGGAGAAAACCATCGTGCTTTCTCACCCAGTGGTGAAATTCAACTTTGTGCTTGTACAGATACACTGTACAAGGGAGATACACTCCCTTTTTACAGGTTATGGAATAAATTCGGGGATTATCCCAAAGGCATGTTTACCAGTCCTGCCCCCAAATTCTTACATAGTTGGATGCTAGGACAATGTTCACACAAACCAACATAGTAATGGCAGAAAACAACCATGTCACTGCCTGAGAAAATATTCAGCCTTTTGAAATTAGGACTGAGTTCCCCAGACCCAGATTACTCCAGCAGAAAATCTTCATTACAGGTCTGTGAATTAATGCGTCCCTTTGTTTACTTTCCCTCTGAACTCTCTGCTGCTTGGTGTCCTAACCTGAAGATGTAAGGAATAAATTATGTCCCACCTGAGACTGCTTTGTCACCAGATGCAGATTTAAATACAGGCTTGGGAGAGCCCAGAACTGATATTCTCTAGCTTCTGGTTAAATATGCTGGCCATTCTAGTATAATGTATCAGAAACATTTTGGTCTCCAGAGATATAGTGAGACAAAACAGAAAGGGATGATTTGAGAGTCACTCAAGAATAACAGCATGAGCTGTAAATCTCAGTCTTTCATAGGCACCTATGTCAAGACTTTAGAAAGTCTTGACAAGTATATCACAAGGAGGTCATATGAGGGATTGACTGGGAATAGGCATATTCCAGAGATGGACATACACTCCTTGTTTTTGTAAAGGAAGGATGTCTTGTTAATCATGACAATTTCAACTTGAAATTTTTCTACCAAAATTCAATTGTTCAAGAATTGCAATATAACATTGTGTCACTGATCCATAAATGTTACCCCATCAATAACCCACATCTGACATTTCACAGAAAGGTGAAATTCCAGTCACATGCCATCAATTCATTTGTATGTCCTCCAGTACCACCCAGGCCAGATGCTAGCATAGTATTATCTTAGAAATATTTAATTTTTTCCTTTTTTTTAATACAGCATTTTTCTAAGAAAGTTTTATTAGGATAGAAATGGGTTATGGGATATCAGCAATAGTTTCTATGAGAAAATTTGAAATAAATATTCTTTTATGCCCATACATAGGCCAGATTTTTTTAGAATTATAATTTTGAAAATAAAAGCATAAACTATTGATTTATTAGCACAAATATGACTATTTTTACCACCATAAATACTCTGTATTACAACACAGATTGAAAATTATGTAAGTAATCAGATTCTGCTGTTCACATGACCTTAAATTAGAGTGAGTTGAGATAGCTGGATTTTAACTAGTGTGACTGAAAGAGTCTCTTCTGGAATAGAAAGTTTTTATAGGTAAGCAGAAAAAGTGATCTGTTTAAAAGCCTAAGTGGGGGCTGAGAGCTTCAGGGAATTTGAAAAATTGCTACCACACAGTCTAAGCACCTGATAGCTTGAACTGCCCAAGCAAATGAGGTCTAGGGAATGGATATCCAATAAGTATAGAAAGGCTGCATCATCTTCAAAATGGGCCATGCCAGTCAAGCAAGGAGTGACTGATTATGACATTCAAGCAACAAGTCTTCACTGCCAGTTCCTCAGTCCTTCTTAAATTATAACGTTTCAATAGAGCAGGAAGTTAGATTCATAGAGGTACAAATTAGGATTGAAATTTACAACCCTTATAGTGACTGCTGTGAATATGAAATTCTTAAAAAGAAAAAATTCCGAAAACGGCATTTGGGTTTGGTGATTTGGTGTTTGCCAACAGCAGGTAGATAAATGGTAAACAAATGGTAGGTTTTATGGTAATGGGGCTTTTTGTGTTTGTTTTTTTGTTTGTTTGTTTGCTTTTCTTGGTAATGATGAATATAATAAAGATACTAGTACCTAATCTAGTAACTAGCAGCCACAAATCTGATGCACCAGAATTCACTCTTAGAATATTAATATGTTTTCTGGTGTAGGTATGTGTAATTCTTCTGTAAGGTCCAAACAAAAGCAGACTATCTCAAAAACCACGTGCATCTTTTAGTTCTAGTAGCAGAAGTACATGAACAGATAAACAAAGTTTGTTCTTTTTCATGGTACATTAATCTCTGCTAGTTTACACAGTCTCTGCCAGTTCTTGAATATCTGCTTTCCTAAACTAAGGTTTATGAACATCATGAGGAACACATGCAGTGCAGTTGATGTTTGTCATCATCTGATTTATACATCATCAAAATCATGATGTAGGAGTGTCATGTTATGGTACTGTACTGTCACATTTAAAAGATGGATATTTTAAAAGATGGATATTTTAGGATATTTTAAAAGATTTTATTAGAGTCCCTTTCTCTTAATTGATAAGTCAGTTTTCCACATCCTGTTTAGAAGAAAAATTTGAGGATATTGATGTAACATGATAAACTCAGTTTCACATCCCACCTAGTAGAACTCCTTCTTATTCTCATATTCTTACCTGTCAGACAGCATTATAAGAAGAAACAGGAGATGCAAACTGATAATTCAGGGTGCCCACCAGTGTACTACCTGCTGCATGCTTAGTTAGGGCATTTGCCCCCTATTTTGTATTTTGAAAAGATAACTTTCTTTTAAAATGAGTTGCAGAAATGCAAATTAAAATATACGCATATAGTTGTGATGACACTTTTTCCATTTTGTTACAGTCTTCGCAATATTTTGTAATTTTCTTCAAGCATAATTTTGGAGAGATTTAAATATGAGAGACGCTAAACTGTCATTTAAAAAAAGTGTTTTGGTGAAGCGCTGGAAGGCCTAAAAGACTCAAGCGAGAGGAGGCAAATGAAGGGAACCAAAACTTTCTAGTTTCACACAAAATATTTTTTTTATAATTTTAATTGAATGTAATCATAGTACTGGATTATTGACAGTGTGTACTAAGGGTACAAAGTCCTGGAAAATGAAGATTGTACAATCTGCTGCATAAGTCATGTTGGTAAGACACATTTTATTTTTATAATATTTTATGCTGTAAAGATAAAAATGAGTAATAATTCATAGATTCTATAAGAGAATACAATTTTTAAAAAATCAATACAACAAAAATAGAAATAATATTCTGTTTCTAATGGGAAGAAATGTTGTTTTATAATTGCAGTATACAGCTGTATTTATTACAGACAACATGCCTTCTCCTTTAAAGTATTTTAAGAACTGTATAAGCCACTTTTAAGTTACCAAACCTGGGACCTCTTGTACAAAACTGTGCCATCACATCAGCATGTAAGTGCACTCTGCATAAAAAAGGATGGGGATTGATTTAGGCCGCACTACGGAGCCAACCCCAGGCTGAGAGTAGCTTTATTCTCTGCTTGTTTTCTCAGCTTTTTATTCATTTGCAATGAGGGAGTGTGGTGCTTTTTTGAAAATGACTCTCTTGATGAGGCCTCTGATTGTAAAGTACTTTCAAACTGGGAACTTCACCACCTTTGTTGCTGAGTGGATAACTTTTCCATTAAAAAATGTGAACCTGCTTTCCACCAGCCCCTTTCCTCCTCCTCATTATTGTTCATGTGCATCAAAAGCGACTTTCCATACTAGACTACTGATGGGAAGCTAGCAAAAAGGTACCTATGGTCCAGTGTAATCGCATGATAGCAACCAATATTTTCATTGCCAGATGGTACTAATAGCAGTCCTCTAAATGCAACCTGAGTATTTATCTAATCCGCTTTATCTCTGCAGATCACCTGAAGGCTTCCCATCCCCAATTCCCTCTTCTTACAATACCTGTACACTGAGCACGTAGACACAAAACCATACAATGAATTTTAGTCACAAAAGTAACTGACTTAATGACAGACTTTTAGTGAGAATTTGTTCCTGGAAATGCTTTAGTTTCTCAGCTTTTTCCCTTTTCCAAAAATATGCAAGAATACACTGTATCAGTACAGACTACTACTCACTACCCACAGCACTTCCTCTCTCCTGATGCTTCTGCCCAGACTTTGCCCACATTGACTTACTCTCTTGCTCTCTCTCAGAAATAGAGTCACTTCCTTCCTCATGAAAATTGGATGGTTTTTTTCTAACCATGATTTGGAATTTACCTCTCCTATACACTGACTGTTCTTCCTACTATACTATGGCTGTAGCTGTCAGATCTTCAAATCAATGGTAATTTACTAGTGAAAAAAAAAAGATAGATACTTAACATTTTAGCAAAAGTTTGGGCAATATTTAGCACTTGAGTGTTAAAGGAAGTGAGAATTCAAATTGTCAGCACTTAGCACTTTCATTCATATTCACTAATCTCAGGAAATTATGTCCTGAGAAACCAGTACATACTTAAAATTGAAACAGGCAGTTTAAAAAAGAGTCTGCATGGCACCATATTTGTCAGTATTCAAAGTAGAGATTGATTATTCTTCTTTTTCTTATTAGATATGTGGTTGTATCTCTTAATAATTTATTGCCGCTTTGTTTGCAGCATCCCAGGACAGAATCTCTCACAACCTATTATTGGAAGACATTATCAAACTCTGTCAAATTTGGATGCGAGATTATGTTATACATTATAAATTACAGCAGCAGATGTTCTTTTAAAAAGTTGTGGTTTCTTTAAATGATCTAGCTGATGCAACTCTTTGAGTCACTGTGGTGAGAGACAAAATTGATGACAGCCTGATTTAGTGGTGCACTTTTTAACCAACAGTTTGAAGAGATTAGGAGGTTGTCAGAAAGATATCAAGAGAGGTAAAGGGATTAATTTCAAAAGTCGTTTAAAATTAAAAACTAATGGCTAGCTTTCTTCTTTGAAAACTTTTTTATAGCTGGAAGCAACTGAACAGAAAATCAGCCATAAAGAAAACTTTTCATTTAGGATTATTTTACCTTTTTTTTCTTAGGCAGATGATTTCTGGATGTCCAGTAGCCTGCTAATTTGTCTCAGAAAAATGTAACTTGAACATTTCTCATTGAACACATTAATCAGTTAAGTTTCTTAAATATTTCTTCATCCCTGAAAGGTTTAAACCTTAACAACAATAAAAGATGTCCAACAAGTCAATAGACAGGAATGTGCTTGGCTTGACAGATAAATATTTTAAATAAAATATGTAATTATCATTGAAGAAATAGCAATGAAGATCAAAAACTACAATTAAAATATTTTTAAATAATCTATAGCAAAGTAAGTTATTGTGCAGGAAATGTTAATTAAAATATGTTTATAATTACAGAAGAAAAAAGTTTCTTATCAGAAAATGTTGGCATGGAAGATAGGCTATAGATAGATTGATAACATGTGATGCAAGACAGTGAAGTTTCCAATGTTATAAACCAGTGATGCCTTGATAATAATATTGGAATTGTTAACATACAGGTCCAGCATTATTTTCTGCAAGGAGAAGCTCTACTCAAGCATAAAAAAGGAGGACTTGGAACTGCCTGAGAATTTTACTTCTGGGTGATTCCATGTAGTAGCTTAAATTGCATGATTCATCGACCCAGGTAGTAGCCCCAGAACTAAAGTTGTTCAGTTCTTTCCATTACAAGAACTATTTTTCCAGCATGTTCTAGCTTTGCCAAAATTTAACAAACCTACCTGAACTCTACCCAGATTTCTACCTGTAATTTGACATTTCAGTGTTTTGCTTCAAGCTAATTTTATTTAATTATTTGTGTGTGCATACATGCATGTGTATATTTAAAACAACAAAAAAAAAGTAAAATAGAGCTGCTGTTTCTAAAATCAGTAGAAGGAAGAGAAAAAAGAAAACCTACCCTGTTCGGTTCATGTTGAAAAAACAACTGTAGTTCATTTGTTCAGATGCTCTAGTGCAGAGCAGCTCGTGGTCCTGTCAAGAGTAACAGGTAATGAACATTTGTTGTACACATTGAAATTTGCTTAAGATTAACATAGTTACAAGACTGGGAAAAAAAAATCTGAGTTCATGTGCAGTCAGAGTTCTTGCCTCTGTGTGGTCCATCTCCAGTAAGGAAAGCTACTTTTACAAGCAATCTTTGCCACTACAGCTGAGGGAACTGGGGATAGAACCTGGCCTTACAGATCTCTGAGCATTGCTCCCTTTTGGCTCCCAGGCAATGTGGATGGAGGTGGGTATGGTCTGACTCAAGTAAGCATTTGCACAGAATATACAGAGATACAGCCAAGAAGCAGAGGAAGGTAGCAGAAGCTTGAACACCACATTTACAGAGGGGAAAAGGATCAGTATGAAGATACTGGATAATTGCAAAGGGAGAGCTGAAGGGACAAGTGGGATTTGGGAGGTGACCAGGAAAACACAAGGAGAAAGAGAGGAATGAGACACAAAGGCAGAGTAGTCTGACCATTATGTTCTAGAATTAGGGTTGAAAACAGGCATCCAGTGAGTCTCGCTCTTCTGCAGTTAAAAAGTAGGTATGAAGTTATTCATTTCATGCATGGACCAGGGTTGGTTCACATAAAGAGTAGTTACCATGTTGAATTCTGACAAGAGAAACTCCATAGTTCTAGAAGAAGACTTCTAGAACATGAAAGTCCCTTTTTTTTTTTTTTTTTTAATTAGAAACTGTTCTAAACTTGAGATGTTTGTTTTCTCAGTTAATGAATCAAAAAAACTAAAGATATTGTATTTCCTAAAATACTGCGATTAATACTTTGGCATAGATGCATTATGATGCAGTCCTTCACTAGATGATCCTATTCTATTTCTTCCAGAGTAGCTGCATCTTTTTCAGTTAAACCAGTAATTTCTCTATGCCCCAGGTTCTCACTGCAGAGCAGGGATAATAACACCATCTATCTTCACAGAACTTTATGAAGATAAATTCATTAACTTTTTATAGCATTCAGATGCTATAGTAAGCACACAAAATACTGAAGAAGAAATCTGTAATACTGTGGTGAATACTAAAAAAAGAGAGATCACACTTTGAATAACTAGTCAAATACTGAATAACTAATCATTCATTAAAAGAGGCAGAGACTGTACAAAAATAGATAGGCTCAAGTAAAGAAGGAGCATCATGATACGTGTGTAAAGGGACTGAACAAACAGTGTTCGAACTATGTTAGTTTTAGCATTAGGAGAGTTTGATTTCACATATATAGTCTCTATTTTAACCTCCAGGGTATTATTCTATAGCTCTGTCTCTGTATGAAGAACATGTATGACCCACTATAGTAGAGTAAATGTTTTGAAATCTTCCTTTTACTTACGTTCACAACATAGCCCCTTGAGTCCAGAAAGTACTGTTTCTCTGATTTTACTTGTTTAAAGTTGCATATGAATATTCTATAAAGCACAAAAATTAGCCTGGCCTCCCATTTCCAGCTTTGATTTTGTCCATCAGATCACACTTCATTCTCTGTTTGTCCCTATTTTAAAGGCGTGAAAGGAAGTAATATGTAAAAGAAAATAAAGGGTTGAAAGGTGAAGTACTAATACTAAGTAAGGAAGAGCTATATGGGAATTGTAAAGTATTCCCTGCACATTACGTAGGAAGTGATGTAATGCATTGTGTTCTAGTCCATGTTCATGCATGTGTGCAGCATACACAACAGCAAAGAAAAAAGGAGAATGAGTGGTAGGCTTATTTATCTGTATGCCTGTGCCCTATGCTTAGACACAAAAGATGGTAAAGTGTACCATTAAGTATGTTTGAAGTGATGCAGCTGGAAGCAGAGTAGTGCGCTTTCTAATAATATATCTGTATTCCTACAATTATCATCTTCAGCCTACCCTTACTGCCATGCAGCAGCTATAGCAGCTCTTTGAAGTTTTCATTAATGAAGGATTTAGCAAACTTACTTGCTATAAATTCTACTGTTCTTTATTTTATGCTTTTCTAATGCAACCTCTTTTGCATCCTGCCACAATTCACCACCAAGGGAATGTAAATGATTGCAGTGTGAAAGCAAGCATCAACTTTTAGTTCACTAACCAATAGATTATTTAGATCTCAACATTCCTTAATAGCATTCAGATTACAATAGAGTGGAGTAATAAATAGGACTTTCAAATGTTTTGGCAGGACACATGCTCTCCCATCCATTATACCTCCTAGAGTGCTCCTGTATAGCTGTCCCCTATGCTGTGCTGTTAACCACACCAAAGCTGGGGTTGTGCTACCTCCAGAAACACACTCAGAATCATGAGTCGGCTCAGGGCCACCCAGCCTGTGCTGTGCCATCACCCCCCCCCCAATGACACTGCTATCATTGCCACTCACTGTTCTTGATACTTCCATACCAGCTGACTTCCCATACTGCACAGTATTTTTCAGCACTCATCATCCAAGTGCTGTGAAACCCACCATCCAAGTGCTTCAAAATATATATATATAATATACATATATATACGCCCACACTACCCACAAAGGAGTAGCAGAGCTGTAGGCAAGCAAAACTGAGCCAGCCGAGACAGAGCGACTGAGTGGAAGGCTGGGATGCAGGGTAAGAGTCCAGAATAGTCTTCTCAAAAGCAGAGATCATATGTAGCCGTGGGTTGGGTAAATCCTTGGCCAGAACCAGTCTGTGGTCAGAGTATTCTTATGCCTGTACTTGCCAGAAATCTGTACCGTATCGCTTATCTGAAACCTTCCTCCCATGCCTGGCAATAAGACTTAGAAATAGCTCCCCTTTTAACTTTGCCACTGATTGAATAACTTTAAAATTTCAAGTATTGTAGGTAGTCCTAAAATATCGGGGCTGTTATAAAATCCAGATACTCAAAATTCTGTCAGCAGTGACTCTGAAGACTGTTTGAGCCATAATGCAGTCATACTGGTCTGTTGAATATTTTGTATGGAAATTTAGTGTATTGTGTCCACTACCTGAGGCTGTTTAGTCTAAGCCCCCTTAGACATAAAATAAATGTGATAAATTTGTCCAGAATAGCTGGTATACAACCACCTTTTGGGGTGTGGAAGTACAAGGGGGTCAAGTGTGTACATGTATATAAGACCTAACATTTTAGACCTACCACAAAGGCCTACGCATTAAAACCCAGGACCTGCAAATCGCAGAATCTGCATTTAAATTAAAACTGCTTACTCAGGTATTCGTCTATAAGATCTATGGCCACTGGCATTTTCTAGGGACATTACATCACTGTTTCACAGGTGATGTGCATGTATTTGATTAGGACCTTAGCTGATGTATGCCAGAAAAAAAAGACTATAATAAAAAAATTAATCTTTGCCTTCTTCATGTTACAGTGCTGTTTAAAGGATAACATAAGCTGTTTTCTTAAATAGTATATGACAGAAACTGATCCAGATGGAGCTTATTGTGGAATGTAGTGTTCCTTAAAGGTTCCCACAATTCAGGTATAGAGACATTTTCCATTTTTTTAAAAATTTAGTTGGGGGTAGGGGGACTGTGGGTTTTTAAATTGTTTGTTATGCTGAGAATAGGTGCAAGAGAGAGAACAAAGACACTTGTATATTTGTCTGAGCATGTTCGGTGTAAACTTTTTCACAGAATTTTCAGTACTCTCAGATTAAGCTAAATCTTTATGTAATTAACAAAATATGACATGGTTTAACTCTTGAGTGGTCAGTAAGAATCATGGGTTCAACTTTGAAATCTTGGTAGCTACCTTTCTCTAATTCAAGTGACCCTTTTGTCCCTGCTACACCTTCTCTGCTGGGAGTGTTATCCCATAATCAATATACAAAGGAACAGGAGTAAGTGACAGCAATTGGGGATCTGTTTCTCCACTCATAGACCCACTTGTGAAAAACTGTTTCTGGGAAAACCGAAGATAGCGAGTACAAGAGGGCAAGAAATGAGGATCTGATCAGATTCCACACCCAAAGCAAGGACTGTGTCTTGAGCATCTTCCTAGCCTAGTTTTAGCAATCAGTTTCAGGTAATCAGCAACTGCAGCTCGGTAAGTCTACAGTAAAATAGGATGCTAAAGCATGTTTTCTGTTCAGAAACAGGAACTCTGCTTCAACTGGGTTTTAAATCTCTTCCTAGTCCTGACATAATCCTAGCTGCAGGCTTTGTTGAACCAACTGGTGTTTATTTTGAAACTGACATCTTAATACCAGTAATCTGACTGCTACTTGTAGGTCATTATCTCGCCAGCAATGTACTGACCACTATACAAAGAGGTGGAAAGGGTAAAGAACCTTTAACTGATACGTTAAAAGTCATGCAGTTTTGTTTGAATTACTGTGAAAGTTGTATTCATGTTTCTGTTTTCCACCCCACACATCAGTTGTTTGTAACTATGCTAGAAAAGATTCTCTCCTGGCTGGAGCCCAGCAGATTGGTGCTCAGCTTGAGAGGAACAGTATTATTTAACTTTGAAAATATTTATTGATCCATGTTTTAATTAGCAGTAAAAAGCATTTTGTTTATTTTCAGAACATTTTCCTCCTCACATTTAAGGGCAAATTCTACTCGTTTTGTGTTTCACTTGCATAAAGGTGACATTTTCATAGATGCTTGCTTGGCACAAGGCAGAATCATGTACTTGGTATCCTGCCCTTGCTTTTTGGAAGATCCAGAATTGGCAGCTATGGTTATGCGTAGGGGTTTTTGCTCTCTCTATAATTTGCTACCCAGATCAAATATGGAAATTTTTAACCCATATTTTGTGGGTTTATTGCATTTTTGCATTTGTAGGTGTTTTTCCTGTAATATGCTTTGTTCTGACATTTAAACACAGAACAGATATGTTTTAAATGCTTATGCTTAAAATATCATTCATCATGTTTCTAAGTTTGTACAGCTCATTCCAATGAATAGTTAACAATTTGGGTCCCAAAATAATCTCTACAAAGCACCATTTGATGAAGAAGCCAGGAAAAATGGTGGCAAGTAAATCCAGGTTTAAATGATACTGCATTCTGATCCAAAATCATGCATCTTGTCTATCTCAGCAGCATTCAGATTAGGAACTTTTAACAATGTCACTAATGTTACTGGTACTTGCAATGAATATCAAGTACTGATAGAAAGTATTAATTATTATCATTGCAGGCTTGAAAGTTGAAGCAATGTTATTTTGTAACACAAATGCTTCAAGCATTCAACACTGCTTCTGAAACAGTACAACTGGGCAAAATATTCATGAGGAAGGCATTATTTATTTGTTTTCAGCAACAACAACAAAAAAATCTATTTTCTAATCTGCAATTGATTTAGAAGAAGATAATGACATTTTCAAAGTAAAGTAGTGAAATTTTATTATTCATGATGCAGTTATTTACAGAAACTTGAGAAATATGTCCTTTCATACTTGTGAATATTTAAAAAACCTAATGAACTGTATGGACAGTGGGAGCTAGTAAGTTTTTACACATTAGAGTCGTTCTTATCAGATAAATATTTTTAGCCATTCTTTATTTATTGGGAAACAAGTGAAGGCATGTGCTTTGTATATCACAAGCCTGAGCACTTCCAAAGAAGCTCGGCTGTTTTGTGTTGTGTTGTTGCAGGCCACAGCTGACTATCTTGTTTCTTTGCTGATTGTTTCCAGAGTAGAAGAGATGAAAGTAAAGTTAATATGTATATCCACTCCTCAATTTGTGCTTCCCGAACCACAACATGCTGCATTAATTCATTGATGGCTGTTTAAGTACATGTATTAGGATGTGAAATGCAAGGGTCTATTTCACTGACCAGCTCCCCTGATGGGGTGTCGATCTCTAGCAGAGAAACAGAGCAGATGATAACTAGGGGTAATAAGGTTTCTTCCTTTCTCCATTGCTATGAAAAGGAATACACATGACAACACAAGGTCGCCTGGGCAACCTTTTACGGAGCAGATGTTAGGTGAGTTGAATGCCACACTCAGAGTGTCTGCAGAGAAGTTCCAGCAACCCTGGGTGCATGTTTAAGAAATTACTGTCCTCAGGTGCCCATTTACAGGAGAGGAGTATGTCAGTAGCAACAGTGCCAGAATGGCTAGTATGTCTTCTCCACCATCACTGCAACTTGTTACGAGAGAATCCAGAGCAAAAACCAAGGTGTTTAATGCCATCTTCAGAGCTCCTATACTCATAAACAGTGGTCTAATTGTCCAGCAATACCTTTTAATTCATGCAATTAGTCACAGTTTTTTAACACTTTGGCAAAAAAGTTTGGGTTAATGAATGAATATATTAGTCTCGTTTTGACCCACAGGGTGAGAATCCCTGTGAAACAAATCAGCCCACTCAAAATTCTTTAAATTCAATTTATATTACTTTTTCATAGACAGTTTTTACACTTCAGAGAAAAAAAGAAAAAAAGAAAAAAAGAATATTGTTAGTTTCCTCACCAGCAGGACAATAACTCCTCTCAAGGCTTTCACTTGCTCATCTCCCCACTTCAACCTCAGATATTTCTAACATTCTGTCACTACCTTTGTCTAGCAGAGAGGTTCCAAAACTGCCATTCAAAGTGTTTCTCTCCCCACAGATGGGAGCAGATCTATTATCCATAGCATCACCAATCTTTGTCAGCCAATCTGTCAGCTATGAAGTCATAAATTATAGCATCCAAAAATTCTTTCTGTTCATACTTTTTCACTATTATTTAAAAAAATATTTTAAAAATATTTATTTCAATCAATATAAACAAAAATTTGAATTTAGCACTTCTTACAGTGAAATTCCTCTTATTCCACCATAAATCTCTTATGGTGGTGATGGAATGGCATAATCATGGGGATTAGAGTATGTCTTACTAGAAACAAATACCATGACTCACAGTTTACAGTTTCCTCTAAGTGAAGGGTTTAGATGAGAGAAAGGGGTATTTTCTGTCTTTGAAGGTGTTTTAGTCATGCTATGTAATTCCATGCAGTTGCATGTCTAATAAACACAAAAAGAACAAATGATGTTAATCTGCAGGCCTATGCAGGCACTGTTTCCATTAGTACCAAAGCTGATATTCTGTTACTGCTGTCATTCCTGGAAAGGATCTTCAGGATCACTTGAGTCTGATATGCAGCCACCACACAGACAAGCATTATATATGTGTACCCTTATCAAGCCCTTAAAACCTGCTAAGCAGCCTACCTGCACTGCAGGCAGGGTGTTCTTGACATTCACGTGTGCTCCTGAATAAATTGGGACATCTATCTGAACTTCATCTTCATCTGTCTACGCTAATCAACTCTATTAATCCCTTCCTGTAACATCCGCCCCCAATCATCCCAGTAGTTCTCTTCACCGGTTTCAGTATGAGTTTATCTTCAGCGACAATGGACGACCACACCTACATACAGTAGTAAGATAATCCTACCAGTTTCCTATGCAATGGCATTAACAGGTACATGGCTGTTCTGGAAATACCTTGATTAATCCAAAGTTAGTAAAGTAGCAGGTTGTTTTTGCTTTTTTCTCCATTCCTTGGCAAAGAACATGAATCAACTAAATCTAACAAGTCCTTCTCTTCCTCTAATTTTTCCAGATAATGATTTCTCATATATGTTTCATCACACTTCTCTAATTTCACTCCTTAGTATCTTGATGTCTTTCTGTGGAACACTTTGATTATGACTCTCTGTTTTGTGTCATTGGCAAATTTCAAAAGCAAATTTTTTTTTTTTTTTCAGTGTTATTAATGAAAATGCTAAGTAGAATCAGATCCCACACCAGTCCCAGGGAAAACTGGTAATCTCTTAGTTTAACTGTTTTCAGTCCAGCTCATTCTTTTCTCTCATTTAGCAATCTTACATCTCTTTTACTCATTTTTCTGTTATTGTGTCTCTTCCGTTAAGTTAATCACTAGTTAAGATAACCTCAGATGGTTTATATAGCCTGTTACATTTCTACATGAAAATGAGTGTGAAGATTGCTTTGTAGAATTGCAGTGGCTTGAAGAAAGCCTGTACTGTCCTTGTGTCCTGCTAACCTTAATTATTTTCTCGAGTCCCAGAAGCCCTCGGTTTTTCTTCCTCTTCACTCTCTTTTTCCATCATCTTCTATATCATTCTCATTTGACCTCTTTCACAGTTCCAGAGTGCTAAATTTTGTCTTCTCAGTCTCTTCTTCCTGATCCTATCTACATTTGTCTTCCAAGCCGTACTCCAGACTTTGCCTTTTCTTTCTGAACGACGTAGCCTGCCCCTCTTTGGACAATTCCACTGGTATCATGTTCTTTCCACAGCTTCTCTTCTCTGACAGTTGTGAGGAGAAAGGAAGGAAGGAAGACAGCAGGGCAGAAATAATGAATATAAACAAACATGTAGGAAAAATATTGAAGTGCAAAAAAAAAGTTTATTTATGTCAGAGACTTTTATGTCACAGAGAAAAAAAATTTCACCAAGTTTCTCTTCTGACATTGGTGATACCTGAATTTTGTTTATGAAGTGATATACCTGAAGACTGCATGTATTCAAGGTTTTTAAGAGTGTGATTAGCTCCTTGTGGCACAAGTATTGTAGGACTATGGTATCTTTATCAATTTTAGGTCATTTATAAAGAATCATAAATGTTGTTAAAATTCTGCAAAAAATATTTTCCTGGCTATTTCTTAAGTCTGTGAATCTTTGGCCTCTTGGATTTATACAGTGAAAAAGAAAAAAATGCCAATTGACAATTGTGTGCATATATATATATATATATAGGCAATGCTTACATGTATAGGCATATATATGCACATACATATACAAAACTATGATATTCCTAAACTAGTTACTCTGAAACAGTTAGCATGTATAATGCGTATTTCTGTGAGGTGTCACACAGCATTCAGAGAACTAGGTAAGAGACTGCTATATAATTCACAGTTATGAAAGATTATGTGGCCAAAGAAAGAAAAGATCAACTCTACCTTGTCTTTTTACATTTAATTTATTTATATTTGAATATAGTTGCAGTATTAAAGCCCTGCCTTCTGTAAGGATACTTTGAATAGGAGTACATTAAATATAGTTCAAGTAAAATCTCTATCAATGAAATGTATGGTTATCAAGAAGACACTTCAGAAATTGTGTGTCTTCTGCTACCAGTAATGCCATTGTAACAGTCAGTGAATGGGGTTGTTTTATGCAATACAGGAGGTATCATTTTACTGTGTAATTCAGGATTCTAGTTTAAATACAACACTGTAGATGATCTGATCTATAGTTATCTTGGAGGAAACCTCCAGTGTAGCCGCTCCCTTCTCCGTTTTTTACTGAAACAACAGCTGAAACCACCTGAACCTTCAGGGTGAAATAGAAAATCAAGGCATTCTCAGTGCTAACCCCTTATTCTGAAACTTATTACACGCAATACTGTAACAGGAGGATTGATCTGAACTTCAAGGCATTAGATGTATTAACTCTAAACTTCTCAGAGACATACAAATGAAGGCTGCAGCTGTAATTAGGAGATGATTTCATGTATACGAATTTGGTAATTTTGTATTTCTATTACAGAGTCAATGTATTTATTGGGGTTTCTTTTGAATTAGAAACATCTGATTAACACTATATAAGTTAAAATAATTTTAGCCAGTGTAGAACGTTTGGAGGAATATCTATATTCACTCACAAGGGATGGAAGAAGGGACTGAAAACAGCATGTGATGGCACTGGACTGCTATAGCGTGATTGTACCATAGAAGTGTGAAACAAATGGAAGGTATGGAAACATTTTGAACTTCCACTGAGCTACAGCCTGAAAGCCTTAGTTTGCAAATACATATGAAAATTCTGCTTTGCAATAAACAAAATATAACCTTTTTCAAAGGAAAAAAAAAAAGTCTATAAGAAAGAACATGCAACATACCCATGCCACAAAAAAAAAAGCGTGTGTTTGTTACTAAAAACAGGGTAATTATTCCAACAAGGTTTCAGCCCTAAATTTATTATCACCAATGCCTGTGATCTCTGTGGAATAGAAGTTGGATGTTAAAGCTAGAAGACCAATATGAAATTTAAAACTGACATTTTCTAAAACAATATTCACTGAGTCCTACTAATGTTGGACTCGGGCGAGTGCAGATATCCACCCAAAGAGAACATTTGTACTTCAACTGATCTTTAGCTCTTTTCTCTTAATTTTGCTAATATTTTTCACCCTGTGATTTCTTTCCATTTAACTCCTCTACTAAAAACTAAAACTTATGATTGTTTATTTTAAATCAAGCTACCACAGTATTTGGTTATTACTATCAAAGCTAGGATTTACTTTATAATGTTTCTTGTCTAACATGTCTTTTCAGAATTTCAGTTGTATTTTATGCAGTTCATGCTGACAAGATCTCTGTTTTGGGGAGAACTGGGCCAAAAAGACATTCTTCTTGATAAAGAAGGCACTTCTAAATATGTTAATTCATTCTGAAATATAGTCATACATGAAATACAGAATTTTGGATATTCACAGAAGTCGATAATCAAAATTGGTTAATTTTAAGTATTGAAGTAAATTTACATTCTGGACCTACCCCTACATTTGGAATATCACATCAGCTTTTACTACCTGATCCCTAACTCTTTCTTCAAAGTCTTCATTATTTTATTAGAATATTTATTATTATGTTCATTGAAAGGCAGCTATTTAATAATATCAATTAACATGTCTTCCAGCACAAAAGATGAAACCATCTTTAAAAAAACCCCAACATCCTACTTTTATTCAGTTGCAATAGTCTTAAAAAGAAGTAGCTTCTTCCTCCTACTATATATTATATATTTGTAAAATGCTGAAAGAAAGATAACACTGCTTTCTCCCTTTTTTTTTTTCTTTTCTCATCACAATTTTTCCAAGATGGTGTGAAAATTCATGCTATCTGACATAGATAATAGAGTCAATTAATTCTAGAGAAGCCAAAAATTATATTGGTAATCTCTCTTTTTTTTCCTTTGTAAAGAAAATCTCATTTTAAATCAAAACTTTCCATTTTTTAAAAAGTAGTGGTTTAGTTTTCATATCAATATAGAATAATTCAGAATACTTCTCAGCATTCCCACAGTGAATGCAGAAATATGTCTTGAGTTAGTCCATAAATGCCCTCTGGTGACTATCTCCAAAAATGCAAGCAATTTTTCCTTTGCTATTACTTTTTTCAATACCCAGTACAGTAGTTGAGCCAACTAATCTTGAAATCATAACAGAAAATAGGCAAACAGCAATTTCAGAGATCAAACTCCTATGCTTAGCAGGCTTTCTTTAAGTTCTGTTTTGTTTCTCAAGCCTGAGGTTTTAAGAAAGCAATGACAATACTAACCTGATCCAACTCTTAGTTCCCATGGTCTTAAAATTCTGTTATAAGACACATATGATAGGTAACTTTAATTTATTTAAATAACAATTTTAAAAATAGAGATGAGGCCAACAGATCAAAGGGAAAGCAATGCTGAGAATTTAGAATTCAGAAAAATTGTCCCTAAAATAAACACAAAAACATTTGAAACTACGGAAAGACTTATATAAAGGTCAGACTGGTAAATTGAACTGAAACTGATTTCCTTAAAATGTTAGGTCAACTACAAAATTATTTGCACAGATTAGAGCCTATTAGTTCTTTCTCTAACTAATAAATTTCAGTATATATTATAATATGTTCTTCAGGTTGTGACAAAATTACTGAATTTGCTGCCATTTCATCACCTGTGCACAGTCAACAGTTACGTTATAGTTTGTTCATACTTCATCTCCTGGATTTTATCAATCTGATATAAACAAAGAATTGAAAATTTAATTTGAAAAGCCTGTAGAATCGATAGAAAACTCTCCAGTTTATAAATATGCATAGCACACCATTTGATTTGCTCACACGATTGGAATTTTTCCTCAGAAAGGTTCCTCTAGTTGACATCTTGGTCAAGTCTGTTCTAGAAATATTTCTGAGAGAAGGTCAAGATATTTCTTCCCAGTTTAAAAAGTCTGAAGATGCACAGAATGAAGGCAGTGGCTCAGAACTCTCAATAGTTAGGAAAACTAAGAATTCTAGAACTTGGAAAGGCAAGGGTAGCAAAATATATCATTACCCACTGAAATGAACCTGATGGCCTAGTAACAAAAAATGTAATTCACTGTCTCAGTTCCCACAAGTCGCTGGGACATTCAGTAGACCATATCAGGCCAATAAATATATATGTTTCATGCTCGCATTAGAAACATTCTAACCAAACACTGCATGCCCTAATACAAAATTTAAAAAAATCAGGTTACTCTATCCTCATTGAATATTTTTCCCTGGGAACATCAGGTATTGAATTTAAAACAATATAAAAGGCTTTAAATTTGCTGAGACTAAAACAAGATAGCCTGAGTGCATCTAGAAACATTCCATCAATGAGTTCAGGGAATGATTTTGTAGCAGTTGGTTTGATCCAAAATTTCTATATTGAAAGATAATCTCAAATTTATGATAGTCTTAAACTCACTACAATAGCATAAGCCACTGTGATGGAATAAATACATAAACAAAGAAAAATTCACACCTTGCATTTCCATTTACTTGGGGAATCTGGCCAAGAGCAAAAAAGTATAGTTTTTCTGTGAGTTAACAAAGAAATGCTCATCTTTTACAATGCTCTAATAATATACAGAGAATAACAGCATGCAACAGTCACACAGAGTATGGATTTGATTTGCTACATTATCTCAAATGCATTGTTAAACAGTGAAAATCATGTCTCAATAAAGACATCCTAGCTATGCCAACAAATTAATCTTAAGAAAAAAGTTTGATTTTTACTGTGTATGACATAATACTGTGCCTATACTACTGTAAGTACAAGTGGTAACATAGATGGTGTATGTTAACTTTCACTAGTTTAGAAGTTGGCTAAATTACCGGAAAGGTTCAATAAGCCCTAGTATTGATTGGGAAAAAAAAAACCAAAACAGTGGTTTAAGTGCCCTCTGACTGTTCTTCGGACTAAGAAATAAAATTTATTTGCTTTAAGAGTTTCTGTGTTATCTAGTGTCAGGGGCTTGGGACATTGGAATAGATTCAGTGTTTGTGGGGGAGACAATTGTAATAGGCAAGTAGGTAGAGGGATCTCTAAATCTTCCAAATGCACATAAAAGTAGCTTCTGTGGCCACGAGTTTTACCACTCTCATCATCTTCCCCTAGTTTCTCACGTTTTAGCTAAATTTGCAAGTTTTATCTATTTCTTTATAAGATGTTTGCAGTGTCTGTCATCTTTTCCTATGTTTTTATCACATATCTACCTTTGTGTGATGCTGATGCTGATAAATAATACTGCTTATTAGATGTGGCAGGTGGAATGAAAATGTTCCATGTAGACTGTAGCCCCTGGAAATGGTCAATAGCTTTATTTTTACATTGCATGTATTTTTGGTGTTGCTGGTGGCATTGTTATAGACAAAGGAACCCTGCCCAGTATGAATACCATACTTTTATCAAGATGAATCTGGAATGCTTCCTAGGTTATACATCTGCTTGCTCCTTCTAATTTACATATCAGAAGATATGCTGACCAGGGGATATGGAGAGTAATTATATGTATTACAAGTTGTTAGGCTACTATTTCTACAACTGCCAAAGACTCATCACCACCACCCCCTAAATCTAAATAAGCTTCTGGTTAGCTGGCTGTCAGAAGCAAGTTAGAATGCTTGTGTGCCAGATACAACTAGCTGGACTGTGTTTACATGCTATCGTGGACATACTGAAAGACTTGTCACAGGCTAAACATTTTGCCACTGACTAGAGAACAACAGCTTTTAAACATTCTAACATTACACGTTGCACTTAAGATTCTTTATCCTTTTTTAACAATTTCTTGTTTATTAATTGTTTTTCGTAAGCTGCGTTCATCTTGTGAATGAGCTCTGGACAAGAGCAGTGGTAGAGGCAGGTTGAAAATAAATGAGTTGCCTTTAAGGGACAGAGTCTCTTCTTACAGTAGCCTCTGTAGTTGGTGCTCCTGTCCAGCCCAAACATGCAGGGACAGTGTCAAGACAGCAAAACACCACTGTGTTTGTTCGTACTGTGCTTCATAAGTGAAGTGGCATATTACAGCAAGGCCAATACTGAAGCAAGCCACCAAAGTTTTGCTACTGTGAATGTGGCTTGATACGCATCCAACAATGAAGACAATAATTACTGAGTAGTGTAATAGCTTGTACCTTAGTTTTCAAGAATTTAAAATCATTTGTCTGAATTTCAGCTGTTGATCAGTATCTGTCAGCACTCAGGTCAATTACTGGAGAAGAACGAGGTTTAGCGTGTTTCCCCAGAGAATCCAATAAAAACTTTGGTTCTTCTTTGTTCATCCTCTCCCGTCAGGAATGATGAAACATTAGCCCAGGTCTTTTATGCACACATAGAGTAAGTGTATAATACAGTGTCAGATCCAGAATGTTTAAAAAAAAAGATTAGCAGGGAAGATGTAGTCTTAAGTAAGTGGATGTATTGCTCAGCAGTGAATGCATTTAAGAGGCAGCCTGTCACTGTGAAGTGGAAAGAACAACACCTTGGTGTACCCACTTAAACATCCACCTGTATATAAACCTTTTGGCATTGATCTGAATTTGCTCTGTATTCCATACTTCGTCAAAATTCTGCTTGCTACTAACTAAATGAGAAATGTAAAATTAAAATTCTCTGACACAGATTTTCAGAAGTGTCTGTTATTTTTTAATGGAGATGGACTGGATAATTGTAGCATCAGCAGCTCAGCAGAAAGCATTGCTCCATCTGCTCATCCAGCCACATGTTGCATGTTGTGTTCAGAGCAGTAGGACACTAAAATTGTTCTTGACTGCCTGTTAAAGGACTGATAAGAAATGTGGGATGTCCAGCAGAAATCCAGGAGACCTTTTATGCCCATGCACTTGAAGAGATAAGAGCAAAGTTTACCTAGGTCTGAGTTCAGATGACAGTCTACAGTTTGATTTGATATAGCCATACAGAGATTTCTTTGCCTGTTAAAAGTGCATGCTCAAAAAAGCACATTTCTGGAAAAGAGGTTTCCTCAATGATGTGTTAACATAGGCTCATGTTCTAAACTTCAGTAGCCACTTCTGAAAAACAGTCTTTATGGTCAGAAACATTTATGTAAATCTTTTAAGTTAGTAGCTTTGGCTTGTACAAAGTGAATCGCAATAATAACCATGATGAAAAGCCCCATAACTATGATTTTGGATGAAACAGTAGCCAATATTAAAACAATATTGAAACCTTTATTAGCGGTCATATGGTGCAGCTAGAAAACTTTCATTCATGTGATTCAGGCTATTATCTGCCTCTACCTGAACATAATGACTTTTACACAAAAAGCTTATGTTAGTTGTTTAGTATTATATAATTTGTTTCAAATCATACCTAATCATCTAACTTCTCCGTAACAGTTGTGAAGCAATCATCACAGACACCCAAAGAGAAGCCACAGCATTATGTTTGGTAATGAAAAACTTTTTGAATACTTAGGTCAAAAGAAAAACAGGATAAACTCAACAAGGAATTAATTTTAATCATGATTTTTTTTTAATTTCAGCTGTCAGAAATCAGTACAGAACTGTCAGACTCAAAGTTTTCCAAAAGTTGAGAGTCCTGTTGACATCAGAAAGTAACTGAGATTGCAGTAGGTAAAGAACTCCTTGTTTATTCTGTATGTCGCCACTCCTCTCTTTTTCATTTCATCCTTTCTGTGTATACATGAACGGATTATGGATCTGATCCTCCTGTCACTTACACCGGTGATGTGATATGACTGATTATGATGTGAAAGAAAATTTGAGGACTCTACATAGTTTCTGGATCAAATATAGCTATATAGTTCCCATAAAAGTTCTGTAACCGTCAGGTTCACAAGATTTTCTCCTTGTTATTAAATATGGTCTTTAAAAATATCAAGTGTTCAGTGTCACCATGTGATCTTATATCAGTATGACATCAAGCTTCCAGCATGGAATTTCATTTTAGAAGCTAAGAAAATTTAAACTTTCATTTCCTCAGCCAAAATGCATTTGAATTTGAGTTAACTGAATTTGGATGTTAGCAGAAATCTATAAATTTAAAAAGCTACCAATAATGTAGAACTGGGCTTATAGTATTGCATCTAACGAGATTTTAGCTACTCTATTAGATATTTCTATTTATAGCTGTTTTATTAGCTATAACGAGAGATTATTAAATGTACTGCCTACATTATTTGAGAACCATCCAATATGAGTAATTGTATTCATTAATCTAAGTTGCACAATATTAAGCTAAAAAATATTAAGATCTTAGTCTAGAAATGGAATTTGGTTTTAGGGGTGACAAATACATTTTAATGGCTAAAGTACCTGCAGTTAAAAGAAGGTTTTTTTCAGACTTTACAGATTTATTTTTATTCTTCAATAAAAAAATAAAATAAAAAATTAAGTAGCAACAAAAAATAGCTAAAATGTTTCAGTGTTATTTTCTGTGACCATGATTCTCTTCCATGACTGTATTCCAGAGGCAACTTACTATACATTATCTTACCATAATTTTTTCTTTTAAGTTTTCTTTACAGAAGTTGTTCACAAGACTTAATAATATTTAATGGAAGTGATGCCTGAGTTATGTTAGAAAGTTCTGTAACTGTATTAACTAAATCCTCTTAAAAAACCCCCACAGCATTGCAGATTTGTTACGTATGGCCTCATCACAGTTTTAGAAATATTTCGTCTTTGTTTTTGAGAGAGTAGATTGCCCCACTATCTATACCACGATAAGAAATTGGATTGTACTGAACCTTTATAAGATATGTGCATTAGTCCAAATAACTAAAGAGCTGTAAACACTGCTGACGAGTTATTAAGTGCTTGTTTGGGATGCGTGCAAAAGAGAGTAGTTGCACTAGGAAAATGTTTTTTTCATGAGAGTAATACCTAAAAGGTAATGTTTATTTTTGTATAAAGTGATCAGTGTGCATTACAGATGTAAAATGTTTGTTGTTAAAAACATACATTTACAGGTGTACAATGTCTTAAGAAAAAGTAGGGCTGAGACCATTCTGCAGGTGCAGACAATAATGAGAGGAATTACCTTTTCCTCCTTCTCCACTTCTTTTCCTTATCGAATCTTTGCAGTATCTTGATTCATATTAAGTATCATTTCTGTCTAAAGCATATAATGCACTTTTATATATATATATATATGTACGCACTTCTTCAATGAATAAAATGTAAGGGATGATCACTTAAGAGAACCGAATATTTTAATTCCAGTATTTTAGCAGTGGTAAAATACTAAGAAACATCTGGAAGAACAGAAAAAAAGAGAGAAATGTTTAGCTTTGTTATGAATAACACGCTAACATACGATTAGGTTGTAACTTAACAAAACTGTTGTATGAAATATTTTGTTTAGCATTCATTAAAAACTGCTAATGTACTTGCGGTTTTCCATGGACTATATTTTTATGCATATTATTAGTGCAATACAAATATGCAAAAGAAACAGTTTGGTGTTATAATGTGAAAAGAAATTTTACACCAATCTTATTTTTAATTTGTATGGGAACATTTTTACCACAAATTCCATATTTTAATAATACTATCCCAACTCTATTTTTTAAACTCATTTTGTCACTGTTTTGTAACAGAAACACTGTAAATATTATAGATGTGGTAAACTATTATACTTGTTTTCTTATAAATGAAATGATCTGTGCCAACACTGACAAAATGAATTAATGTGTTACTAAGGCAACAGTCACATTATATGCTTTCTCTTTCACAGTATGCGGTAGAGCATATGGTTTACTCTTAATGGAACACTAGCTTCTCATTAACATACCAGTAGCAATGTCAGAACTTACAAACCAGCATAACAGGGAAATGGAAAAACTTATAAATTAGACCCTTTCAGCATTATTGAGTAGGAAATGACTGATGTTGCAAGGTACAATATTTAGCTAATACAGTGCCCTTTTCTTCATCTTTCCTCTCCCCCCGCCAAAAAAAACTTTTTCTCATTAGAAATAAAAATATTGAGTTGCACTTCTTTTTCTATTTTAAAATGATTGACATTTTTATCATTTTTAAAACCATGTTTCAGTATTTTTCTTTCTCATGCTGTGTTTTACATAAGCTTCCTTTTCCCTAGAACATAGTAATACCAACAACATCATGGGGAAAATAACAAGTGCTCATGTCTATAAATGGATTATCCCTTCAGTAGGTACAGTGAAACAAAGAGGAATTGTAAAATGAACCACATAGCTTCCTTGGCCATTCAGGATTGTGCAAAAGAAATGGATAGAGCAAACTGTTGGGTCATCCTGTGGGGACAAAATAATGTATCAGACCTTCACCGGAGCTGTTTGCTGTTGGCTACCATATTAAAACCAGATTCCCTAACTGCAAAAGTCACAACTGCTTTATGCCCACTGAAGTATTTTATCTTTTTTACCTAATGTTTGCCAGTTTAGAAGCATCTGTGGCAGGACAGCAGTATGTCATAAGTGCATGCTGTAAGAAGGGATTATCTAAAAGTTTCTTATTTTCTGCTTTTAGAGAGAAATTGAGTGTGAATTCTGAGTGTGAAAGAATATGGCAACAGCAGAATAAAAGCTGTATGTGTGAGACTAGTATTTCCAGTTTAAAAATTAATAACAACTTTCCCCCTGAAAGTAAAAAAAAATACTGTAATAATGGAAAAAAATATGCAATTATGCTGCATTACCTTCACTTCAGTACTCTTATCTTTACATCTCAACACAGCAGTGATACAGTTGGATGACCCGGTTGTAAGCGGTTGTCTGCTATCCAAGTCACTGCAGGGGTAAAACTTGAACTAAGACTGGGTCAGTCCAGAGCTTAGCGGGAACTGAAATCTGGAAATGAAATTCCAAACTTTTCATGCCACACACTGCTGAATCTCCAGTCCCTTGGTAAGTTGCAAAACATACCAAGGAAAAGAAAGTGCCACATCCGAACGGATTCAGCATGACTGCAGTACTTTTGCTGACAGTGAAATTCTCATTTTGGAAGCAGCTCTATGTGATCCAGTGAAATTGTATTAAGTAACACTAGGAATACCACCACAGTCTTGTCCTCTATGTTATTTTACTTTAAAAAACATAACTAAAGGTGGTTTTTAGAAGTCTAAGATTATTATACTGTGCTCAGGGCATGAGATGCTCAGGGCATCTTGATTAAAAAAATCTATGTGTCATTAAATATAAAAATAAAATTTCAAACTTGAACATTTAAGGTAATGAAAGACAGAAAGTTTGCTCAGCTTTGCTGAGAATTTTCTTCTTATTTATTCTCAATTAATTTTTGATCCTCCTCTTCCATTCTTATTCTTTCATTAATTAATTAATTTATTTTTTTAAATTCTGCAACATGTTCTTCTGCTGTTGGTGTGGTTTCTACAACTACCAGTTAAGGACTATGTAGTAAGACCTAAGCTAAATCCACCTCTGTTCCTTAGGGTTTTTAGCAAATAGTACCGATACCCACCACAGGCTGAGGGCAGTGAGCTAGCAGTGCTTACAGCAAAGGCTCTGAAGTCAAAAAGCAAGAACTGTTTACACCCAGGTGTGTGGGGGGGGTGTCTGAGCGTGTGTGTAAATAAACACAGTAAGGCATACTTCATTTGTGGAATCCTATTCTTTCATTGAGAGGAAGTCATCAACACAAAAGTGTAATTATCAGACTAGCTTAGCTTCTCTTTTTTCCAGCTGTATTGTGTATCCGCACCTGAGTGAACCCTTATCTCACCTCATCGAGGATACCTAAGCTGCGTATCAGTTTAACTTCAATAACACAAACTGCTACTGCAATTAGTTCTATGCTAATTCAGCAGTGATGTTTGTCCTGTATGTATTTTTACTAACTAGAGCTAGTACATCCATATCATTTGTAGAACATAAACAGGGTACGGAGGAGGAAGCTTTGCAAACTACTCTAACTTTATGAAATACAAAGATAATTGCCCTAAGCACAAATTGCTTGTTAACTCTCTATTCTTTCACAATCAACCTCTGCTAAAGAAGCACTCATTTTTACCATTCACCTTTGCACTTCAGAGTTATAGGAAGCATATTGCCATTGAACAGCAGCACTGTGAACTTCTGCCACTTCAGTAAAAATAAAATCCAAAGGGTTGTTTATTATTTCAATGTAGACTGTGTCATTACTTGATTGGTCACTCCCTCATTGGACTACACTGCTTCTACAGGGAGAAATCAGTGTTTGTGAAGAAGTTGCACAGTCATTTGTAATTACTTTACAATACAGTAGATGGTAATAAATGTCTCTGAATGAAGTTACTGATTCAAAGAGATAATTAAAATGTATGTCTATCTGACCCCAGCTCCTGTCAGCTTTATGTAGCCACTATGCTGCCAGTATCTTTGTTTTGTTTAGACAAAGAAACTCTATGTTGTATTAACAATAACATTTAAAACAATTGCTGAAATAAACATTTGGTCCAAACTGGAGAGTTACAACACTATTCTGATTCTTGTCAGGCTCATGTACTATAACAATCGTTTCTTTTTCCAGGAAAAGCATTATTTCATTGAATTTCTATTGGTATTAAGACTTCAAGACTTAGCGTAGGCATCATGCAATTCTAGAAATCCACTTCAAGAGAGAAAATTAATTAGAGAGCAAAGGAAGCCAGCATGCTTATCATTTGATCAGGTCATTGACATAAGTGCTTCACACTTTTTTAAAGCCAAAAGCCGTCTTGTACACCTGCTCAGGGGTGTCATCAATTTTATTTGAGCAAAGCCAGTTCTTTTAAGCTTGTCCAAGGAAAAAGGTGGCAACTGTGATGGGGAGAGAAAAAGAGAGAAAGATGTGTTGCAAGCTCTTTATCTTGATCTGACTGTTTGTTTTTGCACTGATGTATGTAATGAAACAAAGAGGATTTAATCGTGGCAAACAGAAGCCTATTGGCACCCAGAGGGATCTCATTTTCTCTCTTACAAGTCTTTTTCGTTTCAGGTTGCAACAACTTCTTTTCGGCCTATCCACAAGGCCGAGTTTCTTACCTGGGGCTTAAACTTGTGAGGCGTGAAGCTCTTTTGTTTTGACAGGTGCTCTTTGCTACACATTGGCCTAGCATTGGTGGTGCTAATACACAGAACAAACTTCAGATATGCTAATGACTGTAGCTACAAAAATTCTCTCTGTAATGAGTTTTATTAGCTTACTTCACTTTTAGTTCTTCGGATAAAGGGGTAAAAACAAATTGGGCCAATAGAAGAGTGAGGAAATTGTTTGCTTCTTATGCATTGCATAGATTTCTCCAGTTTCTATAAAACTTCTGGAGTAATGGGAATATCATAAACCACTATGTGAGAATCAGATCATAACCTCTTGCATAGTATAGCCGCATGCAAAGTGTTTCAAACACAAAGAAAATGTACAGAGGAAACTTAAAATAGTCCTTTCGTTAAACGGCTTTCCAACTCTTCCAGAAAGGGACATCCTTTTTTTGTTGACCAGCTGCCCTGAGCCTAACACATTATTTATGTGTTTTGTTCCTTAATTGGTGGACTAGAAGGTCATTATAATATCAATAATAAATAATAATGCATTTTTAAGATGAAAAAGTGGACATTCAGGCCTTGAAGATGTGAAGCAATATCCTTGCCTTGCCTTGCCTTCCCCTCCCACCCTTCCCTTTCCCAGGAGCCTCCATCACTTAGGTACCTCCTAGGTACCTGCTAGGTGCAATTTGATGACTAAATTATAAATAGCAAAATCATTAGTAAAGAGTAATTCAATTATAATTTATTTCATTGTTATAGTGATTTCAATCCAGTTTTAGAAGAATGATCTTCCCAGTGGCTTGACTTTTGTTTTCTATGCTTGTCTTTGTACTTTGAAAAAAAAAAAGAAATTACAGCTGTGGAACCTTGTAAAAACAAGAGTGCATCACTTTTCTGTAAGCTATTGAGATCTCAGAGTATCTGAACTGTCTATGAGAGGTCAACAGTTCTAGTAGCTTGGACCTGATGGCATCAAAGGTTTTTATTTTTCTCACCTTTAATTTTATTCTATGAGTAACTTGGGGAAAAGTAGACATTTCATAGTCCCACTAAGACACTGGCTAGAAAGGTAGGTTCTGTCATCCCCATTTCAAATAGCTATGAAAGAGTATGTCTTTCTTAGTCTTGTCACTTTGGATAAACTGACTTGCCTACTGTGATTAAAGCAATCATACAAAATCTACAGCCAACCTAAAACCAGAGTGCAGTATCACTTGTCAGAAACTGTAGGGTTTTAAGCCCCAACTTTTTTTCTTGTAAAAGCAAACTGATTTATCTGTCTGAGAAATCTAAGGGTGTTAACCTGTTGTTTTTGTTTTTTTCTGGAAGGGACACGACACTTGAAAACATAATTCTGCATACACAACTGTTTGGATGGAAAATATTTGATCAGTTTTATTTACAGCTTCCAAGAGCTATGTTCAAACAGAAACTCCTACAGGGAGAAAGGGTCTTTATTAAGACTGTGAAATTTGGAAGGGAAATTTTGCCCAGGACCACCAGCACAGTACTTACCTATGGTTGAACTCTTAGGAGGTATTTTAACATAGTGCTGGCAGGTGCTCATCTTTCAGGATTTCATCCCGATGTTCCATGCTTACTTCCATTAGGTACTTGGAAGGCTGAAGAGTTGAGTGAATCCTGCTGAGATTTGACCTGTGGTTCCAGAGTATAGATAGCAGTGATCTGCTTTTTAGAATAGTTATCAGCTTCTCTCAGTGAACTGGGCAGGAAGGAGAGAGGAAAGCCTTCCAACATTACCCAGTTTCATTATTTTCAGGTGTTTCTATTTAAAGCCAGAGGTCTTTGTAACCTTGTACAGGCAGACAGAGCTAAAGCCTTGAGATCCAGGTTAAAATTTACATGAAAACATATGCAAGGAGGAGAACTGACACGTGCGACAATTTACTAAAAGTCAGTGGAGAGAGACTGAGCTTACTAAGCTTGTTGGTAAACGTCTGGAATACAGTGAAATGTGCCTTAAATGTGAAATGTGCCTCAAATGTGCTTAATGTCTATATTAAGCTTGGAATCACTGAAGTGCCTCAATGGCTTTCGGCTCCAACTTGCTCTACTGTTGGTGACCCTTTCCTGACTGTTAGATTGGTCACTAAATCAGGTTTTGGCCAGGACTAGAAAGACTAAGAACTAATTGAAAAACAGTCCAACATTCACCAATAAATGTTTTGGTTGGGTGGGTGGGTGGGTTTTTACAGCACTGAAGCTTTTGGATGCCAGTGCTGTCAGATTGGGGGCATAGCTGCGTTTCTTTGTACGAGCTGAGGATCAGGATCAGCAGAGTTGCAGCTTTTTTCCACCATGTGGAATGTTTCCCCTTTTTCATTTCCTCCTCTAATCAACTCTGAAACAGGAACATAAGGACAGGAAAAGCATGTAAGAGGTAAGTTAATACCTGAAGTTTGTGGAACAGAGTTGTTCCATAAGTCTTGTACAAAACAGCTTCCTACCCCTCACTGATTTGAATTCTTTCTACAATATTCAGTCAAAAGTTCTTGGACTTGGTAAGGAAGATAACTAGGATGAGATTCTACAGTCTATCCTGTGGAAGAAATTAGAGTGGCTATACATATGATTTCTCCTGGATTAAAAAAACAATTGTCTCTATAAGACTCTTCCTTGTCCTTTGGTCATGTTATTTTCCAGGTTTGTCAGTGAGAATCTACCACCTTGTCTTTGCCCTTCCTGCATACTACTTCCTGTCTGTTCCATCTTAACTCAGGCTAACACAGTGCTTTCCTTGAAGCCTCTTCACAGAAGGTTTGTCCTAGTTGTTTCACAACACTTCCAGCTTTTTTAGTGTGCTACAAAATATTTAATTTGATTTGTCTAGTTATAATTATTTGCTACTTTGAGGGAGTGTTGTATTCAGCCCATAATCTCCTTGGAAAAACACAACCAATGTGTGAATCTATAGATGCATAGTTTCTGGAGTGTAAATATTATAGCTATTCACATCAGATTGCAAAATCCACCTTGATTTCAAGTCTAACCTACGTTTTCGTACTTTCACCCTTCAACTTTTATTTCTAGGGACTGGTGGCATAAGACCTAGAAATATAAGCTATAATTGCTCTAAGCAGCAGAGAGCCATCTCGGTAGCAGAGTTTGCCTGCAAATTGTAGAAGCTGAAATTAGGAGCTGAAATGAGAAGCTTGTAGCTGATGAGGCATCCTGCTGAAGGAAGCCATTTCTTTCCCCATATTCCTGAAGACAGATGAACTTTCAAGAATTTCACAAATAGGGGGAGACACAAAGAAGGCATTATATTTAGGCTATTTGTCCTTTTTCCAGAGATTTGTAATCTTCTCCATTTTATTAAGTAAAAACCAACCCTAGCTTAAAAAAGCGAGGGCAAAACTGTTGCTACCAGGAAGTTTGATCACATCGCTGATTTGGCTCTTGAAGGGTTAACTTGTAAACCAGAGAGCTCACTTTTCAGGGAGATTCTAGGAGTTTAACTGACAATAGGAGTTTGGACTTACTGCTGGGATAGGAAGTTGGACGGCAAGGTTCAGCTCTTATGAGGGAATCTAAGAGTAAGCTGAGGCCAGAAGGTTAAAGGGCAGCGCTCAGGCTTCCCATCGGTTCCAGAGACTCCAAACATTCAGGCATTCAGTGGCTGGATTCCCTCATGACAATCAGATGAATGGCCAGTAGGGATGCAGAACTAAAACTGATCCTGCTTTCACCTCAGTGTAACTTGTCACCCACCCTCATCCATTTAAATGGAGGTAATAATTGAAGGATAATTCCACTAGAAGTCATAGGCAAGAAGAATTAAAGAGAAAAACATAGTTTCTCAAATGTCTTTAAGCTTAATTCCCTGTATTTTGAACTGCAAACAGAAATGTTGATAAAACCAGTGCATGGTTACAGAGCTCTGATTCTATTATATCTTTCACCATGTATGTGTGCAGTAGGGTGTATTTTGCACTAAATACAGCTTTCTAGAGGACATAGCTTACTAGTGCTTCTTAGATGACATAGCTTAGAGGGCTTACTGAAGCTCAGAGCACAAGATTTAGTAAGTTACAGCAGTAAGACTGGAAGTTAGGAAAGATGAGGAGAGCTGTTGCAGAAATCATTCTGCAGTGGAAAGACTGATTAATAGTATAACCTTTATTAATGACGCCAAGCAACGAGGCAATATGTACGGTCCTGCGTGCTGCTTTTGGTTAGGATGAGAAATGTGTTCTGAGTTCTGGTTTGTTACAAAGACCATGCACAACTTTTTATTTCCCTTTCCATTGTAGGTAATAAAAAGGTGAGAACATCTTTGTTCACAATTCCATGTGTTTTTTCAGTTGTTGATTTTTTCCCCAGTCCTTTCCTTTTTGACAGCATTACATGGCTTTTACTTCATTTAGGCTGTTTCTATGATGAATAAAACAGCACCGTATTGCAATCTTGCCTCCTGGTCTTCTGATGATCTCTACACTAGTTTGCTTTCAGTCCCTTCTGTTTGTTTTCAATCACTGTGCCCATGTATTTTATCTTCTGACTGGCTTTACATGTTTTGTGGAATAGCTTCTATAATTTCTGTTTTCTGTTGTAGAGAAATTAGAGAAATTAAGAGGCTTCATATTGAGATCCTACAGGGGCACCGATATGCTTCAAGAAAATTGTATGCAATCTTTCTTACAACAGCATTTTCATCACAGTTTTTAGTGCAGACTAATTGACTATCCCCTGCATGTTTTCACATCCTGGCTTGTTTACAATAATACACACATACAGCTCCTGTTCTAATCCCACCGGAAAGTCAAAATTTGAGCTCTGGTTTTCTTTTCTTTATTCAGCCCTCTAAAAGTTCACCATGAAACCAATGAACAAATGAAAAATCTTCATCTAGATGTTTTAACCATACCTAGAGGGGCTTCTATGCCAGAGTTTGACTGTCTTGCAAACAGCTTACTGCAATGCTTGTAAAAATCTATTTTTGACTGTTTCTGGTTGCATTTGCAGAAGACAAAAGATTTATTCATAATCTCATATGCTGTGGCATATGAGAAGTTCAAGTTTGACAACAGATATTGGTAACAAGGGATTTTTTTTTTTGTTCAATTGTTTTTTTGGCAGGAAGTGATGGGGAAGACATAAAAAAAAAAGAAAGCTGTAAACACCAGATCTATATAATGAATCTTTAAAACCAAAATACAGGAAATTTAGCTCCCTGGGTGCTGAAGCAATATATATGAGACTAGTTACTATGAATCACAAAGAGCCTTCTTGCCATTTAAGTACACTTTCAGCTACAGCAGCTGTTTTGATTCATAATCTGTGCTATAGCAAAGTTTATTTTAAAATACCAAGCAGGGGACAGGGCATTCAAACATCAATTACTTAACCGAGAGGATTCAAAACCTGAAGTGCTTGAAACTGAAATGAAACACATGGCAACTATTTTGCTTCCTGTCACAGAAGGGATCCGATCCTGCAAGCTGCGTGAGTGCAAAGCTCCAGTTTGTCTGCAGTCAACAGGTGAAATTCTGACATTATTGTCATCAACCAAAATCTTTCCTTCACCTTCCACAGCACTGATTTGACCACAGGGATGTTCTCTGAGCAGGGTAGGGTAAGGTCTCAGAGTCTTTAAGTTCTTGCCATTTTAAGTTGGATTTCCTACAGGCTTGGAAATATAAAATCATTTAACGCTATTTTTTGGAGGTGTTGGAAGAATGACGAAGAATGTCACACCTTCAGTCTCCAGGATGGACTGTTTGCATATTTGCATTCAGCTCTTGCAACTGTAATTGGAGACAGTCCACATCAGCACTTCTCTTAAGAATTTGCATTCAGTTCTTCATGCAACTTAGTTGCAGACTATATATGGCAGAGTAAGATATTAAGAAAAAACCAAACAAACCCAAAACCAACAACAAAAGAAAACCCCAAACAAAACCTGTATATATATATATATATATATATATCCCTATATCCCCTCAATCCCTTTTCCAAAACAATATATACTTATCAGGGAGGAAAATACTGACCAGTAACAACTAGTGTCTTCCAGTATTTGGTAAGTCAGCACAAGTCCTGATCTGTCAACCTGAGCAAATAAGTCACCAGTCATGCAGCGTGCAGGATCCTTTTGCCATGCCTTGGATCACTCACATGTGAGGATTGCCTGGATAAATGATTTGCAGGATCGGGCTCAGACAACACCTGGAATTGTCTAAGTGTTCAGACATACAGATGGTTGAGAGGAACTTGTATCTGGCACTCAAATTATTTTGTTAATGGTGCCATCTCCTGGTAGCAATTTGGTAAGCTAATCTTTGCCCCCACAAACTTGTTAAGTACTTATATTTTCTATTTTAATACCGTAACACTGAATAGAGGTAAACTAAAGAGTTTAGATTGCTTTGTCTGCTAATTTCGTTTTTATTATTTAATAAAACATATTCAACTAGGAAATAAGGTCTTATTAAACAGTCGTGTATTTTAGAACATAACTTGCAGGATATAGAACCAGTGCTTTTTGAAAATATTATATTTTTTCCCACTCAAGTTGCTTTCACTTATTTCTTTCATAAATATCAAACAATATAAAACCAAGTAAAGGTAGATGATACAGAAGGCAATGGGTCTGCATACCAGTGCAGATCCTAAACCACCACCTTTGGGGGAAGGAATAGTGCAGTTCAGAGTGGGTTCAAGAATGTTTGACAAACGAACAAACGAATGGTACATTGGAAGAGACTCATGGTATGCCTAAGTCAGTAAGAAATATGTCTTCAAATTTTGAATGGGACTAGTAACGTCTGAATGCCACGTTCAGAGCCTTGCAAGGGCTCACTTTTCAGGAGATCTAAGAAATAAAGTGCCGTTGAATTTAGACATACTAAGACATCACAGTGGAACAAGTAAAATATGCAAGGACTGGATCTAATTACCTGATAATACACCGAGGAAAAATAATTTCCTGAACATATCCAATAATTTCTCTCACTGATACGAAAGGAGTAGTACCTTTGTATTGTGGCAAAGATATTGTTAACTCATTTTCTGGAGCTCTAGTTCTGTTTCTGTTCAGTTTCTGCCACAGACTTTGTTGTTACTGTAAAAAAACCTGCTTAACTGAGATACATCTCAATGCTTTTTATCAGCAGAAAGAATTTGTAACAAGAATGATGGTAGTTTGCCCTTTACAAGACTTCTGTAAAGATCAATAAAATAAAGTTTGCAAAGTGCTTGTATACTAGAAAGTTCAGAACCACCCAGTAGCTAATCTAACTTGTGATCCAAGTCCTGTAAATGAGTAAACTTCTTAGTGATGCTCAGTCTGGCTTTTACTGTACTTAGATTTCATACACAAATTTCTGTAGGATAATAGGGCAGCTGCTTTTGCAGAAACACACCTGAATGTGTGGATAAGCTTCACTTATAAGCAGGAATGGACATGCATTCTGTGTAAGGACTTTGCTGCTGCAGATTCCATTTTGATGCAATATTTGTTTTTCTTCACATTGCTATGCCTGGAAACCAGTACCAAACTTACTGTACTCTGCACGTGAACAATGTTATCATACCACAAAGTTTAATCAGCCAGTACCTCTGTCTTTTCCCAAGTATGCCTCTTGGACTGGAGGAAAGGAGTCTTGTATTTTCATTTGCCACTTATTTGCCCACGTTTCTCCATGCTCATCCTGTTGCCATGTAGCATCTTCTCAATCCTCCCAGCTAAAGAGAAGAAGGAGATGCAAAGGTAATCCGGTACCAAACTGGCCACTTCTTCAGGACTGCAGCTGGTTTGCCCTGACAAATTTAAAGACCCTCTAGCAGAAAGGCTTTGCTGGAAATAGATCTTATTCAATAAATACATAAAGGACCCCAACCATGGCCAGTTTTGGGAGAGCTCACACAAGAATCACCCAGGAAGATACTCCAGGGGAAGACGCCATTTCTATTCACATGTGATGCCTGATGTGCAGACAAGCTGAAATGGTAGCAAGGGAAATAGGGAAAATGGTACTACTAGTAGCGTGTGGACTACAATACAACAATTTGCAAAGGAATGGAGGATTGAACTGGACATCTACTGGAAAGAATCAAATTACGTAAATGGTAGAATATTTACTTGGGGAACTCTAATGGTGGACAGATGTGAGCTACACACTAAATTGTTAAATAGAGCTGGGTATCTAGTTGTTTGTGCAAAAAACTAAGCTGAAGATAGATTGTAAAAACACAGAACTGGGAGGAGATTACAATCAACATGGCAAACAACAAAGCAAACTGTCAAAGTTTTCAATTATATACTAGAGGCCAGATACTGAACAGTTTGAAAGCAAAAGAGTGGTGGGACCAAACAGGAGGAATATCAAGACGTATGAAGTAAGCAGGAAAAAGAACCCTAAGAGCAATGATCAGCTCACATCAATTTTTAGGTAGTTTTATATCTTACCTTTCTTTTTGTATCCCCAAGTGTGTCTCATTACAGTTGAGCTCTGTTTTTAAACTTGTTTTTCCACTGTGCTGCTGTATTTCAGAGAAAAAAACCACTTAGATCTAGAGATAAAAATACTGCCTTTGGCTTCTGTGGATATAAGTAAACGAGATAAATTTTTACTCTTATGAGCACATTTTTTCTTTGACCAACTGTTTTAAAGAACGTTCAGGATCTTATTTATATTCAAATCGTTTACAGGGTTTTTTTATGCAAGCTTACCTTTTTACTTCATAGAGACTCTTTGCATAATAAGTTAATTATCAATTAAAGAGCTAATCATTTCAGTGAATATATTTGAGTTATATACTGTACTATTCTCTTATTGACTAATGCTTTTGAACTGGAAGTGGGGCATTCAGGACTCTTTCTGTGCAGCATTATTTTAAAATGTAGTGGAACTGGCCGCCTGTAAGTAGCACGGCAGCACCGCGCTGTGACCTCCGCCGACTAGAGCTGCCAGAAGTACTATATCGATTCCCAGCTGTCGGGCATCTGCTTCTATACTTAAAAAGAAGTTATTGCTTTGTTGTGGCAGTTGAAGGCAGAGGGAACCTTGGTGTTCTAAAACACAGAGCAATTAGCAGCAGCCGTGGAAACTCTGAAACACTCTGACAACAGACAGGAGGAGCCTTAGCACCTATCTTATCATGAATTATTGCGTTTTCACGTTAAAGATGTCACAGTAGACCGGCATATTACGTACTCGGTGTCCGCCTAAAGCGCTGTAAAACCCGAGCGATCACCGGTTCATTTTGAGAAAAGCCTCCCGCCTCGCTAGCGCATCTCGGCCGTCATGTCTGCAGACATGCGAGGTGGCCAGTAGGTGGCAAGGGACACAAATACACGGAGCTGCTCCCCCGGCTGAGAGCCCGCCCGCACACGGCGGCTGCTCCTCGGCACGAAGCCTCCAGGGGCTGGAACAGCAAAAGCCCGCTCCCTACCGAGAGCTGTCCCGCAGAAGTGCAGCGCCTTCAGTCCTCTCTAAGGATGATTCCTTTTAGAATAGTACAGTTTAACCGTGAAGTCTGCACTGAGTTGGAAATAGGCAGTTGGTAATAAGTATCTACTACGAAAAACCAAAAGGATGAAAAGAGGTTGGGACTGGAGCAAAATCACCCAGTCCCTTATTTCACAGTTATCGTGCAAACCAGACAACACAAGGTCTGGTTACGGGATGGCTCAGAAAACTGGCAATGCCCTGGCGTTTTTGCCTTCTTTGATCGCTGGTTTGAGTTCAGTCTAGGAGAGTAACAGTTACCCGCTCGGCTCAAAAGAGATAGCTTTGGTGGTTTCAGGCAAACGCACGGTTGTCCGCATCATACAATGATGACAGCTGCTTGGCAAAGTGATTTGAAAAGGGAGACTAAGGCTTTGTCTGAACAGTGAAGTTGTGCTACTTAAGCGGCTGTAGTTAAAGTGATAATATTGTCTGGATCTAGTCATACTTGTATGTCTATTTCTGTATGAGTAGGCATTTAACCTCTATAGCTATAAAAGACATTTGTGCTCATATAAATAGGTCTACTCTAGTGGCGTGGCTGTGCCGATATAGTTTTACCGGTAAAAAGCCTCAGCTTAGCCAACAAAAGAGTACAAATACTGAGAAAGGATTAGAGTAATAAATTAATAATTTTGTCACCCTTAAGGCTATGAATACATGAATAAGTCTGCGCAAAACAAACTAGACATGGAGTATGTAGACCATGATTTTAAATATCTGTGATAGCAGAGTTCTTAAGCACAAAAAACACTGCAGTATTTATGATGCTAGTCCTGCATCCTCTGCACTACCCAGCCTTCCCACTCTGTCGTCTCCCTCCGCACACCCAAGGAGGTATTATCTTCATAGGCTGTCTGCTTTAAGAGTGGAGGAGCTGGTAGACAGTCTTCTTCCTTCTGTCCAAAAGCTGTCTGAGCCTCCTTTCAAGCAAAAGCATCTAGCAGATCTACAGAAAATCTGGAAACTATGGAGGTCTGTGAGATGCAAAAGGAACTGGGTGGATGTAAGGGCTTGTGCAAGGGCAAAGGGCCCCAAGGCTTTTAAAGGAAGGGCAGGGGGTGTCCCCTGCCCCAGGCACTGGAGCATCAGACACAAGATGCTTTCAGGGACAGGCAAGGTCAGCTTTGGCTGGGAGGCTGGGAAACAAGAAGCGGAGGAAATGATAGTCCTAGTACAGTCATTGACAGCTCTATCCTCTTGATCAAAAGAGTAAATTAGGTGATGCAACCGTGATTTTTTTTTCATATAGCACTGTGAAGGATTTAGGTGCTATCACCCACTGGTGGCACACTAGTCTATTTGTGTGTGAATTGTTTATTACATTGAACTGCAAGAGTGGTTTCTCGATATTCATCGAGAGGTGCTCCACATTTTGCATAGGGATAGGAGATGCACAGGTGCAGTTTAATCTAATGTACTATGAAACTGCATCCTACTTTGTCACAGTACTATGTTAGCAACGTGCTAAGAGATTTGTGCCAAATGAGGTTGAAGACCCATGAATATGCCACAGCTAGCTACTGCCTGTTACGAGGATTTCAGGCACTGTGCCTTTACCCAGCAGCTAGCATGTGGACACTCACCTCTGAGGCAACTGTGGTTGTAGTTGCAGGAAGTCTGTATATTTACAAGTTCTTTAAATGCCTGACAAAAAGATTTCTTTGTAAATTGATTGTAATTCCCACTTCATGCACAGAGTATGAAGGGAGCCTTTGCCTCCCACAGAACATCTTATTTAAGGTTGCATATTCTTTGGATGCATCCAAGTTGACCTGGAAAGGTGAGAAAACCTCAGCTAGTATGCCTGCCTTTTCTTGGCTTTGAGTTCCAGATTACTGCTCTCTGTTCCCGAGTCATTCATTTACTTTCTTTGTCAGTTTGCCATCTACAAATGGAGTTAAATATAGAAACGTAATGAGGGGCTGACGGAGAATATGTACATTCCTGCATAGTTTTGAATGTTGTATTTTCCAAGTGTCATTAATTCCATAAGAAAACTAAGATATAAGTCCGTATAATGCCTGGCTGTGAAGGTACTCTTGTTTTGAGACTGCTTTTGAGGTAGATTTTTTTTAATGTGAGCTTGTTTAAAGCAAGCCATTTCATGTATTTAAACCTACGTTACACCAGCTGTGAAGCATGAACAGTGGTATTTGCCTACGTTCTCACAGACAAGTGGCTAATAGTCATAAATTTTTAGAAAAGATGGAAGTATTGCGCATATCAATAGCTGCATAAAGGGGAACAGAATTCTGGATATCTAGCAGTTTTGCTTTGTGCTCTTTCCAATATCTAAGTATGGATTCATCATCCTAATCCTACAACTTTCTCTGAATTTCCTGAAATGTGACCTTGAAAACAAACAGTCTGTGAAATTTTTGCTTGATGTTTTACTGAGTCCTGAGAATGAGGTGTATTTCAGTTTTAAATATAAAATACTTCCTGATGATGCTTTTCTTGTTTAATAGGAACTCTTCCAACTTTCCATTAATGTACATACATATACATACATCCACATATTTTAGGCAAGGGAGGCTGTTTTCAGGCCACAATGAATATGAAAAGGCCATTATCAGACCCAAAGCAGTTAATCTTGTACTGGCTCATTTTCCGGGTGGAACTTTGATGTACAAAACTTCCCATTAGGATTAAGGTAAAGTCGAGTTCAGCCCAGGAACATAAAAAGTGCTCCTTATTAAGAGCTCCTTATTTCCCTGTGAAAGACTACAGTCATTATGTTTCTACTAGTAGGTCTCATTTTGCCTATTAGAGGTTTTCCAGTCTGGAGCTGTGAGCCAAATGCCTCCTCTAACTTTTCACCACTTCGAGCCATGAATATTCTTGACTGTACATGCTTTTGAGCATACTTCCTTTTGACAGTTTAAAGAATAAGGCCTCTGGATATATACATTTTACATGAGCATGGGTTTTTAACATCACCTTAATTATTGTTTTTATTAAGATGCCTATTCATAACACCTGTAGTGATCATCTGTGGTGAGCATATGTAGAGATACAATGCTTTGAGCAAAAGTGGCAGGGTTAGAAACTTCAGCAGTCCTTAATTACTCACTGAGGACCTTAAATCCTATTTCACAAGAAATCAGGAAGCCTGAGACACCTAGAAATCCTCAGGGATTCAGGCTTGCAAGCTCACAATTCACTTTTGAGCAATGCAGTTAAGGACTCTGACACATGACTTCTGGCAAACCTGGCTACAGTAGTGCAATACCCTCACTCTCCTCCTGCCCTTTTGCAGATGTCTCCCCGTGGCAGAGCTGGCAGAATGGAACATCACAGCTCTAATTCACAATTCGGCAAAGTAACTTAAACATTAAGATAAAAATTGCACTTAGATGCTTTTGAGTGTCAACAGAAAAGTTGAAATGTCTTATTTTCACTTTGTTGTAAGGCCAGTAACAAACAGCTGGGGGCTGAGATAATAACATCTTAAACCACTGCAGCTGTTTACTTGGTAAATGTGAGCCAGGTCCCTCAAGTCAATTTTTATTTTTTCTTAAGAATCTGTCAGTATACTTTCCACTTATTAAATTTAGTGACCTAGCTGCTCAAAATTAACTCATGTTTTTGTATGCCTAAGTCAACAGAGGAACTAGAATGAACTACTTGCTTTTCAAAGGGTAGTTATTAGGACTTTCTGAAAAATCAGTCCCCATTAAAAGTGTAAGATTTCGTCACCAATAAGTCACTATTCACTTTGGAAGTTATATCAGAAAGTATTTAAGTTGTAGTTGGCAAATCTATCATAAGTTCATATTGGAAAATAGTTTGTCTGGATAGAAATACTTCAACAGAATATGCCAATTTTTGTCAAACTTTGGCAGCATGCATGTGCTTACAGATTTCGGTATTTGCCTTAGAGGCACGTTTTCATGGTGCCTGTTTTCCTTGTAGCTCCCCTGGTTGGCACCCTGCCTGGCAGGCTCCTGCAGCATGAGGCCTCAGGCCCTCCAGGCTCATGGCAGAGATCGACACCCTAGGGTGTAGGACCTTAGTGCCTGGATGCCCAAGCAAAACATTTCATTTCATGGGACCTTTTGAAATAGCAACTTTTCAGTCTGAAACTTAAGTAGACTTTTCTTAAATTCTTATTTAACAGCTGACATTCAAGATTGTAGATGTGCTTAGTAAGGCAGCAAAATAGTTTACACTTCTTAGAATATGTGCTCCCTGTTCTTCACTAAAGCAAAGCAAACGTTCAGTAAGAAGCACAAATATTAGCTTACCCAGTAGACCCTCATTGCAGCATTTACTTGCTCCAGTTGCTAGGAACGAGCTAAGGAAAAAGCAAGGTGAAACTCTGCATCTCATTCAGGTGTCAAATTTGTCACCACTGAAAAGTACCTGATCTACCACGACAGTTCCTCTGGTTTACATTTTATTTGGTTGAGCTTTATCCCATCTGGTACATGCACGGTAAACCCCAGAAATATGAGACTTTTGGTTCAGATGCCATAGGTCTGCTCATGAGGTAGAAGGTGGCCAGTGCAGTATATGGCTGGCTTCCTTTGTTGCTAGAATAAATTATAGCCTATCTTTTTGGGGGATAAAAAAAAAAAGTTAGTATCACCAGGAAGGTGGTAAGTTGAGCAAAGTTCAGGGTGCTGAACAGCTACAGGGATAGGGCTCTGGTTTATCTGCCTGAAGCGGAGCCTTTCCAGGATGCCAATAATTCGGTAGACCTATCTGAATAATACTGCACCATAATCAATGATTACTCAGCTCTGATCTTTCTCCCTTTGTCTTATGGACTGAAGTAGTATATGGGGTTAATCTGCCTAGTGATTAATTCTTAAAATTTCCCTAGTAGTTTTCTTTTTTTTTCCTTTCTCCCTAATTTCATGGGATGCCAAGCATCTGTGGCCATTAGTCCAGTAAGGGTTTGGGGTTATTTTCAGCTTATTAGGATTTTCCATGTCACCTCTGTGACTCCATTGTCCAGGATAAGTTCAGGTGTGCAGAAGAGGTGCAATAACATAAAATAAATAACCTGGTTTGTTTAACTTCTCAAACAAAAACAGACTGTCGTTGACACAAAATCAGACGGTTGTTGCCTTGCCATGAGGCCAGGTTACAACTTTCTACCTACTGGAGAGGTGAGATTCTAGGAAGGCTTTTCAGTAGTGAGGTGTAGAGGGGAAAGAGGAGGGAGGAAGAAAAGGGGAAGGCAGAATATCCAACTAGTTTTGAAGAGATCCTTCTAAGCTGAGAACAAGGAGGTCTGATGCAGTATCTGAGACAGTGGGAGACAAGGCCCACTGACAGGAATTCCATTCCATCCTATGACATAAAGGTGTGGATGGATGGTCACACGTGGCTGAGCAGCTGCATGACAGTTGAGCTGTACAAGTTGCGCAAGTGCATGCTTTTTGCTCACCTTGTTTGCTGAGTTAGTTAAACTGCCTGCACAAGACACTTGATAAAGAAAGTGTATCTGAATGAATAAAGAAGATGGTAGAAGTGAAAACAGCAACATCAGAATCAATCAGAAGTTCTAGCTCCCAAGTATGTGTTGGGTACGTGTCTGCACTCCACAGCTAAGCTTTGACACAATAAACAAGTCTACAGATGTATAACTATGTGTACACACGTGCTTGATATGCCTAGGATACGCAGCAGCGCAGCAGAAAAGGAAATACCATCAACAGATCCTCAGGTCGGTATTTACATGCAGCATAACCATTGTTGGTTTTGCTTCCATGATGCAGGCGCAGGAACTGTTGGCCTAATGGAAAACGTAAAGGCCATGGAAGCATTACTACAGAGCAGCCCGAGTAAAACGTTTTCCTGAGTAAAATGAGCAAAGGAAAATCATGTAGGACAACACCATCCCAGATTTGCTTCAGTACACTTTGATGCTGATGTATCTGGAAGAGCAAGTTTCCGTTTAGGCTTCGAGTTAGGAATCAGTGAATTCATCTGTCTGGCTGAACTGCAAACAGTTCAAATTTCACAGTGCAACATTTTTGAATGGCAGCAGGGAAAAATTTAATTTATTATATTGGCTAATGGCAGATTCTTTTTTGAAAAGCAATGAATATTTGCACAACAAGTTCCTTAAAGCGATGAAGCAACCTTCAGTGCTCCAAAAAAACAGGCAAGGGGAGGAAAAAAAGCGTAATACGCCCCTAGTAGTAAAACAAGAGTTCCTTTGAAATTGTGTTTAGTAGCTAGTCAGAAAGTTTCTCAGAGTAGTCATTTATTCATACTTTTTTCTCTGCCCTGTTGGCAAACAGTTTATCAAAAGTGGTCCATGAGATGTTTATCGACATAGGTCTGTGCTTAGCAAGCCCTTGTGCATGCTAAGCATTGTTATGGCAGAAATCAGCAGATGATGGGGTTTAGTGTAAGTACTCAATGTCCCTCCTTCATTAAAAGTTGCACTTAGTTTTGTCACCCATTCTTAGAGATGCTGTTGCAAGCTGCAAAGTAGTTTGCTTTCTCTTCTAATCTCCTGACTAGTTTCCGTACTTGAGAACAGAGTGCCAGTACACTATTTGATATTTTTGAGAATTTAACTGTGTTGTTGAAAATTACCTTTGCTCAAGCGTTGGTATGCTAATTGTAAATAAAACCAAGCCACTAATAAAATCGTGACTCACCTAAACTGATCAATACGAAAGCAGATCTCTAAATCTCTGTTAGTGGTTAACATAGAAGAATGAGACAACACAATTAAGGCACTTCTGTGAGGTCATGGCTCCTTATGAACAGTCATGATATCAGCATCTGAACAAAGACTATATGATTCTAATAATTTCCCTCAATTTCCTTTTAGAAAAGCTACTTAATTTGGCTTGACTCCTGGAGTTAAAGAACAGAATATAACCTTTACATATCCATGAGTCCACCACTGCACCTCTAAGTGGACTCGCTTTTAAATATACACACACACATATACACTTTTACTGACAGAAATTTGATAATCAGCCTGAGTCTATTTTTATGTTTATTTTACAGCTGATTTGAGATTAAGAATAAGGCTGAATGAAAAAGAAACAATGGCCAATGATTAGCAAAATTTAGCCTTGTAGGAATGTCCCTACTGAAAATATAGACACTACAGTATGGCAGAATAGTCAACGCATTTGAACTCTGCCCAGCCAGAGCTCTTTCAGAACATGTTACAAGGTCAGTGTTATCAGAGAGCTTCCATCAGGGTCCAGCTGAAGTGGAAAAGGATTTCTTTTTTGGCAGTGGGAGTAGGGGAAAGAGGTGGGCAGGAGGGAGGAGATCTATCAGTAATTTTTCACAATACTTTTAAATTTTCTATAAAATATAATTTTTTTCTGTTTGAATAACGTGCCTTTTCTTCATTTCTTCTACAGTACACACTATCTGTCCAATAGAGGTGCAAAATACCTAAGGAAAATTCTGCTGGCTTAGGTCATGTTATGTATCTGGCATAAATTTCCTCTGGACAAAGCTCTTCTTTGAAGAAAGAATGGATTTATCTACTGAAAAGCTCATGATTGTAACATAAAGCCAAGATTTGATCAGTAGAAGTTTATCATATGTGGTTATTTGCTCTTTGCATACTTCTGCCTCTCATCCCATACATCTTTTCTTTTTTAACCTCAGTCTTCAATACCTGTATATCAGCTGTTTTTTTTCAGAGATAGTCGGTGGCATAGAATAATTTTCAGCTTGTCACTGAGTCACTCTGGCACGTGTTTTACAGTGCAGCCTGAACCTCTCTCACAGTTAAAGCTAAAGAGGTTAGTGTTGGAATGCTAAGTAATTGTTAGAAATGAAGATCAGTACCTTTAAAGTTTTCAGGGGAAGGAGAGCAGGGGAGATCCATGCTACCTTGTCAGTTCAACGGAATTCAGTGGAAAAGCAGAAGCACCACACTTCTCTAAAAACTACATTCCCATTAATGTGTCCTCAACTTTCCCCACTCCCCCAGTAACTTTCAAAACTGATTGAATTTATGATATAAAATCAGTCCAAGTAGGTTCTTACAAAATATGCTTTATAGGTAGGCAGGTTAGCCAGCAGCATTTTCCTACCTATCTCCACATGGGCTTCTCAATCATCAACTAATTTACTCTACCTACTTCTGATGCCATTCCAGGGATATTTTAAACAGAAAGATTAGACAAATGAACCTATTTAACAAGACTTTTATTGAAAACATACACAAAGTGAACAAGTTATTTAGCTTCTAAATGTACATATTAGAGAATATTCATATTAGAGAAGAATACTTTAAGAAAAGGGGAAATACAACCGACATATGCTGCAGTTTACATTACTAAGGCATTTAGGCTTAAGAGCAAGTTATACTGTGTGTGTGTGTGTGTGTGTGCATCTATATACACAAACACACAAACACATACACACCGGTTATCCGATTTGAAACTGTACAGTGCTATGCAATTCATTATTTTTTGCTTTTTCTATTTTTTCAACACTAAATAAAGCTTGTATCCAAATGGTAGAAGTTGTTCACAGAACAGCAGTTATAATCTACTCTTCAAGAGTTTGCTTACAATTACAATACTAACGATGCACAAAAAACCCCCCAGATCTTCATGGGAAAGTTCTCTCTTACCAAAATGAGGCTCAAGTAAGAAAAACACTAGTTTGCAAAGGCACCGTGGAGACAGGTTTTAATACATTAAATACAACATGAATCATTCACAATAACAAGTTTAGTGTTTCTGGGAACTTTTGTAAATACAACACAGTTGGTCACACAAAAATGTTTCTGTTGATTTGTCTTGGCAACTCAGATACATCAACAGTGTAACAGCATAACAGCTTTGTTCCCATCTGACAGAAAATAATGGCAGTTCTGCAAGGCAAACGTTAAACCTGACCGTATGTATTTATTAATTCCACAGTGTTTTGACAGATTATAGGGGATGCAACTTAAAGGATGCTGACACGCTCACTGAGGGCTTTCATTTCTGTTTCTTCTAGCCTGGTGTTTTCATTATGGTTAGCACTTTGACTGATAAGGTGTGCTGGATACTGCAATCCATGCTCTCCTGAATACTGTTCCCATCGGGAGTCATCACTTTCATGGGTGATGTAACGTTCCCGCATTTTACATTCAAGTTCCCTTAAATCTAACCAGGTTTGATAGTCCTGAAATAGAATAACAGTATTAGTTTTAAATTTCCTAAAATAAACGACATTCCCTTCTACTACCAATACTATGCAAAGTGCTATTAAGTCAGCAACCTAAAGGTCATGCATCTCTATTGCTCCAGAATGGAAAAACATTGTAATTAATAAATATGAAATCTGCCTATAGAGATAGGTTTTATCTCTAGAGGATTGCTTGATAAATTAATTTGATTAAACTCTATCATAAGCATAGTCTGGAGATGTTACAGGTTGTTTTGTAGAATGTATGGATAGTTTACAGATTTCCATAATATCTAAATGAGGCATGGCAGTAAAACAATTCTTCACACTAGACACAAGATGAATAAGGAAGAAGAAACATCTTTAAATCACACGTGTACATCCTAGTGATCTGTTTCAGATAGTCAAGACAGTTGCTCCGTCTCAGTATAATGGTGCACAACATGAATTCAGCTTGGGCTAGAAAAAAATCTGCTTTTCCAAACTTAGGCAATTACTGGTGTGCTCAGAGATGTATACATTTAAACATCAAGGTACTTTGGAACTCCGTGTTGACAGTCAACAGTAAGGCTGGAAACTGGTTTGGTACTCATGCTGTTTAGATCATCATGCTCTGCAGCCTCTGATCTGCCTGAAGTGTATCTCAAGTTCAATAATTTCTTTTCTTATTCCCACCCAAAGCATACATGAAGCTGCAATAATAAAGCCAATCCTAGGCCCACGCAGACTAACCTCTGCTCCTGATCCTGTATCCAGTTTTCTTTTTTCTCCTTCACCTTGTCTCAACCTTAGACACAACCTTGGTCTCATAGCCAAAGCACCAGAAAGCCCCCACGCGGTAAATGCATGGAAGCCTTCATCCTTAGTGTCTCACATCCCTTGGCCCACTTCTTACACAGACATCCTCTCAGAAATCACCTCTAAGTCTCACTGCCCCACACCACTGTTCTCTTTCCTTAGCATTTCAAGGTTGGGCTTTCTAGAAAGAGGACTCATCTCACCCATGGTGCGAGAGCTGCCGCTCTACTACCTCGCCTTAGTTCATCTCCACTCACTATTGCACAAGTGATAAAAGTGGATGTAGAGAGGTGAAGGCCTCTGTCCCATCATACGAGACTGCCAGCAGCCTTGCTGCAGACCGTAGCCCAGATCACCTCTCCAGTCCCCAAAGGCTCAGACAAATGCATTCTGCAACGGTTGTCACGGAGAAGAGCAGTCTTGGAGGAAAAGACTAATGAATGACAGGAAATCTGGGAGGAAGAAAGCAAGCCCAGGAGAAAAGTCCCTGGAGAAGGCGGAGGGCAGGGTGGGAGGTTGCAGCCCTTTTCCTCCTACACCAGCAGGTCACCCTCTACTTTGAGAAACAGTTGAAGCTATAAGGTACTGGAGTAGGACTCGGCTTTCAGTGTGGGTAAAGATGCCTTTGGGACTGTGGATTACGCATCCATCTGTGCTGTGCCTGTGCCACGATTACTTTCCTAGAGGCAAACGTGGATCCCTTGGGAGATCCTGCAGCCTGATGTCCCAGCCTGGCCTCAGCCTGTCCCCGTCCCCAGGGAGGGGCCCAATGCCCTGGGGCCGGCCCCAGCCTGGCCTGCTCCTGGGCTGGGGGCACCGGGACCGGTCCTGGCTGTTCACTGCAGTGACTCTGGTTTAGGTCTTTAACTTGCAGTGATTTGGCTGCTGCCGGATAAAAAAATTATCACAGGAGGAGCAGAAGATAGTGGCTGTTAGCCTCTCAAAAATTCCTAACATTTCAGTTTTCAGTTGAAAATTTCAGCTGAAGGTGGCTAACGTCTCTTCCTGGAAAGCATACAACTTCACTAGTTCTTCTGATGACTGTGAAGTGAAAGCCCATTGATTAGCTTTAATAAGAAGTGAATCAGGGTAGACTCCAGGCAATGAGATAACACAAGTCAAATGACTATAAAGGGTTTTTTTATATACATCATGTTCTCAGTGGACAAACAAAATAAAATATTTTTGTAGCGTATTTTGAAAACATGAGAGAGTTTAGTATGAATTTAATACTTCAGAAATTAATGAGAATCTGTAGGTAAATTGGTGAAGGAGTATGAGGTTCTCGTGATCTGAAAACATCTTCAGGTTTGTAGATTTGCTTAGATTCTACTGTGCTTAAAGATGAAAATTTGTTACATACTTAGAGCCTAAATGCATAAGAAAAAACATGGAATTGTAGCAATACCTGTAACCATGGATGGCTTAACGTTTTGTCCACACTGTAGCGCTTTCTCATTTTCACTTGCAACAAATTATTTATCAGATCAATAGCTGAAAAGAAATAATAGTGGAAAATGTCAGTTTAAATATATTTGTTTCAACTAGGACATGTAAACAGAGAGACAGACAGACATGGTAGTGGTAAGAAGGGGACAGTTATCCTTTCTTATTCCAGCTTTTTACAAACTGCAGTCAATGTTGTCCTTGAAGGTACTCATGCAACCCCTCCTAATGGGATTACAACTGTTTTACTGAAGTTGCCTGCTAGCTAGCATATCATCCACTTCTGTGTGTTCATTTGCAGGCACACAGCAAAGACTGAAGATAATCCTCATTCAGTTCCTGCTCAAGCGAAAAAAATCTCATGTAAGTGAGGAGTACTGTATTCTTCAGGTACCACAGTAAACACAAACACACACACACATATATATATCTATACATATATATATTTTACTCTGAGACTCTCAGTATTGCTTTTATATGACTAACAGCAGCACCTTCCCAGGCACTGAGTAGCGGTTTTTGTAAGTCACAAGTCTTGCAATACTATTCTTTTGAACTGAGCATTGCTTCTACCTGCTAGTCAGCAGTCTGGTGTTTCATAAAGGTGAGAGGGGTTCTTTACAAATTTCTTAATTTCTGTGTTTTTGAAAGAGTCAATGAGTCACTGAGGTTATAGGTATGTGTGCTGTGGTTCCTGAAGAGAAGAGGCCCATGAGTCAATGACCAGTGCATGGAACTACACTGAGTGACCCATTTGGAAAAATCTCTGGGATGAGACTGCTAAGCTTTGAATGCAACTACTAAAACCACTAAAAAAAATTAAAAAATAAAAAATGAGGGTATCATGTAAGGTTAAACTCTATTCTAGGTGGTGCTAAATGTTCAGTATGTGTTCTGGGGGAGTTTATTGTTATAGAATAATTGACCGGCCACAAGGAATTATAATATTACTGCAACTTTCCCATTCCATCACAATATCCCTTGGCTTGTCCAAAGTATGCTGGTTTACATCTTTATTTTTTGTTTATATCATGGTGACAGGGAAAGATGATCTTGAAAGTAACACAGAAACGTGGCATCACTGAGGGGAATTGGGTCTGAAATGTGAGATGGACATTGTTGCCAGCTGGGTATTGAAGGAGCTGAATAATCATCTTGTCTGTTTTAAGAGCAGGCGATGGGACAGAATTCTTTAAATTGCTACATCTCTGAGGTTGTATTTGTGCAGCAATATGGAAAAACTTTTCTTTTTCAAAAGAGGCTTCCTCTCCCCAGGCTCCTTTGCCAACTAGAGCTTCCTGTGTGTTTCTGCCATGAGGCAGAGCACAATGAGCACAATGCCCACAAAAATGGGAATGTATATGGCGGCCTATCTGGATGTATGCAGTAAGTTTGACAGACAAACCTATTCTTAGCAAAAGCTGGCTATCACTAAAGTAGCCCTGACTTCCTGGTGCTGAATATTATCTTGGAAATCAAAGCAATTGTGGGAATGAGATAAAAGAAATCTCAGGGCTTCTGACAAAGAAGACAGTGCCAGAGGTTCTGAGCCATGCTTTTCCTGGAGCAGATGGTCCTAATTTTATTTTTCCTGTTCTGGAAAAACAGGTGTTTAGCTACTGTCTCTTTTAGTGTAAAGTACAGTTCATGCTAAACTTTCTAACTCATGTTTATTTTGTTCCCTCTCAAAATGTCTGTGAAGTGGATGTGGGATCAGACAGCCAGTGGATAGCCAATAGGACTACTACTGATAGATGGTAGCATTCTGAAAACTCATTTGTTTTCCAAAATAGTGGGGTTAATCTTTTTCCTCTTTATTGGTAAGAGAAGTTCTCAAGTTCCAAGCCATGAGGAAGAGACAGGAAAATCAAGTCATATGGCACGGTTCAGTTATACAGTGACTTCTGATATAACTTGGGAAAAAGTAGTGGACATTGTTTTTATCTGATGCTTGGAGGAGGAGAACATAGTCCTTACCCACTGTGGTAAATCTGGGCATTGGCAGATATCAGCATCTTCTGCAACACTGTCACCTTACCCTTAAATTCAGCAGAATTACAATAAGACTTCAGTCTGTCCTTTGATAAATAAGCCAGTGCTGAATGTGAATTTAATAGGGTTCCCATTTGTTTATTATCTTCAGAGGTATTCAGGTGTATATGATCTTCAGAGATAATATTTCATCGTTTACTATGAATCTCAGTTTGGCAAATAGGTCAAGAGCTTGATGAAAGAGCTGATTGTCCTGGGAATTGATTTCAATCAGCCAACTGTTGAGATATAAGTGCATGTTTCCCAAGATGTGCTTCTAAAACTGTCAAGTACCTACTGAATATTCTTCCTGCCATGGAGTATTGATAATGTCTCTACTATGTATCTTCTGTCCAACCCACTGGAAGCAGATATGACTGTGAGCCTTACAAGTGATGAAATTATACATAGCTATTCAGCCTCCCTCAAGTTACAGCAAGATGAAGACCCCTTTGCCCTTTTTTTTCCCCTTCAGGACATGACATACTACACGTAATAACATAATTCTTTGTATTCTTGGGGAAAATTGCCAATGGCTTGTTGAACAGACCAGAATGGCATTGGTCTAGGAACAGTCACAAGAGAAGGTACACAAAGAAGGAGAGGGAAGGAAACTAAGACAAAAGTGAAAAGGTAGCTTCACTAGATGGTTAAGACTGTCAGTACTGAGCAATCATTTGTTCTCCAGAACAGTTTACACACATAGTCCACTTGTTTCACCACTGGAATATCGCTGTCTCTGTAACAAGTTTTGGTGTTCATTTTTAGTTCTTTATCTAGGGTTCTTTTTGCCAGGAAAGTTTCGAATATCACTTGCCTCTTAGCAATAAATAAGCACAAATGCAACATGATTATTATGAAGATTTAGGGCCCAAACTATCTGATACAATTCCATTTGCTTTAATACGCAAAGTTTTCAAATGTAGGTGAAGAGAGAGATCAGACATGAGTTTCAACAGCAAAAAGCATTTGCTATTTTTTACCAGGAAAACATGCAATCCAAGAAAATCCACTTCTCAAGCATAAGAGTTCTGAGCATCAGAAGTCAAGATGCAAAGGATACGTACAGGCAAGGCAACAAAAGGACAGTGCTATGTAAAGGAAAGCAGAAGCTTGGGAGTTCAACACAGACAGGCTGAGTGCTGGAACTGAAAAATTAAAGGATTTCCTCAGGGATCAGGAATAGTCTGTTAATGAGAAAATGCTGAATTTAACCAGTGTTAAATTGTAGAGGTTCAGACACTGGTAGGTTCTGTGGGACTATTTAAAGGAAATGAGAAAAGATCCTGGTTATTCTCTCTGTTTCAGCTTACAAAAACATCACCCTGTCCTGATAGTGTCCTGACAACCACTATCTAATACAGTTTGGTCTGGCTACAGTAAGATTCATGTTGACGCAACTTCTTAATTAAAAAATAATTCATATAATTAATAATTTGATGATTACGTTTTGAGTTATACTGCTTAAAAACACTGGAGATAAAAATTTGGAAGGTATTAACATTTAGTTTAGACATACAACTCAAATATGGTTCAGGGGACCAAACTGGGGCACCAATTGTTAGGAAATTAAATTTTCTTCTAGGAAGATAAAGCAGTTTTGAGGAGAGGGTAGCAAATACACTGTATTTTAAAGTAAATTTTATGAATTTTCACTAGAGACTGATTATTTTTTTTTAAATCAGGTTTTAAAGTAATCCTTGCCAGACATTTTAAGAGCTTTATAAAGTTTGACAATATTCTTCTGTAAAATCAATAATTCAATAAATGCAGAGCATTAAGAAAGACCACCTATCGTCTGCACATCATCTATGGGAATCCAACAGGTTATCACCAAGGAAGTAACCTAAATGAAAGTTCTGAAAGGATTATGGTACTGCTTTTTCTAACACTTTTATGGGCTCCTGTTTACTTCCCATGATTTAAGGATAGCATAAGCAGCCAGCTGACGGCTTATCAAGTTCCAGCAGCTGGAGACTTTCTTAAAGGCGATAAACTAGCCAACTACTCCACTAGCATGACTACTGGTCATTTAGATAGGTGCTCATTCAGCAGAATCCCCAATGGGAAGATTCAAATACAACTTCAAAAAGCTGTATGTCCCCTCAATTTTAGGAAAGATTGCTCTTTAGTTGCACTTTACTGGAAAGAACCTCCAGAGTCAGGACGTTCATGTTTCTGAACTACTTACGGTAGTTTATTAGTATGGCAAATAATTAATTGTAGTAGAGACACAGTAACAATTTTCACTCTAAGTATCAAATTAATTAGGATGTGACCCACAAATTAACACACAAGTTTACAAAATACCTGAAAAACCTACTATGAAACTACCATTCATTTAGTTCTACCATACAAGCTTCAGCTTTTCATATAAGTCATAAAAAATAAATCACCTTAAGAATATCAAGAAAAGCAGTCCTAAATTAACAATAAATTTATACTTGGTCCAGAATTTTTAAAGTACACCCATAATATTAACTACTTTCACAGCCATCACTTGTAAAAATTTAACCTGATGCCATTAATATAAAACTTAAGACTTCCTAGGCCCTGGATTTTTCTGAGTATAGCTCTGTTGATTAGTGGTATAATGCTTTCATACATATAAACCCCTTCCCTACTGCTGGTCAATACAGCTTTGTTGACAAATGCTCTAGTGTACATGCAGTTATTTTGGCAAAAAATAACCTTCAGCTAGCAAAGCTTATTATTTTCAGAGGCATGGATTCAGCTGTACTATCAAAAGAAATCCTTGGCAATTATAAGCTGCACCTCTACAAGGGAGGTTTTCTAATACTAATCTATCCTGGCAAACATGTGTAAGTAGAGCCAAGACCTTAGTTTAAACAGCTAGTTAAACATTTACTGAGGTAGAGAGCATCTTTGAGCTGTAACATGGATTTGACCTCCTCGTACTTAATGCTCACTCATGTGACTTGCTCATTAATGTGTGAAACAGAGTTTCTATTCACATTATGGTGAAACAAGTCTAAATAAATACTGGCTTGAAGGCAGCTGTGGTATTTATTTCTGACTCAAAAGCAGTGTAACAGGCACACCATGATCAAATTTAATGCATGGAAGAAGTTGCATTGCTTCTTCCCAAATTATTTAATAATATGAAGTAATGTGAAGCACCTGATCAACAGTGTGCACATCACATAGCTCTCATCAGGCTAGTAGTAATAGCTGTGTTGGTAGCTGATGAAAAAAGAATTATGAATACAACGATTTATTAAAATTCCATAACAGAATGAAATGCACCATGAATAATTCAAAACTTGACATAGCACATTTTAGGACCATGCAGTTCAAAAGACCAGACACCACAGTGAAGACACACTAGGTAAAATACACTAACAGGCAGGCACAAAATCCTCCAGGGAGTTCTGTCTTTATATTTAGCAGTATTTATTTTTTGTAACCTGTAGCTAAGTCAAAATAAATCTTTTAAGTTGATACAAATTTGGTGGATTGGGAGGTCAAAGTTGGAAACGAACAGTAATGCTGTTGAAAATAGGGTCTGTGTTCGACAGATCTGAAATTTAAAGCTATAAAATAGGAAAGAATTCTGCAAGTAGATTCCTCTGTATGAATATCTAGCAAAATTCCACAATGAAGTCTGAATTAAGGTCAAATTGTCATACAGCAATTCAGTGAATTTGGAAAGTTAAGCTGGCTTGACAAACATTGAAGACAGAACAGAAATAGCAGATTTGGCCATGGAATGTTGAATGGCTGTGACAAAACCTAGTTTTCTACAAGATATCCAAAGTTTACCACAGTAAATACATCTCCATGGTAATGTCTTACAATTCTATTTAGACATACAAACACAAACTCTGTTTTGGGGAAGTATTCTTTCAAAAGAAAGAAGCTATTGGAAAAAGGTGGGAAAATGCAACTGCTTAGTAGGGTGGAAATCAGAATTCCCTATGGAGGAATCTGTGAGATTGTGTGTGTGTGTACACATACAATCTCTGACAAACTTAAAATGTAAAGCAATTGAGTTTGGTGAAGTTAGAGAAGGGATTTTGTGCATGAGGACTAAGATTTGGGAACTGATGCTCGCAGAAACGTTCTGAATGGATGATTAGTTGGAAAAAAATACATTTCTGAGAGCTACAAAAATTGAAAGGTCCTAATTTTTATAGGTTAAATTTTAAGGGGGAAGAGGACAGATAAAGCATTACACAAAAAAGCGAGAATTTCTCAGCAGGAAGAGTTGATGAGATTAACCCAGATGTTATGACATCAGACAGACACATTATGGAGAGAAGAGAGTCATAGTCAATGACTAGACCACATTCCTGAGTGGGAGAGAAGACAGAACTGTTGATAGTGGCTGAAAGACATTAAACACTCAAAAATGTTATCCTCAAATGGGTTCTGCCTTCTTCCTTGGCTTGTGACTGTATTTTTTTTATTTTAAAAATTGCTAGAAAGTGCTATAGAAAAAGTAATTCTCAAGAAAATAAACACGCTATTGTGTTCCTGACACACCTTTCCTCCAAAAAACAATTTCTTCCCATATGTTTTTGCTCTGAACCTGCTAGACTTTATTTTAAGTGTATTATTTATATAATCATGCAGTTTAAACTGTTATGGGTCATATGTTTTTACAAATCTATTGCCCCAGCAGTGCAGTTTAGAATTTTAAAAGCCAATTGAATTTTACCTTAAGACCAATAATTGAATAAAGAACACAGAATGCAAACATTTAGGCTACTTTACCACTGGTGTGGCTTTTCCAGACATAATGTTTAGGTATGACCTATCTCATTATTTTTCTTCCTTTTATACCCTCTGCATTCCAGCTCCCAAATTAACATGCTGTTGCTTGGCAATATCAGAAAAAGCATCTACTGAGCACTAAAAACAAAGAGATGATAAACACAGAACCATTCACTCTAATTTGTGCACTATCCATTTAAATGAGAAGAAATATGTGGTTTTGCTAAAAAGTAAAATATCTGAGCTTTTAATTCCTCTCTGATTACAATATAAATAGAAGTAAACGTGGCAATAACTAAGTTCAGCTATTCCTAAACTTTTTACATGAGTAATGGTCTGAAAAGAGCACTGAAATAACTACAGTTGCAATAAGTTTAACATCCACTTTGGCTCCCTGGGCCACAGTAATAGTCATAAGCAAGAAACAAGAGGTTTGAGCATTGTTCTGCTTTCCTCAGTGTCGATTTTTGCAACAGGCATGCAGAAATTCCTAACACTGCTTTCATTAGCCATTCTGCGACAAATTATATGCCCTTTAATAAAATCGTTGTTGCACAGACACTGGCAATACACTTGGTTGATGATCACTTCCCTTAATCTAAACTGAAAATTGCATAACAAGGTAAAAAGCCCACAACTTTAGAAACATTTACGGTTCCACTAAAAGTACATACACAGAATTTCAAGCAAACGAGTTCCTGCAGTTTAAGCAGCAGCTAGCTCAGGTATAACAGCTGCATGTGTTTGTAATCCCAACCTGGTACAGTAGTGAAGTAACATCCCCCCCTCCCCAATCTGTTGTTCTAGGTTGTCTGTCTTATCTCCCATCACTTGTTTTGCATATCAAGCAGCATTGTTCATACAGACAGAAACAGGTCTGAACAAACATTTATTTCTTTTTCTTTTTTTAATCTCAAATTGATATGCAATTCATTCCACTACTTCTCACTGTTCTATAAGTGTTTCTAGGATTATCATAATATGAACATTCACAGCAACCAGTAGTGACACACTTCAGCAGTAAAAAAAGAAGAAAGTCATGCAAATTGCATTTTATATGGTCAGAGAACCTGAGCATTTTTATTGGCATGCATAAATCAGAGTTAATACTAATCCTCTTAGATGTTAGCCTAGCTCTTCTAAGTTGACTGAATTCTCAGTTTCTGCCTGCTGTTACTGAGATATGTAATATAGTCTCTGGATGAAGGTACCACTTTTAAAATCTAGCTGTAATGTACAATTTATAGAGTCCATTGTTAAAGAGTGCTTGGGCCCAGCACTGTCTTTTGGACATACGAGAAGAAAGCAGTAAAGTAATGGAGAAATAAAGAAGAATGTTTACATTAGTTTTACTTATGGTAACTTTTTGACAAATGGCTCCTATTTTTCAAATTCATACAGCGGAACAATTTAAAAAGATCTTTCTTATCTGCATTAAAGATAATATTTATTTTGCATTTATTTTATCTGCAACAATGATACTTGCCTAATCAATTTTGGTTTCCATTTTTTAATGCTGTAGCAGTGCAGCAAAATTTTGGTTGCAGGCTTCTGTGAAGACTGTGGTTGTTTATTACGTGTTAGAGTTCTCTTAAATATTTGCACACGTTTTTAAATGTCAATAATTAAATTGGACTAACTGCTGGATCTTCAACATTTTTTCCTTCTTACAAGTAAAAACTACTTATAAATAATTTTCTTTTAATTTTAAAACAAAGAATAATACTTCTTGCAAGCAAATATCTGTGTAGATACTTCAAGACAGCAATTTCAGTCATACCAGCTCGAAAGAAATAGCCTGATCAATGTTTATTTACAAAGATCTTGCTGGATTCTGCAGCAGCATCACATTCCACATTGCTATATAACTCCTTTACAAGCTTGAGTGGAAGAACTAGTTGATGATAATTACTGCCCTCTTGGGAGAATTACTGCTGTAATACAAATTCCAGGAAATAGTTAGAAATCAAGTGTGCCTTTAGAAGTAATCTATTGTGGATCTTTTTATAAGAAAATTTAAAAAATTAAAAAAATAATCATAGTAATTTATCTTAAAATTTCTGTTGAAAAATGTTTAATGATTAAGAAAAATTGGCAAAAAGAATAATGGAAAAGATATGGCAGGCAAATATCCAATTCATTAGCTTAACCTGTTTGGGAAGCTGCAAGAGCCTATGACAAGCTAAAGGAAGATTTTCAAGTGCACAAACCTAACCTGTTGGGATTGAAACTAATTCTCTGTCTGAATTTTGTAGATTTACAGCACTTTGGGCAGAGAAATTTATGAGCCCCAGTGTATTTTAGCTTGAAATGAGCTTCATGTTACCATAGTTTACATTTAAATGCACATACCTTTTCAAATTGTTCTTATGTGCAATGTTGAGTAAGCAACTTCATAAAATCTTTAAAATCATCTGTGTTTCCCCCCAAATGCTTCAACCACTTGTAGCATCAATTATCACGGCACTGTTCAGAATTGTAATCCAGATCAAATGTGTTAGGACACAGGGTACAGATTTGTATTTTAACCATGCTATACGGTCATAAGTAACAGAAACTGGATGGAGCCAGCAGGTGCACAGGGCCCATGTACCTCCCCTCTTGTGACCTGTGCAGGAGTGTGGACCAGAGAAGCTGACATGAGAAAACCATTCCTTTATTTCCCCTACTTAATCTGGAGTTTGAGTTCAATTTTGAGCTCTAAAAATCAGCATTATCAAGTAATATTTGGACAGAGATCTATACTCCAACATCCTGTGTTAAACATAATGGATCTTTTCAAACTTTTTTTCAGATTTTCATTTAGCACAACAGAGTGGCTCATCAGCTAGCAATTCAAAATACATAATAAAATCACAATGTATAAACAGATTTTAACTCAGTAATTTGTTCAAGTGTGTTCTTTCCCTCCATTCTGTATGTTTGCAGCCTGATATCCATTAACTCTTAATGAAGGCTGTGATTCTATAAAAGAAGAGATAGCATCCCAGTAGGTGAGTTTTCTGTAGGTGCTCTGCTGAATCTTCACCTCTGACTGTAGAAATTGATCTTCTGTCTATCACAGTAGAAACTTGCGGGAGACAATTTCTTGCAGCCTCTTCTGTGTTGATTGCTGTTTGCTTATCTCTAGCGCCAGATGAAGCATTGCTGCCAACAGATTCTGTCAGCTTACATATCAGAAGTGTGTGGAGGTTCAGGAGGACTTCAGTGCGTAATTGTGCAGATTTATAGCCCTCCCTCCCCCCAACAGATCTCGTCAAACTTCATCTGCCACTGAGGTAAAACAACAGACAGACAATGCTCTCAAAGCATTTTTCAGCTGAGAATCTCACATGGCCATAATATACACTATAGCAAGCAGTAGGCACACTTCTCTAAGCTACATTTAACATGTCAGTTAAACATGTCACCTGAAACCCAGAAAAAAAGTACTGTAAATAATGGAAATTGTAAATGCTAGTATTTTAATTCAATTTGTTACATATTTCAATTCAGAAAAAAAGATAAGAATCTGATGTTTATAAATAGGTTTCCTTTGCTTTAAGACTTATGAAGCAACCTTGCAAAAAGCTAAGGACATAAAGATAATGATTAAAAAAACCCAAAATCCCAAAGAAAAATCAAGCTGCCTGAAAATGTTTGTTATGTGCAAGAAAATGTTAGTGAAACCAGAACTGATATTTTTGTTAAATGCCCTACTTAGTTGTGTGTAGAATTCATTTACCTTCTTTAAAGATGTTCATAGTTAATTATTCACATTGTTCTTTTACTATCAAAAGTCTTTGATGCCATAGACCAGAACTCTAGTTTCACAAGTCTCATTGGTTATCTCCAAGCCTTCCCCCCTGCAGAAAGTCTCTTCTATGATACATTCTCACACTGTTCTTGAAACCTCATCTGCTTGGCATTGTTCAGTCTTTTTTACCTTCTCCACAGAAAGACTATCAGGGTACAGCATACTACTGAATGGAAACTAAATTACTGTCACAACTAGAACGAGAAAAAGGCTGCAGAAGCACTAGAGCTGAAAGAAGAGGTACAGAAGTAAATATAAGCAACACCAGTTCCGGCAGCTGAGGTTCTCCAGAAGATTCTGCAGCAACCCAATCTGTAGGTGGCTATGTGCCTCCTTCAACACCTCCTGGAGAGATCTCATGCTAGAGGATTATGTCATATGCAGTCTATACATGCTCTGCAGGAAATGTCTAAAGCAGCTGATAGCAAAAACCAGAGACGTTACACTATGGTACATTATGGTACCTTGAAATTTCAAATCTTTTTTTGTTTCACCGGTATGTACAGGGAAAAAAAAATATAAAAGCAAAATACAACTACTCTTTTTTAGCATTTATATAAAAACAGCCACAAACAGATATTACCTTCATGAGAAATTTCTTTCCATGGATTAGGTGGATACATGAAAGCGGCATTCTGGATTTGGTCATGTATGTCTTCATCTTCATTGAATGGAAAGGTACCACTGAGGCTTACATAAATGATGACACCCACAGACCACATATCCAGAGATCTGTTATAGCCTTTGTTCCTCAGCACTTCAGGAGCAAGGTAGGCTGGTGTTCCTACAACTGAACGCCTAAATGATTTCTCTCCAATGATTCGGGCAAAGCCAAAATCACAAAGTTTTACCTGTTTCAAGAAAAATGCGATAGTAAGGCAGAAGTTATTTTTATTATCAAATACATAGTTGAGGAACTTTTATCATGGTTTAGTTGCAAGATGCATCTCTATTGTTCCTTCAAGGACACTTTTTTTAAAGTCCTCTTTGAGAGGAATACCCTTAATCCACCGAGACATTAGACCAGTCCATTGCATCTCCTCTATTCCTTCATTCCATGAATAAACCACGGTAAAATCAGTAACAGGACAACTTAGAATGAAATAAATACAGTTTTAGATGGGCCTAACAGCTCAGGCTCCTGGTGAAACTAGTAATATAAAGTAATACTTATTCATTCATAGCATAAGAACATGGCAAACAGTAAAATTGTTTTACCTATGGCTTTTTCCTAAATGAAGCAAGTTGATAAAACTTAGTTCTTGAACTTCTACTTTTACTGTATTGCGGACCATGCCTCTCCGCAAACCTTGTCTGATTTCTTCAGAGGGACAGATTTAGCTGCTTAAAAATTCTCACTTAATGCCTCAGTATGTATCCTTCCTTTGCAATTATTAATATTGGTATTATTTACAAATTATCAATAGTGCTCCCTTGTGAATATGGGCAGCTGGGGGAGATTATAGATGAACTCTGCAGACCAAAGGTAACAGGAGCTGATACAAATACCTTTTAATGAGAAATAAAACAATGAGCCAGAAAGTCTATTTAAATATTCTGCAATCTACCTGGCATTTAAATTCATAAAATTAAAGAAGCAGCTCTTGTTCTTCATGAGCTCTATCCCACCTTTCAGAAAAATAACTGTCTTTCCAGTGACTGCCTGCAAATCGTCACTTATCTAGACCGTATCAGCCAGATAAGTAATTTGTGTTGTAATGGTGAGCAAATTAGAAACAATTGCACAATTAGTTATGTCACACTTGAAAATCTAGTTGAATATTTTAGGCAAATGACAAAAGGCAAGGATTTTCAAACGTGTCTTCTTTGGAAAGTTTTTTGAATAAGTGATCAGTTTTTTCATATCTAAAAATTCTGTGTAGTTCCTGGAGGAGATACAGACAGGTCATTAATCACTTTTTTGTTTGTTCATAAAATAATCATTGCTATCAGTTACTAATTTGAACAATTTATCTTAAGAAAGGGCATTTTCTACTTGCCTGTGGGAAAGGATCAGCTGATGCCAATAACACATTTTCTGGTTTGAGGTCACAATGAACAATATTTTTGAAATGAAGATGTCTTAAAGCAACAAGGATCTGAGAAGAAACAAATCAGAAAGAAATTCAGTTTTAAATGTCATACTTGTTTTTGGTTTTGTTTTATATTGTTCAGACAATATCAGTGATCAGAGAAGGAAGGACTGGTGTAGAGAGAGAGAGTCCAACAAGAATGTACCTTTTACAAGAATGTCTATGACGGAAAAAAAAGAAAAAGCAAAAATGTCATCTATTATTTACTGTGCCTCAAGTTTTCTTGATGTTTCACTGTACGGAATATGATTCTTTCCTCTCCAAAGACTTTATATTCTGAACATTTTTTTTAAAAACTAGGTTCTAAGTACTTATTTACTTTTTTTGTGTGAAATCGTTGGATGCAGAAACATTTGCAAAATGACCTTTGAGATCTAAATTCACTTAAAAAATTTCACAGAAATACTAAGTGATTCAATTTAAGCATTTTCTTGAGGAGAGAAAGCATAAGGAGCATTGCATGTATTTTTATTCTGACATACACACAAGAACATGGCAACAGAGTGCAACAGATAACCATCCTGTTCCTGGGGCTTTAACTCCATTCCTTGTGTCTGGTCAGGGGCTGGCAGCATTTCCCACTACATTAGAGCAGGGAATGGTGAAGAATCTGTATGAACCTGGGAAGGCAAGAAACCAAATTCTGAAGCTGGTGGCAATCTTGCCCATGAAAGCCTGAAAACTGCTATGTTCTACCTCAATGTCCTGGTGTCAGCTGGGATAGAGTTAACTTTCTCCCTAGTAGCTGGTATAGTGCTACGTTTTGAGTTCAGTATGAGAAGAATGTTGATAACACTGATGTTTTCAGTTGTTGCTAAGTAGTGTTTAGACTAAGTCAAGGATTTTTCAGCTTCTCATGCCCAGCCAGCGAGAAAGCTGGAGGGGCACAAGAAGCTGGCACAGGACACAGCCAGGGCACCTGACCCAAAGTGGCCAGCGGGGTATTCCATACCATGTGATGTCATGTCTAGTATATAAACTGGGGGGGGGGGGGAAGCGGCGCTGGGGGAATCACCACTCAGGGACTAAACTGGGCATCGGTCAGCGGGTGGTGAGCAATTGCATTGTACATCACTTGTATATTCCAATCCTTTTATTATTATTATTATTGTCATTTTATTATTGTTGTTATTATTATAATCATCATTTTCTTCCTTTCTGTCCAGTTAAACCATCTTTATCATCATCATCATTATTACTTTCTTCCTTTCTGTCCTACTAAACTATGTATATCTCAACCCACTTTTTACTTTTTTCCCCTGATTCTCTCCCCCATCCCACTGGGTGGGGGGGAAGTGAGTGATCATCTGCATGGTGCCTAGTTGCTGGCTGGGGTTAAACCATGACACCCAAATAATAAACTTCCACTGTAACACTGTTGCTCCTGCTCCTTTCTTTTTCCTGACTGCCAAAACACAGGCTGCCCTGACTCTGAGGTGGCTCTCCACTCAACAGTGTATCTAAAATTAAACCAGTGTTTGGGCAGCCAAAGAATCAATACAATAATATGACAACAGGAAGAACAAGAAGAATCCCAGATCACATTGTTAACAGAAGTCATACAGGAAAACAGACTCGTTTAATCAGAGGTAGTGCCAAGATCCAATTTCAGCACAGAAAATATGCACAAAAGTGCCTATGACGAACTGCAATGGTTAGGTATGGGGCTGTTGAAGAGGCTTAAATTTCTTTGTGTAGGTCTTCAACAGTTTGCTGTTACTACTTCGCATCCCCTTCTTGTGCTTAATCCTTCAAGCATATGAGAAACTGTAGTTTGGCAGCCCTTCCATCCAGTAGCCAGACAGCTGTACAAGTGTCTAGTTCTAGGGCCTCTTCATGGTTTCCTACCTATCAGATAATCTACACAAAGCTGTCTTACCATCCCTGATATGACAATTCAGGCTTTCGTAAATCAGGCAGGTAAATTATGCCAAAAGCAAAACGTAAGAAACAGTGATAATAATTGACCTCAAAACTCCTTCTAGGTCTATAATTAATTTCTTACCTGAGTAATTAAAAACTTTGTTATTCTCTCTGGCAATCTGCCCTTTTCACTTGATAAGATCATCTCCAGCATGTCTCCATGGAGTTTTTCCATAACAACAAACACTCTTTCCGGCGTCTCAAACATACACTCCAGATTCACAACCCCAGGATGATGAAGATTCTATTAAAGATAAATACAGCACTAGATTTCCCAACATGACCAGTAGGTTTTATCATTACATAGCCAGTCTTCAGACCCCCCTAAACCAGTTTCAGTATTTCCCCTAAACGTTTCAGTATTTCGTAATTTAAACCGTGTGCCTAAACTGTAGGCAACAGGCATGAAATTTCTAGGGACAATACAAGAGAATGGATGAACTTCAAATTAATTTAACAAACATACATTTTCCTTATCATGCCTGGTGCTTAAAACCGCAGAAATCGTAATTCATAACGCGACATTGCCAATACATTTGGTCTTGGCTGTTTATGCAGATTAAGCAGCAAAAATACTAGTTTTTTTTATTATTTTTGAAAAAATACTAGTGATTATAAATTAAAATAATTATCATGTTATCTGGTATTTACAGAAATGTATAAATGGAGTTAATACAGTAAAAAAGAATAGAAAAATACCTGTAAAATTGCAACTTCATTACGAAGTTGACTTTCCTGTTTAGTTGGAAACCTTAGTTTGTCAATTATTTTAATGGCAACATCTCTTCCTGTTTTGCGATGTTTTCCTGCATTAATAAAACAAAAGGTCTCTATCAATTAACATGATTAATTCTGAACAGTGTTCCACTTTCACTGGATTGTACAAATGGCCACAACCAAGTAATTTTCAGAGCAGGTTTGCAGCAAATTAAACCACTAAGTCATTAAAAGTTTTCTGTCATTTCCCTTCTTTCTACCCTTTGACAAGAGAATTTCTCTTATTATCACCTGACAAAGCTGTTTAAACATGTAAGAAACATACACATACGAGAAAGTCAGCTCTGCATTTCAACAGTAAAGTTGCAAAGTTAACTTTCTGATATATATATATCTATATGCTTGTTCATATACCTAAGCTGTATTCTCTGCAACTGGCAGGTTGTAGGCTTAGTCCTTTGATAGTAGCTCCAGCCTAGCAAATAATGAAATAGGTGACCGCCCTTAGGCATGTGTGTGCATGTCCCAGGTTTATCAGAGAGCCACAGAGATTCTTTAGTGAGAAATTTGTTGTTAGTTCTCACTTCACACTGTCCAAACAACAGCTGTACCTAAATACACCCCCAAAAACCGCTGAAAAAAAAGGAGGAAAAAGAGAGGAAAAATTGATAAAAAAATAAAAGAGAGAAACAATTCTAACAAACTACTGAAAAACAAAGAAAAAAGCTCACAAAATCACACCAAGAAAAAAACAGGAAGAAGAAATTTTTTTTTTTTCATCCATTATAGTTCTCAAAAAGTACAGTTTTCTGCCCTTCAGGGCTTTCTTTAATAGAACTTATAGAGAATATGAAGCTATTAATATACACTGACCCACTGCTGGGTAGAAAACTTCAAATTACAAAAAGACTTTGTCAACAAAAAACAGTTTCACTGTTTAAAGGATACTACTTACATAAAAAAATGGCCAGCTAATTTCTGGAACAAAACATTTCAGAGTCCAAATACTTCCATCATTCAAGAAATTTTCTATCTTAAGCATAATTGCACAACACACCAAAGTCTTACCTCCATAAACAATTCCAAACTGTCCTGATCCCAACACCTCATCTGGGAAGATTTGATATACAGTGCTAATATCCTGTTTATATAAACATAACAAATATTAAGCCATGAGGTATGGAAACAAAATTTTTATATAATTTGCTTTTTTCTAGTGGGAATTAGCATACATTTACTATAGTACATTTCAAAATATATTATCTGCCAAAAACATTCACGCAGATTTTCTTAAAAGCCATGTTAACTGCAATTGCTGTAAAAGCTGCTGAATCTTTGATAGGTTTCAACCACTGCCATCTTCCAGGCAAGTAGCCCCCAGCACACAGTATTATACTTAAACTTTGTGAAACCTGAAGACAAAAGTTCATATGGAATAAAGAGGGTCTTGTAAGCAACATTCTACCTAGATGTCCCAGGATCCCAGATCTAGGAATGACTGCTGGGTTTCATGAAGAGGAAGACATTACGAATTTAAAATTTTCTTGAAAAAGTTCCTATGTCAGCCCATGTCAGCCACGGAAATGCAAGTGGTTTCTTAGTTTACAGAAAGCTTTGTGAGTATCAGCAGTTCTGGGTTTTGGCATTTTGTGTTTGTCCACTGAGAGATGTAAAATGTTCCATCCATGCCAGAGAGGCAGTCTCACGTCTCACTACTACTTAGTGCCTAAACACAGGCTAAAGCACAAGCTGTTGAAAGATTCATTTGGGAGACCCAAACAAACCTCAAATCTTGGAGCTCAGTTTCATTTTCCTGATATTTAACCAGCAGCATATATGACTAAGAGTAAAAGAACGCCAAGGAGTTGATAATAAAGGCTGTCTTGCTATTTCTTAGGAAACAAATGGACACATCCCTAGCAGGCAACCTTCTTCTGGCAAATACCAGAGCTGCCCCAAAGCTTTACTTGGCTGCAGGGAGTCCTGTTTACTTCCCCCGCCCACGAGACAGAAAACCAGCAGTGTGACTGTTTACCTTGACTGCATGTCCTGTGTCTAACAGTCCTAGTGTAAAAGAAACTCAGAATTCTTTACGTATGTGTAACAACATATGTAACTCTTCCTTTGGATAGAGTTTCATCTTCGTACAACAGAGAATATCTGATCTCTCAGTGATGACAGGAAATAGTATATTTATCAAGGCTTGTGATTAGCTCTATGAAGTTCAGCTGACAAATTCCATGAACTAATAACTTCTACTGCTTGCTTGTCCTTTTGGTAATTAACATCCTGCAGGGATCCATAGTTAAATTCTGTGTTACGTGAAATTACCCATATGTAACTCTTGTGTCTTAAGAAAAGGTACCATGAAGATGACTTTTCTCAAAAGTTAGCAAAGCTAATTGTTTGTTAATTTCTACAAAGCAAGTGAAAAATGGCTGACGGGAACTCCTCTAACATTGCTCTTTGCAAAGCAGATCAATGACTTTGCAAGCTTAATCACAGCATGTCTAGCACCAGCATCCAAAGAACACTCACCACATTTTCTTGAACTTGGCAGTTTGACACAGAAATACTGATGGATATATCCCCTGGGGAAGAAAGTAAAATATACTTTACATTGCTGTGCTTTTAGTTCAAACATGTAGTAATAGGAAATGACATTTACATTACATCAGTATCTACTGACAGCTCTAGAAAATTGGACCAATTAGGTCAGCTTGTTCATCCACCAGCCAGTATAAAATTACACCAGCCCACAAATATGTGACTTGAACAACAGTTTCGCAGTGTATGGAAAAGAACAGAATTATAAATTTCATTATTAATTTTTTAATACTGGAATCTCATAATTCCCATTTATAAGCTTATTATTGCTTTTTTCCATTCTATTTTGGGGCTTTGTATCTCATGCAAGTAACACAACTGCAACTAGGGTAAACTTTTTATTTAGTGGATTTAATAATAATTTTTATTTATAGTGTCACCTACAATGTATTTGATGCTATTCAGATGAAGGCCAATATGCATTCAAATTGGTCTGCATACTGTTAAAAGTAATATACATTTCAACTGGCTTAAGAGACATTATTAAAACACATAACGGAAACAAAAACTTGCACTCGTGCTTTAATACAACAAACATCAGATCCAAACTCTACAAATTCAGAGCTTAGGATGTTGCCACAAGCATTCTGAACTACAAACCTACCAAGGGGTTCAATAAAACATGAGAATATGCCTATTGCCCACTGTATTACAAAAAGACGTCATTTTCGGGAGGAAAGAATGGTTCTTTGGAGCACTGCTGCTTCTGTCTCCTACCCTCTGCCTAGAATCCTGTTCATGCTGACTTCATTTTTGTAGTATGGATTTCAGCCTCATCAAAACAAGTGTCCTCTATTACAAAGCCTGTATTACACATTGAAGACGCTCACTACTAGCCATCAGCACCTCTCCCAAGTGCAGTAGGTAGCATGAGTAACTTCTGCCCCATATGGCTTATTCCCTCATCCTTTCCTTAGGAATAGACTGGTTTTGGAATGGAATGTTTCAGTTACATAGAGGCTTTTTATCATTGCCAATTTGTTTTCAAATTTATGTACTGCTTTGTGTCTACATGAAAAAAAATATATGGAGAAAGACATGGACAAGTGTTACACTTTGAGCAGGAGACAGAAGGTTGCTACATTCTCACTCCCCACAGGAATTTGTTCTAAAGGTCTCAGACAACCTTAATTTTCACACAAAAACCCCAAAGATAACTATTAACTTGTAAAGAAAATTTTCAAACTTTGCAAGAGGGAGAGAAGACAGCTGTCATTCCCAGTCCAGCATTTTAGGTGATTTGTTTAGCTACACTGGGTTCAAACCAGGGGCACTAGGCAACTAGCCTGACTGAAATGACACCCAGAATTTGACACTATTTTATGCAGGAACCCAGGCAAGAAAGCAAAGGACAGAGCTGATCTAATCTGATATGGGAGCTGTTGTGCCTGGAGATGTAATGCCACAGCCTGTTGTATTACTTGGTTTCCGAAGGGCTTGCGGTCTCATTAGCATTCTGCGCTGCATTAATAGCATCCAGATGTCAAGTGCTAAAGCGGCTGTATATTGCAACAAAAGGTCTAATCCAAATTGTGTAGACATACCCAAATTTGCTTTACACTGACTAGGCTGAGTACACATAGCAGAGGAAGCACAGTAGCACATGCCTAGTAGTGGAGAATTGTTTGCTCTGTGCTACTTCGTTATCAGTACCTGGGCTAGATTTAAACGAGTTTTATGTTTGGTTTACATAAGCTGTCATCTTTGTTAGAGAACTACCCAAAGGTACGTAAATTGGAGGCAAAAAAAATATTCAGTCCTTTTGGTCCTGGGTAACATCCCTGCCTTGTTGTGCTTAGAACAGCTGTGCTTCACACTTGAGCTCATTTCATCTCAGCATGAGACTATGTTTGTGGCAGTTGTACAGCCAAATGTGATGAAAGGGAGCATATCATCTACGCTGCAGTGACCTGAAGAGTGAAGAGCTGCTTCTGCAGATAGCTAGAAACATAAATTACAGTCACGATGGGAAAAATCTATCAATTCCCAACTGGAGCTCAGAAAACTTCATGCCTCTGCACAAGAAGGCTATTACTCATGTCAGCAACAGAAATGCGGATAAGATGCCTTACCAATGTAACAACTATTTGCTCACTAACAAATCTGCATCTTGTATATTAATACAGATGTCCTATTATAAACTGGAAACACACAGATGAGAAACTGTAGTGTTTAAAATAATATGCAGACAGGTGACAAGCCACGACAGAATAGCCTTTACTAGCTGTGCAATACTTTCTTTCAATGTGTGCAGAAGATTGAGCAATGTCATTTGTGATATGACTCTACTTATCTGAAATAGAGGAAATGAATAAACTTACTGTGCAGGCTGGGTCCTGACCCAGTCGATGCCCCTTTAGGGATGACGGGCATCAGGGCATGCTGTATGGCCATCTCCCACATTCGTGCCACATCAATGCCAATACCACTGGTGATAACACTGTTATTCAGTGGAACACTTGAGAGGTTTTCTATGTTTTCTCCAACATAGTAGACTATATTTGCTGTGCTTATTTCAAAACAATGAGGATTGGCTCCTTGAGGAAGCAAAGTGAAAGTTTTTGCAGGTTCCAGAGACAAAATTTCAGACAATGGGATTTCCTAAAATGAAAAAAAATGTTTTACTTTCTATGTAAAGATTATCAACATATGAAACTAAAGCATGAACTTTAACTGATTTATGATATTAGCTGTTGCTTTTAACCACATGCTTCTTGTACAAACAAAAAGGTTCTTGTAACCTGAAACTCCATGACACAGAGGACTGTTGATAGTAAAATACTAAATGTTTCTTTCCAAGACCAAGTAGAACTTTAATTATTTAATTAAACTTATCAAAGAGAGCAGTGAGGGGCCATCAGAAAAGAGCAGGACCATCCTTATATCAACAGAACTCCACTAGAAAATTAAACCCTGTTGACTCCTTATTTAATAAAATTTATTTGCAATAAATTATTTGCAGAATAAATCATTCAGCGTTAAGATTCCAAATCCACCATTTTCATAGGTGTAAACTTGGTTGTTTCATCTTGAATAACACTTAGGGCACGTTTCACTGATATAATTCATGAGAGGAAGCCGTATGAAAAATATACTTTCCATTATTAAAACTTATTGCAGTAATGCCTGAGGAGCTTAAATGCCGCAGGTAAAAGGATATAAGCATTAAAACAATCTTTTACAATCAAAATCACAACATAATGTCCAAAGGACAGAATTAAAATAATACATACTATACCTAATTGTTTGGAAAGAATTTGTATTATGAATGAAAGAATGTCAGATGAGTTTCTTGGCAGAATTTGTCACTGGTATTGAATTGCCCCTGTATAAAAACCTTCCATTTCCACAACATGTATTTTACAGGTCCTTGGTAGCTGACAACTTTCTGATCTGCCTTTGTGAAGGGCAAAACATACATACGCAGCTTAAATAATTAAAACAAACATAGATCAAAGTTATAATACTAGTGTACTTCTAGTAAGTAACTATTAATTCAGCAATTTAGTCATTATATTCTGCTGGTAAAAAGAGAGACTGAAAAATATTCCTTACTTTGTAATATTTGCTTCCAGTATCATTTTGAAAAAGTGTAATGCATTTGCTGTCCAGTCTCCAGTAATGTCGTTTCCTCTGCAATGAAAAACAAGGGAAAAATCTTTCTAGCATTTTCCAAGTAAATTAATGAAATGTTCATTTCTCAAAAGCATCACTTCCAAAATGTTTCGCTTAAGTTTGAAGAGATGAATTGTGAATGATAAAGATTCATTTGCTGTTACAAGATTTTTATAAGGACTTTATATTTGAGTTTAGGATTTATAGGGCCACCCTCAGTTGCTTCGGTAATAACCTAGCTCCGTTCAAATTGTCCAAGTTTTAAAGGTTTAAAATGTCACTTCGATGTCGGCATTACATTCAGCGCAATTTGCTACAGGTATGCTGCTAAAATAATTCAACTTTCTTTTTGTATCAGTTATAACACCTCAGCTCACTTCAGAAGGCCACATACTTAAGTCTTTATTCCTGTTTTAGCAGGTTGGAATGAAAATAACTTTTTTCTACGCTAAATCTATTTTACAAAAGTCTCAATTCACCTTGCAGTAAGATAGCTAGGAGACTGCAGCTGGAAGGCAAAGCTACTTTCCAAAACCCCTAAGGTGTTAACATTATTTTTTACTTCCTTCAGAATGTCTTCATATATATGGCTGCCTATCATAATGCAACTGACATATTCAGATTTTTTGGTGTGTTTTAACTGTCTCCTATTTCTTACAAGCAGTGCCAGTCCTCAGTTACGACAAGAGTAAGGACTTTAGGAATCACAAATACTGCAAAAAAAAGCCTTACATGAATGACTGTAAATTATCAAAGTATTGCTAGGATTTGATTCTGTACTATCATATAGTATGTACAGTAAGACAGGTATTTTTTAACATTTCTTACCAGTGTGTCCTTGCTTGTATAGTGAACCATCCAACCCTCCTTCATTACTGTGCTACTTCTCCTTTTTGTGTGCTTCACAGATTGCACCACTCTCATTAATGGAATATTGTTGCTGGTTGAAGGGCTTAAGAATAAATCAATAAAGGCTTTTAAAAAGAAGGTAACTTTGGACAAAAAGAAAAAAAATCTTTTAAATAAGAAAATATATATATTCAATATCCACATTGGTATTTATCATTACTATCAGACCTGGACTGGACCCTATTTTGTTTTGTCATTCCAAGTTATCTTGAGATTACAAAGAAAAGAAATTGTAATGCTACACCAGGAGAATGTCAGAGACCTTCTAAACGCTTACACACACACACGCACACTCCGCTCCCCCCCCCCCCCCCCAAATATTCCTAAAGATGAGCTAAGAAGATGGGTAAATGACTAGGGCCTCAGCTAGGGTGTGGGAGCCATAGCTCAAGCCTGTGCTATTCGTGACTCAGACCAGTACTTGATCTTGAATCTCCCATAACCTAAGTAAACATTGTCCATCAGATTACTGTCCTGTGATCTTTCTTGCGTTCAAACACACAACGGAGTGATGATGGTTTGCGGAGTAGAAAATGTGCCAGCTGCCTAGCTGCATGTACCCTGGCAGGCCAGAGCAGAGAATTTGCTGGAACCTCTAAGAGAAAGGTTCCTAAAGAGCTAAAGTGAAGTCCCATTGCCTTGCACTCTCATTACCTTGCACTCTCATGTATGCACACTGAAACTTCCCATGACTCAGCTGATGCACAGTAAGTCAGGAAGGCATAGGAACTTGACAGTATGCCTGATAGCACCATCAGATAAAGTCTGGAATATCTAGTTGGAGAGGTGTAAGAAGCAACCAAGCCCATCTTCCCACTTTCCTTGCTGTTAGAGTTAACCATTCCTAAAGCAGATTTTGCATAATGGAACATGGACTCATAACCTGCTTCAATCCTAAACTGAAATGCTTAGCTATTTCTGGCAGAACTTTAAGTGGAGATGCTGCATCGTATGTGAAAACACAGTGCAGAGAGCTCTTTGTCCTGCTGGCAAAGCTATTAGTGCAAAAACTCCAACAAAAAAAAGGGCAGAAACTGCCCAGGAAAAGAATAATATCTTAAGTTTCCACAGTTATTTTGACTGCAGATGTCTGCAGATGGCCCTGCTTCACTGTAATGCATCCTGGAAATAAGAAACATTTTATGAATTGGCAGTTTCCAATCAAAATGCAAAAGATGCACTGTTTTAAAGTTTCAGTAAGACTGTAACATACAGTTAACATCTCTTTTTTGCCTAAAAATGATCAAATGAGCTGCAGTTCCTATTTAACTATTCTTGTCTGTACTGACAAGAGGTTTCCTTTTTTATTTGCCTTTTATAGATCACTTAAAAATAATTCATGAATATGGAGACTATCCTTAGAAATAACTGGGGGAAAGTAGTACTAGAAATACAGGGATGCCCCTCAAGTAAGTAAAACATGTACCTTGGTTATCAATGTTTTATTAGTTATAATTGGATATTTATATTTTGAAAACCTGCAGTGCCGTCCATTTAATACAACTTGGACATTCAAAATGTTATATGACACTGATTTTGTGATATAAGCACAGGCTTATGTTCCAATGATACAAGGTGTCTATATACAGTGTCTATGCAGATGAATATGCCAGTAGGAAAAACAGTTCACTGCTGCGGAAGGTAAAACTGCATATTGTTGAAATGGATTGCGTTCTATTAGTGCAACAGGTATACATTACTAACAGAGAGCTAAAGGAAACGTGTTACGGAAACAGGCTCCTAGTAAGCAAAATAAAAGAGGAAACTGCAGGTCAAACTGGGACCTGAGAAAGAAAAATATTCTCTAATTCTTCAAGGTACAGATCCCTTGCATCAAGGAAATTACTAAAAGGATCTTAATTCATTTTAGGTTCCCTGACAATGAATAATGCCTACTTTCTTCCCTACTATTCTGTACAGTTCCAGTAAGTGAATAATGTTTTCTTCTCTTCAGACACTTCTGAGGTGAGTTGCACAACTCAATTCCTATTTTCCCTTCTGATTAGTCATTTCAAACCACTAATCTATTTTGTAACTTGCTTCAAACTACTACTTCACGTTTGTCAAACTTTCCTTCTTTCTAAAGGCATCTAAAAATGAAAGCAATTAGAGCCAATTATACCATAGCCACTTACACAGGTTTTTTTTATTTTTATTTTTGTTCATTTCAATGACCAAGCATTGCACTAGTAGTCAGGGAAAAAATGCCTGTCAAAAAAAATAAGTAAAAAAAAAAAAAAAAAAAAAAAGAAAAAATTGTTCTCTGTTGCTCATGCACAAATAGTTTCACAACATAATTTTAATAAGAGAACAGACCTGTAACAAACAGGTGCATCAGTTTTCAGCTGCTAATTCAACTTAATAATTTTTAAGCTTCTCTTAAATTCCTAATGCATATATTCAGTGAAGCAATCTCACTGCAATTTCAGAACCACTACATGTCACTAGCTCTCTCCATTCTCAGTGAGAACAATGTCCATGTATATTCCCCCTTGAACCCTAGAGATGATACTTCAAAATAAATACAAAAGAAGATGGAAGGTACACTCACTCCCCAGCTCACCTGATCATCCTGTTAGACTCATCATGATCCGGATCAGCATCTTGCATTTCCCCATTGTCACTATGGCATCCTGTCATTGACATCTCAGAATCATGAGCTATAGATTCTTCCATGTCATCTATAAAACTGCTGTTTCTTTCACTGTCATTGTCGTCACTCCCTTCTTCCATGACCACATCTGATTCAGCCCCAGGACTAAGAAGATCTGGAATATAATTTCTGAAGTTATTATCTGAAAACATACAATACTCCAATTGCAACATCCTGACACATTTTGAGCTTCAGAAAAACTCAGGTTCTCTTTGGAACTCCATTGCTTGGGTCTATCTCAACTCAGTACTCTTTGTAGGTGTAGTGTGGTTTTTAACCAGTCATTTAGAAAATCATTACAAAAAACTGGAAGTGCATCAAACCAAAATATTTTCAGAAATACAGGTATCTATTAAAAAAAAATGCCAAAGTCAAAGCAGATTTTTCTTATCCATGGATTTCTATCAAACATTCTATACTCATGAGCTTTATTTCTGAGATCTTCTGGCAGATTTTCTATACAGCTTGAACATTGTGTACTGGCTTGATGGCTGTTGGCAGGCTACAGCTGCAAACTGAAGCTAGTAATTTCAAAACTAGGAATTTTGTAATATGATGATGACATGATGATGAACTACTGAAATAAATCCCAAGACAATTACTTATAATGTGAACTATATTTTTTCAAAAAAAGATATTTCCTTTGCAACAGTGTTCTCTGTGAAGACTGCACAGTAATCCACGCTATTGAAATAATGCTCCTGCCTTTAGAAAATAAATATTAAATAAATATCAAAAAGCCTTATGTGAGATACCATAGAAAAAATACAAAGACTTAGGATTTAACTTATTTGACTATGGCATAGTATTAATAGTATCTTCCAGCTTATATTTAAATTATGTTAAACTTTCCAATTTCAAGATTAGATATGCCTAAACAAGATCAAAGTAAGAAATAACTTTTTATTGTATTGCTGCTTGTGAATGGATTTATCTGGAAGACAGAAAGGAAGAGAAAAATTTAAACTTATTTACCTAAGGACTTACATTACAAAAACAAACCAACCAACTCTTCCCCCTTGCCCCACCCACAAAACAAAACCCAAACAAAAACAAAAAACGGGGGGCATTTTGTTGAAACTCAATCTGCTGCTATACAGGCTGTGATCTAACATGTCAAAATCATCAGTCCCGTTAGATAGTAAAGACAGCATTAGTTTTTCTGGGATGTTTGCAGTGTTTCAGAAATTTGAAATAAGGTTAAAATCACATGGAAGACACCAAATATTCTCACCAAGAAACTTTTGCCTAATTGTGTGGAGGAAGGTTCCTGACAGTCAATGTAGATGATGCCCCAAAAGAAAAAGCACACTGAACTGGCTGACAGCAAAACGTTTTAAATTGATGGCATTTCACTCAAATTGGAAGTGCACAGCTGAAAAGTTTCTTTCCACATACAGTAGTCTTAAAATATTTGGATATAAGCTACTGATGTGTGATTAAGAGACACATTATACTTCATCTCTAGCAGAAACAGTCATCCAGTCATGAATGACACTTTACAGTGCAAGGCTCTCTCTTTGCTATTCCTACAACACTTTTCTAATATCTATTTTTAATAAACCCACAATCAGTTAAAAATAACCTCCTACATTTAGTATATAATGTGTTTATTAATGAGACCATACTTGGAATTTTATTGCTTCAGCTCTTCCTTCACTTACTATTTTTGGGAAGATGTATCACACAGCAGATGGACAGAGTGACAGATACTGTATTTTATTTATTAAGTTTGAAAATAATGTGAACCAAATTACTGTAAAAATAGAAAGGAGGTACCAGAATGAAATTGCCTTTGATAATCCTAAGGACTCCATATAAGTCATTTACGGGACGCAATTAAGAGTTCTACTTTGATGCTATCGATACCATACTATGGATATTATTTGGTGGGGAAAAACCAAATTCTATAAATTTTAAGATGGAGAGCTTCCAGCAGTACACTTGGAGTAAGCTTGGAGTACGTGTTCTCACCCCAAGTGGCTTTGCACAAGCTTTCCTCACTCAGCTCTTCCTCAGACAAACCATCACTTCCCACGAGCCCGGCATCAGATTCACGTGTAGGAGGCAAGTCAACAAAAGTAGCGTGCTGCTTGTGGAGCAAAGGCGGGGAAGGGGCACAGAGGGTGTGTTGGAGGGATGAAATACAGCTGCCTCAGATGGAAAGAGGGAACTTCAAGGTGTGATTCAGAAACAAATGTAAATTTTGTTCATTTAGTCCAGCTGTCCAGAAACAAGGCTTGCCTTCCTCTCTCCTCTTAGCAATTCTGATCAATCCCGTTTTGCACTCCTTTCTAAAACTGCACCTACGCAGGAAAAATTTTATCATTTATGAGCAGATTTAGTTACTTCCTCTGACTGCAAATCACAGGGATTACCATTATCAATGGAATTAACATATCGTGGTGTATGTTTAGCTCTCTGATTTGAAAATCAAGCCATAAACTTCCATAAGCATTATTACTTGCACTTCTGAAGAAAGTTATGTTAGGGGACGGTTAAGGGTTAAGTGAGGTATAAATGTTATAAAGATTAAAAAAAAAAAAAAAATAGTGACTCCACGAGTCTGGCTTGAGGTCCATCAGAGAGGACATGCAGTGAGAGTGCAACATCAGCCTTCTAGAAAATCATGCACCTTATGTTTCAAGTTGGACACTCAGCATCTGAAATACTTTTGCCTACGCTAATTGCCATTAAACAGAAAACCTTTGCAGTAATACAGTCACACTACTATGAGAAATACTACGAAAAATATTAGTTAACATTCCTAATTTTGGAAATTCTTGATATCTCTTCAATAAAGTAGATCACCGATAAAGTTTGAAAAAGGATGCCTAATAAGGCAATACTTTATTAACCTCAGAAGCAGTTTAGGCTGACAACTTAACATGGTAATATGCATTAGAAACTGAACATTTCACCACACGTCTCATTCCCTTATCACACAGAAAAGCGATAATTTCAAGGCAATCAACAACTCATCTACAACCACCCTTTTCTTCTCCAGTACCGTCTGCCAAGCCTACCCATACATTCCTATATTTGACACAAAAGTGAAAGCACATGTATGGGAAAAATCAGCAGATATTCAAGCCTTTACTTCTGGCAACCGATACAATTAGTTTTATGCCAACAGTAAGCAGTGGAATTTTTTCCTGGAGGGCCTTCCCAGTTCTTCCAGGTATGCTTTTCCTTCTCAGGAAGATTATCCTAAAACACACGCTTTTTTTCCCCAGATTAAAAAGCAATCTTCTGCTTGCATCTGACAGGTGAACGCCAACTTCTCATGCATGTGGCTTTTCGCTTTACTCTGGCATTCTGCATTCAACAGGCCATGATCACCCAGCCATTCTGCTGCTGACAGCACCCCTATGGCACAGCTGAGCCTGCCTGTCAGTGCCACCTATTTGGAAGACACACACTTCAAGCTTGTTGTGTTCCTCCCACACTTCATCTTCGACATAGAACAGCAATATTGCGGAGGAAAGGCCACTCCCGAGCAATGGAAAAACATGTCTTTGTACACGTCACAGTTTTCCATTTCTTTTTTATTTAACTGATGGTTTAAACAATGACGGAAAGAATTGTTAAGGCAACTTACCTCCATTAATGGCAACTTCCCCCAGGCAGTTATTTGGCACTTTAGGAGCACAGCGTTTGTGACAGTTGAACCTACAGTCTGTTAAGAAGAATGGGATAGAGTAAAATTATTTCTCTTTTTGCGTGACACAATTATATCTTTTCCTGCTATCCAGCCTATAAATGTCAAGCCCTACCATCTCACTCATACAAAGTTAACGTGTCCAGAGAGTCTTCCCGAGCCTGGCTGCACGTCACCTGCCAGTGGAAGGGACGGGATGAAGATGCTAGAAGTGTGCTTCCCTGAGGGGGAAGGAAGCGTTACCGAGGGTGGTTGGGTGGAGGCACTATCTGCAGCTGAAGCGTGTGCTCGCCTCTTCTACAGGAGCAGTCGGGACACCCGAGTCCTTGGCTGCAAAGCCAGAGCTGCTTTTCCACTGAACGAAGCTGATCTGGCTGCAGTGTATCCACTGCAGTTCGAATGACTGACTACAAATCAAATGCTGAAGACTGAAAACTGAAGCAGCAGAACCCTAGCCAACAATTGTAATTGAGAAAATATTTGTTCTTTGCGTTGCAAAGCAACTTCTAGTCAGCTTTCAGTGGAGGGGTCCTTCAATACCTTCCTTATTTCCCAGCTAATTTTATTTCACTCTACCTTTAATTTTTTCATATGTGTAAGTAGCACTTTATTAGATGTCATCTTAACTGTTTTCTTTTGGCTTATGAACACATTTTACTTAAAGTAAGAGCTGTAACTTATTAACACACCTGGAAAAGCAAAGAGTCAGGAAGGAAGAAATATACTAAGGATGACTATATCCTTGTAATTATTTAACTTCAGAATGATCCAAAAAACCAACTGAGGTACAGCAGTGCCAAACTGTAGGTAAATATTTTTTTTTAAAAAATCAGGTTAATATTTGCTTATGTCCTGGGATTCAAAATGAACTTAAACAGACGATGCCTTCACAGAGATTTTGCTTTAGTTAAATCACATCACAATCACATCTTAAGTTAAATGAATGCAACTTTGAATTTTTGAAGGGTGTTAGTTCAAAGAAGTAACTTGTAGGGTTCAGCGTTCGGAAGATCTCGCAATGTCACGGAAAGTTAGAGGGTTAGTCGCAGCCTTATGATGTGTCTGTAATCCCGCCTATCCTTGTTAGTATAAAAGGAATTGACTGCGCAATAAAAGGCGGAAGTTGGCGCTCACACTGTGTGTGTTATCTGTCTCTTTCCCTGATCTGGGGGGTGATCAGTGATCTAATCGTGGCACCTTGATATGCGGCGAGTGCTACAGTAACTCAAAGTATACCAATTAATTCTATGAGAGTTATTGTTTATTTTAATAGAAGGAAGGTGATTTTAAGGATCTGTTAGCCAACGTTATCTAAAACCACAGCATGCACAATGCTTTGTATTTATGGGCACTCTAGCTGGCTAAGGTGAGCCAGTAATCTAGGCTACAATCCAAGGGGCTTGATACAGTTTGGCACCTGCTAAGGTACAACACCATGAGACTTGAGAGCACAGTAGTCACATTGAAAAAATGTGGGTTTAAATTTTCGTATAAGCTCACCTTATTTTATTTCTATTACAACTCCCCCAAAACCCTGAATTGCTGGGACTCAGGCACATGCTTCAATTCAAGCATAAGACTGTAGATTGCACACAATGAAGATAAGAACACAGTCTTTTGTGTTAACTATTCTGCTGTAACCGCCTGCGAGCACATGCTCACCCAGTGCCAAATACAAGATAATTTACACCTGAATGAAAAAGATGCGAGTGACTGCAGATATACCACAGGGTAAGAATGAACAGCCACACAGCCAGTTCCTGCAGAACAGCAATTACTGTAATTTTGATTCCAGCTTAATCCAATGTAATTGTATACGTGCCTACACCTAGGCAGTTTCAGTGAAGAAATCATGAGTAAGGCTACATAGTAACTACTCAAATGCTAATTTACTGATTTTATTATCCTTAGCTTTTATGTTCCTAAAGGGCGTTTACTTACCTTTGCACTGCAAACCCTGTCTAAAGAGCCCTTTGAGAAGCTTCTTACAGTACTGGCAAACTGTTGGCCGTGTGTAAGAGTGGATGACAAAAGTGTGAGGCACTTTAACCTTGGACAATAAGATCTTGTCTAGCTGAATAGGTCGCCCAATGTACGACTGTGAATTTGATCTCTTCTCTCGCCCAGTGAATGATTCTGATGGCGTCTTTTGCTGTGAAATACATAAAAAGAACATTTGAAATAATAATGATTTATTCATTTTTAGAAGAGTATCATATTCATACTCACCTCAAGAGCAGTAAGTCATATGTCATAAAAAGTAATGTAAGTGCTTTTACTAATTAATAGAATATGCAACACACCCCTCTCAGACTGCTTTTGAAAAAATGGATCGGCATCAAACAATATCTTTGCCAACACTACTATCATACATTTCACATTGTGGATGAAATGAGTTTTTATTTAAGGAAAAAATTAATTTTTATGAAAATGAAAATATTCACTGAAGATTTCTCAGAAAGGCATTTTGCGTTCTGATAAAAAAAAACAAGCCATTTTTACCTCTTTTATTTTCTCTTTTGTAACAAAGGTAACCTTGAAAGGCTGTATATTTTTGCATAAACATTAAGAAAATTATGACCTTAATCTGTGTGCATGCAGGTTTTGATAGAACACAAATCAGTACTTTCCATTCCCTTTATTTATAATTTTTGCTAGCACTAACCTTACCACATTCAGATTATGCACAATAGATCACAATAGGTATTTAAATACATATATATAAATACGTATATGAAGCGAGACACACAGTCTAAGGCATGAAATCCAAAGAATCCCTGAAAGAAACAAGTTACCTTATTTTCTCTACTAAATTAATTTAGATGTAAATATGGTAATTACCCCAGGAAACAACTGACCCAGAAAACTGCCTTCTCCTAAGAAGTGCCCTTCAGAAACCATCAAACTACACCCAGAGTTAACATGGAAAGGAGAAAAAAAAGTGGCAAGATGCAGCTTGATCATTGAAAACTCAGCATCTTCTTCCCATCATCTGCAAATAATCTGATACCTGAAGGCTAGAAAACGAGTCATTCCCACTGAGCCTACACTGTTCAAAAAGTTGTGGTAGCTGAAACTTCAGATTGGCCTAACTCGAAAAACAGTTTTGGTTCAAACTAATAATGTTATAGGAAATTCTTCATCTAAGAAGACGATTGATTATTATTCCCTGGTCACCAATATATAAAAATACATTTCTGTATGCTTCTGTCTGAGAATCCTAGAGTAAAGAAGGTATTTGAAAGTCATTATGATGGTAGAAGAACCTAAAGAGGTCCAGGCTTTGCCTTCATAGTGTATTGGCCATGGAGAAAAAAAAAAATATTTCTTCCTTCCAAAGTTGAGATAGGTTTCTTACTGTGAAGATCAATTACTTTAGTTATACTGTAGAACTGTCTGTCTTTCCAAAGAGGCATATGCAATAGATTTGCTTAACATTAGAGCTAGCCTGCTAACTGACATCAATGCCAACATCACATGCTTATCCATTGCATAAATGCAGTCCTGTCAAATCAAGGAAAAATATGCAAAATACACTGTGTGAGCCAGGTACATATGGTCACCATAAACAAATCAGATCAAAACAACTGTAAAAAAGCATATGTCTTTTCTTTATCACAAATAATAGTGGAAAAAGTGTGAGTACATACTTTGATATTATGTGTTTACTTCCTGAGTTTTAGATCTTCACGAAGTCAACATGAACAGGACTTTGGAAGGGAGGGTAGAAGCTCAGCAGGCAGAAAAGAATGAGCCCACATATACAGCAGAAATTGCATTGCTCAGCTTGTGCAAACTACCTGCAAAAGAAAGCCCTCAGTACTTGTGGACAGGACGAAACACACAGGAGGAGCCAGAAAGAGTTACGCGGTCCTCTCAGTCTTGTATGTAGAATAGGGACAGTTTTGGCCCAGACTGATGCTCCTTCAGTCTTAGTGCAGTGCCTTACAAGTTACATCCTCAACCCTATGCTATGGTCAGATACCTTGCTCTGAATTTGCTCTTCAGTGCTCACAAGAACAGTTATACATGTGACATACTACATTTTAATCTAAGTATTTTCTTTTTGAATAAAGTAATGCTTTAATGGTTTGCCTTAATTCTAATCATCACCTGCAAGGCATCAGTCACAACACTTTGCTGTCTTTGTCTTGAATATGGACATTTGGTGGACTTTTCACATGTAGTGACAGTATTCTCTTAAAATGTATTTTAATTGAAAAGGAGTAAGACTTTCTTAAGGGGAAAGTGTTCTATTGCTTGCTTTCATTATGTCACTACAACGAACTAATATTTCAGTTTACTGTTCTTACCACTAGAGCTATTTCTTGACAGTCTTACTCTTGTCTGAAGTACAAGTGATCCAAGTACACCCTAACTTTATGATCTCTCTTAGAACCCTATCTAATATCACCTAAACTAAACCTACTTTGTATTGTCATTCTTTGCCTTCGTCTTCCAAATTATTGCCTAATCAAAAATTACTTTGACAGCTGAATACTGCTAAAAGCTTTTTAAAACTCCAAATTACTTACATCTAGTTAACCTCATACTCAAAGCATTTTAGGAAGTTGGTTTTGCCCAGTTTTTTCTCACCAAACCTCTTTCAGGCTTTAGAAACTTCAGTAGTGTTGCTGAAATGTACTGAGACTAATCTTAGGCCCTTACATGACTAACAGAGACAGGCTTCCCTACGGCTTTGGCTCTGACTGCTGAGATGTGCTGCCTAGATGATGTCTGATCAAATGTCAGGTGTGGTACAGTATGAGTGTGGGACAAATTATTTGCTATAATTTTTGCTTTTTCAGTTTGATGGCAAGATTTCAGTTTTAATATGCTAGTATATGCTTCTGGATGGTTCTGAGAAGACTTCAGGTTGGACAAAAAGCAAATTCTAGATGCTCTACATTGAGTCAATCCTTTCTGAAAGATAACTCTGCAACAGTCACTCATCATACCATCAGCTTTGATCAAATACTGAGTTACTGTTGATAAAGCTTTTGTCCTGTTGTTTATTAAACTTGTTTCTTGAAATTTATATCAGTCAAAGCACAGTTATAATTTTGGAATGATTTACTTCAAGTCTCACTTTAGACGGTTGCCAAGTAATGTTAGAGAATAGGCGACTTTTGCTAGTAATTTAGAAGGGTTCTCTACAGTTCAAGTCGATACTAAACAAAAGATAAAACACTGGAAGACCTACTGTAGGATGTCAGTCTTGAAGACTGGTCCCTACTTTAATTTTTTTAATGCGATTTTAATATTCAAAGAAGCTCAGTAACAAATGAACACAACAGTTTCACCACCTTCACTTCAAAACAAGTGAAACTGAATAGGTAGGCCTAAACTCACTCTAACAAATTTTTTGTAGGCAAAATCTGTCAGCTTTTTCTATTTACAGGAAAAATATTTCAGCTTTTCTTTGTCTTTCTGCAAGCACTGGGCTATTACGCAATAGTAGCATATCACACCGTGTAACACACCAGCAATTCTTAATTTACAGTCTCTTCAGGTCAAGTAAGAGCTAACGCCGAGTTTCACCTTCTCCCATACTAGAAAAGACATCAGCAGTCATGGATCTGGTCTCTCTCCTGCATGCCCAAGCCTGATATGACAGACTCACACTCCTTCCCTCTTCCAGCCAGAGGCAATGCGACCCTTGGCTCCTGCTCAGAGGCAGCAAGGGAAGGGAAGCTGGTGACAGAGAACTTGAGGCAGCAGCAGCCAGAGCATCACTCCACACCCCTCTGATGACTGACTGATTAGGAGGAGGAGTACCTCCTCCCTCTTGTCAATGATGAGCTTCTCCTCACAGTATCTTCCAGAACTTCTGTGAATATCCCTCAAGTTTAACTTCCAGCACTCCCAGCACCAGACAGATCCCACAATTTAAAGCCCCTGAAAGAAAAGGAAACCAGGAACTATCCTATTTTCACTGCAAAAGCAAGAATCTCTTCCACAAAGCACCTTCTTCAGTCGGTATGCCTGGTTTGTTAGAAAGATAAATTAGTTTTTCCTGGTAGTCAGCCAGACTACTGACTCAGCAAATCTGGAAACTTCCCAGGAAATGATTGCTTAACTGGATTACACCATGGAAACAGCCTGCGCAGCTCCAAACACTAAACAGTCCTTTAGAACAACCATCCTAGCAAGGTAATCCATACTTTAACAGCTCAGAATATGATTTTCCAAGTGACAACAAACACATGTGCAGATACTTAACTGTTTGGATGTCCAACCAAGCCAGTGACACTGATCACATCCAGAGACTTCAATTCAATTATGCCTTAAACTACGAGAATCTAACTGAATCCAGTGTTTGCTTACTCTTTTATTTTGAAAAAAGTTTTAATTCCCAGAAGGGAGAGGTGCCAAGCTTTTCCCCTACATGGGGCATTCTACATGACTGTTACTAGCTGATGCATTGCCCCTCCTTTTTGTTCAATTTCTTCAAATTTTCAGAATATACTGAAGCTACTCAAGGTTTATCTGGTGAGCTTTGTTAAAAGCTATTCAAGGACACAACAATTTGTCTACAGCAGCCAGAAGCACAAAGTCATTGTACAGAACCCTGTCATTGCAGGAAGGAGACAGTCCTCCATCTAACTGCTACCCCAAAGGTAAAAATACCTCAGCAGGAGATCTTCCCTGTCATTTTTACCTTGTCCAAATCCATTGCAAAATACATTTAAGAAACTGAAATAAATACTGATTCCCTGACAATGGATTCAGCTGTTCTTATTACCTGGGTGAGTTTGACTGTCTTCCAGCACCACATCTATCCCTCCTAGGCACCGAAATCAAAGAAACTTTAGGGAGATGCTGAAGGGACTAATGGGAAGCAATAAAACCTGACTGCCTGGATGCAGAGTTGGCCTTTTGGGAAAAAAAGACAAGGACCAGCCCTGCAATCCAGCTGCACAGGCCAGCCTAAAACATAAAAGACTGCTGTTTGCCTGATTTCTTTTAAAAGGTTTCAACAGTGCCACTAAAAATGTCCCAGGGATCCTGACAAAACTTTACCGAAGAACTTCATGTTCTAGAAGAGTCAGAAAAGAAATACTTCAATTTTGACATTTGATAGTCTTACTTGAAATCATGCTTGCAGAAACACATTCAAGTCAGTAACCTTCACGCAGAAGGGAACAGGCTACACATCCTACACTATCCTACATATATAATTTTTCAAAACTGTTCACAAAGAAGTGCTAACCTTTTGCAGGTTTAGTATCTAAAAAGTATTGTGACATTATTCTTGTACTTTACACTGAGATATTAAATCAAAACCAACACAGGTATTCCTACAATTTTGAAATGTTTGCCTTAAGAAAAGAAAAAAAAACTATCATGAGCTAGTTTTTTTTTACTTAGTTGGACAACCGAGTAAAGTGATGTATATTTAAAAAAAAACAAACAGCAATAACTGTCTGCACGAAGTTTCATTTTCAGTGTTGAAGCATACTTGTTGAAATGTTTCCTTCCTATATTGAAGGCAGAGGAGAAAGCCTTAGTATGTTCATACATTATTTCTTCACAGGAAGCTTCTGTCAAATGAGGTGCTAGATATCTATGTAACCACAGGAACTACTATGTTTTTAATGCAATGCAAATGTTGACTTTCTTTTACAAATTAAACTATGTGACTGTAATTAAGTGAATTCAAGGAAACAAGTCTTTAGTTAAATATACTGAAATACCACACTTAGACTGCAATCAACTGTGTTGTCTTTCGAGGCTTCTTCCACTCTTCTCTTTAAGTCAAGTGTATGATTTAATCCTACAAGCACCACAGTTAGATAGCTATGGTCTGAAAAACACTTCAGTGTCACACGTGTAAACACATCAAAGAACCGACCTCAGTACAAGCTGTTAATATTAAACTATCCACAGATGGAAATTATTATGTACCCTATTCCTCCACTCAGACATCAATACCAGCAAACAGTGGTTTGAATGCTCTGTCTGTAACCTGCTTTATTTTGCAAAGTAACAAGAGAAGATTACTGGGTTTCAACAGTCACTGTGTGACTATGCTGACTTCTCAAGAGTCAGGGATTTCCCAAAACAAAAGCCCTTTGTTGACCAAGGATTTGCTAGTGCCAGCAGGCATAATAGGGCTTATATAGCACAAAGCTTTTTTCCTGCATGTTACAGATGGAAGTTCCTTCAAAAATATTAGGTTTAGTTTGATCTTCTATTATGTGCCTCATAATTTTAAGTAATAAATTATTTTCATGTAAGTCTCTTGCACTACTAGAATGCCCACATCATAAGCCAGACTCAGCAGCTCAGTTGCACCCACTGCATAGAACTAACAAGAAAGGAAAAAAAAAAAAAAGCACATACCATGGTACAAAGGTGTCATAGCCAAGTCATAATTCAAGACAAAACCCTTCAGGGAATCTTTGCACAATTCTGGTTCACCCTATCACATATCAATATTGCCTTCCCCCCCCCGCAATGTCTGTGTAAATGCGTCCCATCTGACACTGTCTCCATACCATCCTTACTGAATCAGGGATAACCAGCAGGTCTTTGAGCTTAACCACAGCCACTGGCTTGGAAAAAGTTTTGGTGTTGGACAGAGGAGGTCTAGAAAAACCAGCTTGGCAAGGCTTGTCTATAAAGAGACGAAGTCTGGGGGCAGTAGGACATTACCAATGCAGAAAAACAAGCTTAAAAGGGAAAGCAAAACTGAACATGTTTGGGCCAGGTGAGTGGAGACAAAAGGTTGCATTGATTGCCTCTATTCCTCAAAATACAAATTGCACTTTGGGATCTCATACCATTCCACATGACCCAGCATTAATATGAATGATGTTTCAGAGATGCTATAGAAAAGTAAAACGTGTGCTTCAGGGTTTGCCACTTTTTTGTATTTTCAGTATGTGCAAACCTTTGTGTCAGTACTTAGAAACTACAAGAACTTAGCTCTGATTGTAACTTTGCTTGGACGTACCATACACTCCTAAAGAATTCCTATTGTCACAGTTGCAGAGCATCTACAAGTCCTCAGTTTAAGCCATAGTGACTCATATGAAGGATCATAATCTGACAACTATTATTGTATGTCTTTCCTAAAAGCAAATGGGGGATTTAAGAACAAGTGGCAATTACCTGAGGACAAGAACAACCTGAACATCTCTCCTCTTCCAAGCTGAAGAATCAAATACCCATAAAACCTCTCCAAGGGATCACAAAAACGTTGCATTCAAAAACATCAGCAGACATGGCACATATGAAATTTCAGAACATGTACATCTTAAGCTGACCCTTTTCTCTTCTACCTATCTTCCTAGAGATTTAGAAAATATTAGGTGCACAACTGATGCAATGTTTAATGCTTTCCTAAATATACATCTTTTAACTTAAAATAATTAGCTTGATCATCTTTTTAGATCTCATCTAGCTGCAAGGAACTTCTGAAACAATCATATTGGGGCAAATTAGGTCAGAAAAGCTCTAATGTAGTTTGAATTAGTCACAAGAAATTCAGCCCTACAGTATTTAGTGCATGGCAGCTAGTATGGGAACTACTATTATTTTATGACACAACAGTGTGTAAGGTAAGCCATTCCAAATTTACTTTCTGTATCCTACAATGTTTTAATTCAGATTTCAGTTGGACTTTGAATGTCATAGACATGCAATGCTATAAGAAAAGAGAGAACTACATTTTAAATAGTTTTTGTTGAGGTTTTTACCTTTAATACTTTTTAATATTTTAAATAACTGTACAAAAGCAAGAAAACTAAAAAATGATACCTAAAAGATTGTGGAATTAACTTAAATTCCTATTTGGATATTTAACTTTCAGCGTCAGATTCACTGACTTCTTGATTCTCAGTTCTGTTCAGTGCTTGACCCTAGAGTCACCTGGTGAATCTGGCACTAAATCAATGTAAACATTACTTAGGATTGGTTTAGTTCACAGCCTATATTTTACACTTTTTAAATAATATCTGGATTTTGGACCTCAAAAAATTTCCAGGAGCACTCCCTAAAACAGCATAGGGGTTTTTATTAAACAAACAAGCATACTGAAAATAAGTTCCCATAAGACAGAGAGGAATGCACAGTGTATGTCACTGGAGCATGAAAGGCTAACTTGGGGGTGACAAGAACCGAACATTAACTATGAGTGGTATTAATTCACAGTTAACTTGAATGTCTTTCTTCAAGAGGAAATGGTAATTTTGCCTCTGAGGATCTTTGCTCTAATGAACTCTAGCCATTAGAAAAGGACTCCTACTAATTACAACTAGCTTAAGGCACGAAGCTGCTCTCAGCTGTAACACCCTAGCTCTTCTTCAACCCCTCCCTCAAGGACTCCTTTGTTCCAGTCCAGTGAGCTGGGGAGGCATACGAGGCTCTATAGGGACTGGAACTGGAACTGGGAAAAGGAGATGGGTCTTCTGTCTGAGTGTGGAAAACGAAGGCTTCATACAGTGGGAATTTTTGAGTCACTGGAAATGAGGACTCCTTATTTCAGTGCAGTAAGAGAAAAAAGCAGCTGTATTAAAAGCTGGGTGTAAGGGAAGAAAGAGAAAATGGCCACCTACAACTCAAGACAATTTCCTCCCAGAGACTCTTCTGTCCTAGTTCTGCAAAATCACTCTTCTATATATGGCCAAAAAGTCTCAAGCCAGCTCTGCTTATAACAAATCTACAGAGGCAGGCAACACCTAGTGCTTTGTATTCTGTCAGCGATATGTAAATAGTCTTTTTAACTAAAACTATTTAAATTTTTAATTATTTAGCAAAAAATATTTCCTGATTCTTCATCAAAAAGCAAAGATAATATGTAAGTAACTCTGTAATATTCCACTTACCTGTGCCCCATAAGGCACAGCATTCCTATTGAAAGCAAAGCTCAGCTAGGCTTTTTCTGAGAAATCACTTCCAATGTGTCTATAAAACTACCTTAACGTATCAACATTCACCACCTCTAGAAGAATGAGTAAAACTTACCAAAATAATGGAAACATATATGAAAATAAATAGAAATAAAATTCTATTGTGTCATATAAATGCATTTTAAAGTATAAACATATATGATTAACATATTTTCTTTTTACAAAAGAAATACAATTTTGTTTTTCCTCCAATTACCTTTATTTTTTTTCATTACTACTTTTAATTACTGTTCACTTAGGGTAATCCATCACCATCCAGATTGATGGATTCATCATTTTTCAGATAGCACATACTTAGAATAAAATTAGCTTAGATATTACAAAACCCTGTTCTACACATGCTTGTTTATATTGTTTCATGGGTATTCTGTGGAGTTGTAATTCTGGGGCACACTACAATAAGAATATGTGTTTCAGGAAGAAATAAAAGTTATTTCTTTCAAAGAGATAGATGTTTGACCATTATAATCTTCATTTCAGTGTAACAAAATATTCCTCAGATTAACTACATAGCATTTCTAAAAACGAAAACATTTGCAAAGCCTGCTCTTCTCTGGCTGCATCTCAAATATATGCTGCAAGGGAAAGATGCCAACATTTCATAGTTTCAAAAACTTAAAACACGAAACAAACTTCTTTGGAAAACCCATATTGTAAGCCAAAGAGGACAACCTTTGGCATGAAGTATCCATTACCAATTGTTTTCTCATTTAGACTTGATATCTTTTTACATATAGCTATAACTTAGTTGTACAGTGTTCATGTTTATTTCCACAGAAATACAGAATCCTTGACTGTTTGGGTTTTTTTTAATGCAACCAACTACTACACCGCATTACGGTATTAGAAGTTTATTGCTGGTGAGCACTTAAAGATCACGTTTGTTCAGCTTAAAATACAATGTTTATTTTCTACATCACTCCAGCAAATTCCCAATGTTCTGAAAGTGAAGTTAAAATTTTCTTCCCATGTGTCACTACCAGTAAAAAATGGCTTCAGTCCAACCAACGACCTCTATCATGCCTAAGAAATGAAAAAGCCAGTTTTGTATCAAAATATTTTAATGTTAGCTAATTTTACTGTTTAGTATAAGAATTATGACCTTCAATTTGGAATCTGGACTTTGGAGTTTCACACTGGGTATATTCTTTCCAAAAGAAAAACAAATACTCTTGAGTTCTGAAGATTCTAATATACTAACCTGATTAAACTCCTGCATTTCTTCACATTGACACTCATAATCATAACAGAGGATGTTCCTGATAGTATGATAGGGAGTAGAGTAAATTCAGTACATACCTCATAGCCAGGGCTGACAGGAGACTGAGACAGGAAGTTGGAAAGAAAGAAAAACAGAACAAAGAAATAAGGGAGAGCAAAAGACAGAAAATAATGTTACTTTAAGAAGCAAGCATGAATGTGAGATTTTATACTCTCATTCTATGTTATGGAATAGAACGCAAAAGTATTGCATTTGAGCTACAACAGGTTACAATCTGGGTTACACAGCATCCTCCTAGCTCTACTTGTTTTTAGCATTTCTGTTGATAAGCTTTACACTACTAAGTTAAGAACCAGAAAAAGGATATTGCCCAGATTTTATTCTTTGTAGGTATATTTTTAAAGCTGTACTCAAATATAGTCCCTAGTCAATTTTCAGCTCAAATGAAATACTTTATTGGCTAATGAAAACATTTATACCCAAACTGAAACTGTGTCTGTGTGTGGTGGTTCTCTGTGAAAGGATGATTAAAGTACCCTTTGCAGGATTCCACATTATCCTGTCTCAAAGATTTTTCAAATGCCACAATTCCGTAAGTTAAGGCATAACTTCTTCACTTCCTCAGTGGCATTTTTCCAGAAGCCAGACTTACAAGCTAAATTTAACACTGTGCACTAAAGTTGGCTTCTTTCTGGTTCACACAACATCGACAAAAAGGTTCTGAATTTATAACTTAGTTAATAATTCCATCTATGAAAGTTCTCCAGGAACTCCTCTCTCAACTGCTCCGACACTACATAGTAAACAGGGGTAAAAATAACATTTATTTTAGTCCTATTTAAAGAATTGACAGATATCTGATTGAATTCAGTGGTCCCAAACAGAGATGATATTTTGTTACCAGTGATACAAAGTGCCACATCAATACTAATAACGAATTATACAATTTTGTGAAGAAGGATGATGTTTCTTAGTGTATTCACACAGACTGCAGAAAAATGAAACACATTCCAAAGTGCATGCTTTGATTGGTACCACAGTATAAACTGCCATAAAACTTATCTCACAAGTACTGCAGAAGAATGGAGTCCAAAGGACAGATCTGATACAGGAGAACTGATAAAGCTTATGCACACTTAAAAAAAAAAGGGAAAAAAATTGAAACACATTCAATGCAAAAAACCCCAAACAAAAGACATATAGAAGCCATAAGTGAGGGCACTTCTGAAAATCTGGTAAATGATACCATCATCTCCTGAAATAAAAGTGAAATAGGAAAGCTATTTCATTTCTCTAGGCTAATGCCCATCCCTGTACCTACTGTAAACAAATTTTCTTTGTGCATGCGTGTGTGCTGAATCATCAGCATGGGTACACTGATGATTACAAGTTCTCAGAGAAGTATAGCCTGCAGTGTATATGAATCTTACTGTATTTCTTCACCAGACATTTTAATATTTTCAACAGTTTTAAAACATGTAGCTTTGCAAAACAGGTATTTCATGTAAGAATGTATCAGCAAACAACACAGTCATATAATTAAAAATGCTTTCAAACTGAAACTTTTTGCTATCTTGTAACTGTACAGTGCAGTGAATATTTATAGAAAGTTTACTAGGATGCTCACTCATACAATTTTTTTAACCATAATTCTAGAAACAATTCAGAATTAGGGCCAGCCTTGCTTAACATTTTCTGTCTTGGTCTGAATAAGTCAGCATTTCTGAAACAACCTACTGAGAATTATGAATAGTCTATAAAGAATTGTTGCTGCAGTTTTTGCAGAACTTAAGCACCTTACTCATTTATGCAGCTTTTCAATTAAAAATACAGATTCATAATGTTAACCTTAATTTCCAAGTAGCTTTAGGCTAATGATAATCAGTAGCATAAGTACATAATTATGGTTCATAGATGGTACTGCATGTAACACCAGGTCTACAACATTTGCAACAGTGTCCTTTTAGTATGTCAAGTTTAATAAGTTTAATATTCTAATTGAGAGGAAAACATGATAATTGTTGTGTGTACTTATAAATTCTTTCCTCTCTTTTAAACCTTAAGGTTTTCAAAACTTTCCCTTAGGAGTGGATTCATTTACACACAATGTAAATTCTTAACTATTCAAGTATATTGTGACCATGAATGTTAAAAGGAACAAATGTGCCAAAGATAAAAAATACGTATCATTCTGATTTACTCCAGTCATTACATTTTGTTCTCAGGAGAGTTGTTTTCATGATGGAAAACTACTCTATTAATGCATATACAAGTATACCATATATTTAAGTGTGCCTGTGTGTATACTGTACATCTACATACATATCTACACACATGTATACAAACATATACATACATTCACTGCAAAGATCTGTTTAAGGAAATAATGGAGACTTCTCCTACTTTCTTCTGAATGCTTAGAAATGTGCTAAATATGCAGGCTCCAACTAATTGACTACAGGCTTGACTCTGACAGATACTCAGTTTGATACTGTGGTGTTTGGGTCACAGTGTTCTCCTTAGGCAAATCTCTCCTACACCATAAACCAATGGATATAATAGCCTGATACAGAAGAAATTCAACTTCCAGTTCCAGAGAAAACATGCTCCAAGATGCAACTACTCACATTAGCATGAGTGGCAGTTTTAGACCTTCAAAATAACCTAATGCTTGATAAAGGGAGGAGACTCCTGGGAGTATCAGAAGTGACACATACCTTAAACCCACATACCTTAAGCTGGTGACCTCCCTTTTACGTCAGGATGCCTTTTCTCACAGCAAGGCTTTATCATTTACATACCACCCTCCTCTGTGGTCTACAACAGGCAAAACCAGATCCTACAGCAGCAAATGTCATTGTTTCTTATCAGCAACACCCATGGCCTCTATAGCTAGGGAATCCCATACCAGAAGGGCTTCATCCGGCATGCTGGGCGAGGGTTCTGCAGAAACTGTCCGAACAGTGCTGAGACCTGTTAGGGACACATTTGACAGGCGCCTTTTCCGTACGCCACTGCAGTTGTTAGGGATTTTAAATGCACATCTCTTATGGTAATTTAGACCACATCCTGAAAAAAGAAATTTAAAACCACCTGATTACAGTTTATTACTGGAAAAAGCAAAGATTCTGCCCCCCCAAACCAACAAGAATTCAAAACCACTACTCATACTTCTGATTAAACATTTTTCCTCTACTCTGCTGGTTTAGCTCCTATATTCTACAAATTTTTGGAGATAACGTTACAAGCTCCAAACACGTATATCTGTAATTAGCGTTTTTTCTTTGATTTTTCAAAAATCCATGGTCTTAAAGTGCAGGAAATTTCTGTGATCAGCATTTGGGAAGTAAGGAAGTCTTTCACTGCAAATAGTATATTCCACTGGATACAGTCTGCCAGGAGTCAAACAGTTGTGGCAAAATGAGAATAGATAGGTATTAAAACCTCATATGGACCGACAGTAATTTCAAGTTAAATGATCTGACTTAACATGATACAGAATGACATACAGGCTCAGGCTCATAAGGGAAGTGTAAGACACAGAAAACCTTTTCTTAAAAATACATATAGACCAATTTTTTTGCACTTCGCATTACAGAGCCATATCTAGGAGGCTTCAGAGCAGTCACAAGGACTAGTTCTTTAATCAGTTAATTTTTTTGATAGTTCTTACTGTCTCTACCTACTGTAATTTTTCTCTGATGCCTAACCAATTTAAAAGCAGCATCAGAGACAACATGTACAAGTGGAATGGACAGGTCTCTTCCCGAGAGTGAAGGATCACATCTCACTGCAGCTTACCTTCACATTTGAGTCCCTGACGCACCAGCCCCCACAACATTTCTCCACAATGGTCACAAAAGGCTGGCGCTCGATACGAATGAACAAAAAGAGCATGGGGCCGGATCTGAAAGTCTTCAAATGTAGCAGAAGCTGTAACAACAAGATCATTCCAAAAATTAATAAAAATAGTAACATAACTAATATGCTTCATTTATGTGGTACTTCACTAAACAAAGCAAAACCCCTTTTGGTCACTGTGATGAATTTTGTATTGGTCATTGTACTATATTTTGAAGATAAAAAGATTGATGATATACCTTCATACTATAATGACCACTGGAAAAAGAACAAAGCTGCTTTTAGAAACTTGTAGCAATAACTTCTCTGAGAATATTTTTCCAGTAAAACACAGGAGGATAATAGCATATCAAAGATTTATCAGAAATCATCAGAGTTCAATCAAATGTTGGAAATTTTTCAAAATACTCTTCTACAGATTTGACTCGCTACACCTGAAGGTATAGATACATAAGATAAACTGAACATATCCAGTAAAGGAAAATTCTTGGGTTTTTTTTTCAGACAAGTGAAGGAAAATGTATTAAAAATGGGCCATTTCAGCTGACCATTTGGTGTATCTGATTCAGCAGCCTATGCTGGTATTGGTGAACTGATCAAAGTTAAAAATATACATTAGAGCTTACATGTAATTATATACCCAATCATCAATAGAGACAAAGACCTTGCAGCAGGCCGGAAGACTGCTGTACATTTCCTGAAGTACCAATCCTTTCAAAGTGATGCAAGCCTGCAACCAGTGTAACAGTTGCAAAAGTTGTAGGGACTAGCTAAAGGCACTAGTGCAAACCATAAAAATAAAAAATGAAAGTGTTTTAAGAACTATTTAGTATACAGAAGCAGCCAGTACCACTATACTTTTAAAAATACACTTTAATGAAATCTTTTCTTTTTCTTATTAAATACGTTAAATGTTTATCAGATAGTCTAATGTAAAATAATATCTGTCAAATGTTGTTAAATGTTAAGCACATATGCAAACATTTGATCCCATTCAGACTGCCATTTAAACAGGTGATTTAAGTGTGTGTTTACTCTTCACAGATATCAGTACGAAAGAACCAGGTATGTAGCCACTTAATAGAAATGCTTTGTCTCTCAACAAGAAATACATTCCTGATTTGCAATTGAGAGAAAAAAACCAACATTTTTTTTAATGGTTCAGTTCAAATGAATTCCTAAAAGATCCAAATACCCTTAGCCCCTGGCTTGTTCCTTGTATATTAACGAAAAGAGGACCAAAAATCTGCATACCAATCAAGAAAAGGTTTTTAACTAATTAGAGTGGAGTACCAATACAGACCTATGCTCTGGACTCAGTTCCTTCTGCGCACAAAACTACTACACTTCGGAAAAACTTTTCAAAAAATGTCCAAAGAAAAATCTGTTTCTACTCTCAACCACTCTAGGGATCTTTTAACAGAGGTATTTGGAATACCATCACAAAAGTAGGATCCAATGACTACAATGATATCAAACCTTCTTTTTTTAATTTTTATTAAAACAATCTAAATCACCTAACAGTTTATCTAATTCAGGATTTCATTTTCTTTTCCCAGACTTATTCTGTTCCTAGTTTTCATAAAAAGCCATATTAAAAAGCTTACTTAATTCCTAAAATTAGGACTTCATAAAACAGTCCGACGTGTTAGAACATCCTGAATCTGAAATAAAATAGTTTTATATTTATTTAACAATGTTAGGCCAGGCATTTTTTTCAGCCTCAAGGGCTTCCAAACACATAAGGATACTTGTTCAAGTACATTATTTTTCTATTTTTTTTCCAGACTGCAGCGGTCAAGTTCACTGTTAAGGCAATGCTTACTCTGTAATGGCAGTGCTCTCCTTGATATACTAGAAAACACAACTCATCAGAATGCATTTTAGATGTTGAACAGAATTCTTGTGATTTTACTTCTTCTAGGACTTAAAGTCAACCATCTTTTCTGTGCATATAGCCAGATGTTGTTCTGCAATTCCAACCAAATCAAGAATACATTGGAAGGATCAAGCACTCAAACTGTAAAATATATTTTGATGTTATTTAAAGTACAAAAATTTTTATTCTCCACTTGTAAAAGCAGAACAAAATACAGGCATATTAACTTCCCTATTTAATTTCATATTGAAGATATATCAAAGGAACTAGGAAAACCCCTCCCCAGTAGATCATTGGTTTGTAGAGTTCGAGAAGGATTAATTTTTCTGGGCCTCTATATCACCAGCATGCAGCCACCAGGAGGAAAACATGCCACAGCCAGGCAACAGACAGCTCTATGGTCCTATCACATATGGATACCAATTGAGCTACGATAGCCCAGCAGCTGGATGAAATAAAATTATAGATTAAAATCATACTGAACCTAAAGAGAAGTTCTTTAGGAACTAGGACTGGAGAAGGAGGAGCAAGGAAAACAGTTCACAGCCATGCTGTAACCTCTCTGCATAGAAAATACACAGTAGCATCCGTGCTGGTCAACCTACAGGTTCAGAGGTTTATAGCTCTATGAAGAATATTGTGATTAATACCTCCACTTCTTTGCGTAACAAAACGATCATGGAAAAGCTATGTATCTTGGAGCTTTCTAAAGGGAAAGTACCAAGACTGGAACACCATGCCCCATCAGCTTCCAACAGAACTGCAATGTACACTTTTTTGCTATTGTGTCTCTAGTTTAAATTTGCACATAACAAATATAAAACTAAAAAGCTTACTAAAACAAGATACTCAGTGAGCATGCATTTTTCCCCAAGGGAGAAGACAAGGAAGACCCTCAGACACGATAGCCATGAATTTTGATAACATATATATGACTTTTTGTCGTGGTTTAACCCCAGCCAGCAACTAAGCACCACGCAGCCGCTCACTCACTCCCCCCGCATCCAGTGGGATGGGGGAGAAAAATCGGGAAAAGAAGTAAAACTCGTGGGTTGAGATAAGAAGGGTTTAATAGAACAGAAAAGAAGAAACTAATAATGATAATGATAACACTAATAAAATGACAACAGTAGTAATAAAAGGACTGGAATGTACAAATGATGCGCAGGGCAATTGCTCACCACCCACCAACCGACACCCAGCCAGTCCCCGAGCGGCGATCGCCCGCCCCCCCTTCCCAGTTCCTAAACTAGATGGGACGTCACATGGTATGGAATACCCTGTTGGCCAGTTTGGGTCAGCTGCCCTGGCTGGGCATGAGAAGCTGAAAAATCCTTGACTATAGTCTAAACACTACTGAGCAACAACTGAAAACATCAGTGTTACCAACATTCTTCACATACTGAACTCAAAACATCGCACTGTACCAGCTACTAGGAAGACAGTTAACTCTATCCCAGCTGAAACCAGGACACTTTTAAAGATGCAAACTTTTTGTTTATAAAAATACTTTCCTGAGGTTGTTTCTAAAAGCATACAAATAATAATCAAAGCACTATTAAAACAAGAGTGATGTGTAAAATAAAAATAGCGTGTCAATGTAGCAAAGGATTTAAGTAGGTATGCAAGTTTATGCCTATTTCCTGAATACCTACCTAAAGTTATACATGTATTTAAATTCTGAGTAAATGATATTTGCTAAATTGGAAGATTGGAGGAGTTTTACATGGATTTCCTGGGTGTTTTTTCAGATAGTATGAACACTGCAGTAAAACCACAACTAAGCTTAGGAAAAGCAGTAACTTCATTTTAGCTTAATAATTTAGATAATGGATTAAAAATATTTTAATATATCTTTATATTAAAATACTACTTTTTGTGAAAAGTAAATGCGAATATCTCTGTAGAAGCAAATCTGAAATTAAAACCTCCCACAAGCAGTTTTGCCTTTGGGATTTGATCATTTGGGTCTCTTCCTGTGTCCTGAATTCAGTTCCATCTGAAGCTGTTAAGTGGATGGAAAGTATTTCGTTGGTAAGTGTCATTCTCTCAACTCCATTTTTGTTGTACTGGTCTCTTCCCACCCCCCACCATTCTTCACAAATGGTGAAGAAATAATTTATATCCTTTCCATGAAAACTGTAACTGAACATTCCGGTCTCCCCACAAAATAATTAATGGGTTATCATGGCTCATGCTCTTGTAATAAAAAATGTTCCTACTCCCAAGGCAAAAAAGGTAATTTAGAAATTACTTTATTGTATCTTTTCTTTAGTTCATGTTACAGATAAATGCTACACTTACAATTAATAATGTTAGTGTAATTTTAGGGAGGCAAAAATCAAATGTAAAGAAATCTCCCAAAGTACTGAACTTGAAGTTGTTGTACCAGTTATTATAAACACACATGCAGTATTACATATTTAGTTTTTTTCATTTAAATGTCCTTCAATTTAAATGTCCTTAAAATTTCTCATACAGTACATGTTGCAAAACAGAGATGATTGATTTTCAAAGAAATTGCCTTTCAATGGAAGCTTAAATTTTGCCTGTTTAATTAATTACTGAGTTTACATTGGGATTTTTTTCCTTGACAGAAAAGTAAATTGTCTGTGCTGAATTACAGCTGGATTTAAATAGCTCTGCAACAGGTTAGGCTGTCATTTTCATGGTGAACTCACCCTCCTGTATCTGCCATATCTGCTACAACACTAAGTAGGTATTGGAGTTAAAACTCAGCAGGCATGAGTTGACTGGCAAAACTTGAACTATATTTCTGTGATGGGAGCAGGAGCTAGTGGTGAAGGGTCCACCTGAACTGAAAGGTCCTGAAAGTTATGCTTAGAAGCTCCAGAAACCAAAGACAAAGCACAGAAAGGCAGGAAACCATTTCAGGGAACAGTGAAGGACTGCTAGATCCTACCTTTGTACTGAGTTTTGGGGCTGGAATACAAGGGAGTATAGACCAGCATTCCAACAAATCACTATCAGAGGACTTACTCCACAGCTTAAAGATACTCTTAGGCACCACCCATTGAGAAGGTTAGCAAGAAATTGAACATAACAACAAACTACTACATGAGGAACACCAATCTGTTGGCTGAAAAGGTAACTGAGGCAAGTTCTAGGATGCTTCCAGCATTATCAAAAAAAGATACCAATAGTAAAGATAAGCAGTGATAAATACCATTCTTATTCTACATTTCAACTCTCCTGGCTAAATAACTGGAACTTATCATTTTACATAATGATATATTAAAAAAGCCATATCATTTTATACTGACATGATAAACATTCAAAAATAAAAGGCAGGGAGGAAAAATGCATTGTATTTTAAGACAGCTTTAAATTTGGCAAGTACTGCAGAATACAGCAGCAAGAAGAATACAAAACATCATTCTTTCTCCTTCCTTTGAAACTGTTTTGGCAATGTTCCACTCTGCTGAAAGGCATGGAAGTGTTTTGGGTTTTAATTTTTAAGGTAAAAATAGTGTTTTTCTAGGCTGCAGATTTACGTGTTCTCATCAGGCTCTGCAGACAGCATTCTGTTTTCTTGTCTCATGAAATGATGGTATTTCAGAGCACTATTCACTGAAACCAGTGTGTCATTAGAACTTGAACTGGAAGAACTATGTTAACCAGCAAGTTACACAAATCTTTAATCTGTATAAACATGGATAATTCATATTTCTTGTTCTGCCACCTGTATGACATAGTTGACCTTCTATGGATAAACCTAGCACAGCTTAACTTTTCAGAGCATGCAATTCCAGAAGCAGTCATATATGAATTAGGTGCTTCTTTTAAACTTCTTCTATCACCTTGTAATTCATTACTTTTTAAAATTACACGTCTAGAAAGGCTTTCATATAACCACTTACAATCAAAGCTTTAACTTTCACAATACTCCTGTGTTATTGACTGAAAAATAAAAACCCTGCTGATGAACAGAAAGATATGTATGGGGTTTTTCAAATTAAATGGAGACCTTTCTTATTAAGAAAAATGCTTCTGTAACGTCAGGCTATCCTTTTGCTTTGATAGAGCACTGATGCTGTGAAGGCAACTTTCTGGCTGTACGTAAAATTGTGCAGTAAAAAAAGAAGGGGTTCCAAATATGCCTACAATCATATCCTAAAAAACTTAATACTCTGCAGAAAAGTTTGCAATATTATGTTCTTAATATGATACCATTACACTGTTAACTCTCAAGCTAACTTGTCATCATCTATTTAAGCATTCCTAGTATCACCAAAACACAGACACTGAAACTACAACAGTTTTGACAAGACTATTTCATCAAGTCTGTTAATGACTTGGCTGTTAATGGCTAGTACTCCTTGTTCTGGGCTCAGGAGCAGATCTATCATTCAGCACAGCTGGAAATGAGAACAAGAAGCCATTGCAACTCACAGAGGCAAGGTCCTGCTTTCAGAAAGAGGCAAATGATATACTGATCATTTTGAGTTCCAAGTCCAAAAGGGCTTTGAACTATTAGCAGAGGTGAGATCCTGCTATTATGAGCAACAGAGCTTCACATAATGGGAACTGTCATCTAGCATCCACGCCTCTCATAGCATAAGAAACCATCAACCACATGATTAGCAGTATCTTCTTGCAGTTATGAAAAGCAGACATTCTCCTGCTACCCTCTCCCATTTGGAATGCCTTTAAGAGTAATGTATCCCATTGACTTCCCGCAGGCACTCATAACAGAGTCCTTTCCTACAAGAACTGCTGCATTCACCACTTAGAAAATAAAAGTAACATACCATTATACTCTATTCCACTTCAAGAACTGATTAAACCTTAACAATTAACGACTGTATATATAATTTCACTGGGCTAAGAGAAAGTGTTTTATTCTTTTCACTATTCCATCCTGGCAATCAAAGACAGTCTCAGTTTTCAGAGTCCCATCAAAGTCAGCAGAGCTAGGACAGTTCATACAAGCCAAAGATTTGATCTCTGATCTCCATCTTGAAATCTGATTTAAAAATTTAACAAGGATTATAGGGACCCCAATAATTAATCAGGACTTCCTAAAATCTAGACATGTACAGATTTATAACCACTCATTTCTTTACTTGTTCTGCTCTGAAATAAGGAAACCTGGATATGGACAATTTGGATCTAATGAGCCTTCTGGATACGTATATGAGTACTTCAGCACTCTAAATTTTACATGCAGGAAAATCTTTCTAATCCAGTAAATTTCATTTTGTTTTCCTTACTTATTAGTGCTTTATCCCAAAGTTCTAGGTGAAGAATAGCTTAAATTATGAATGCTAACGGTTGGCAGGTAATTCAGAATCAAATTTTGAACTCTCAAGCAGAAGCGTGCTACTTGCTAACTGCAACTGGTACAGGCTAGTAACAAAATTTTTTGGAACACCCAGACTAAGAAGTGGCATGCCCTCAATCCTCCAGTGACAGCGAGACAGGAAACTGAACCACCAGCTACAAGGCTGATCACACATTGTGCTTCTGCACATGGACTCTTTAGATTGGAAACACCGTGAGCTTGGGGGTCCAGAAACATGAGGAGATGGAAAAGAAAGGTCCCCAAAAAGAAGCAGTTATCTCAGAAAGAAGGGGGGCTGGAAAGATGAAGGTGAAGATCCTGCTTAGAGGTAACATGCTGGATGGAAGTGGGGGAAAGATCCCAGAGATCAGGGAGATGGAGGTCAGGGGACGTCCATGCATTTTCGTTGACAATGCCCAAGACTGGTAGCTGCAAGCACTGGCAGAGCAGGAACGAACACAACTTTGTGCCCAGCCTTCCCTGTCCAGCAGCTACATCCTTACTGGGGGGGACAGTGGGGAGCTAGAGAATGTAAGGCTGCAAAGGGAGCAAATGAGCCAGCATGGGAGGCATTCAAGTAAGGTAAAAGCTCTGACCTCCTTGGTTCTTAAATAAACCCCAGTATCCAGATTCCCTACAGGGTTTTGTTTACATTGTCTCACCTGTGACATGAGATTTAAGCAAGAAACTGTAGGAGATGATAAACCATTTGCAATCATGTGTCCAGTCCTAGCTCAGACTTTTACTGAGAATTTTAATAAGAGATTAACATTTATGAGTCAACATGCTTGATTCATCTGAATGTTCTGAATTTTTAAAGTTCAATTTTAATGTACTTCTATTCAGTTGAGAATGATTCCACAGTTTCAAACCTACAAACTATACAGCACAGTAGTTTTTATACTCATTTGAAACCCCAGCACAGAATTCTTTCTTTATGAATTTACCCATTTTTCACCCACATCGAAAAAACAGCAATATCTTAGTTCATGGATTCAGGCCCTGTTAATCATAAAATTACACTGCAGAGGTATTCATTTAGCATAAGAAAACAAAATTAAATACTCTGGAAGTTTACTGGAGCTATTGATGGAGTGTTCAAAATGAACTCTGAATACTGGCAATAAGGAGAAGCTCCAAATTAAAAATAAAGCCTCTTGCTCCTTTTCTGTGCTCATGCTAATCTAAATTAATATAATGAAGTAAACACTATGAGTCTTTTACATCTTTATTTCCTCTGACTTTGTTTTGCAAGTTCTTCACAGTTCTTTTCCATGGCTTCTGAAAAAAACAAGTGATGGATTACATGGTTACTGTCAGAATTATACACCTCAAAAAGAAGAGGTGCTCAAAAAGAATTAGTAGCATTTGTAAAACTTATCCAATTCCTTCAAATTTCTTTCATAAAAGGTTAAGAAATTTTTTTTTATATGGTGAATAAATGCTAATGGGTAAAAGTATAATGGAATTAAAAATACAGTCTTATGCTGAACTCACTAAGGAACCTCTCTGTACATTAAACTATTTTTAACACTTCAATGTGAACAATCTGCAAAAGTTTAGATATATCTTAAAAATACCCTAAGAATTCATAAATATACATCATTATATACAGAATATGCACAGGTTGGTTTTTTTTTTTGCATGGTATAATTGGATGTCCATCAGCCCTGATGGGATATGCCCAGAAGTGCTGAGGGATCTGGCTGATGTCATTGCGAGGCCACTCTCAACAATCTTTGAACTATCATGGTGACTGGGAGAAGTGCCCAAAGACTGGAGGAAAGCAAGTGTCACTTGTACCTTCAAGAAGGGCAAGAAGGAGGACCCAGGGAACTACAGGCCAGTCAGCCTCACCTCGAGCCCTGGAAAGGTGATGAAACAACTAATTGTGGAAAAACACAACTATTTCTGGCACATGCTTTAGTGTCTGCCTGACTAATAATGCTTTCTTCCAGTCTCAGATCTTTGATATGGGACCATCACAGAAGCATGACTGCATATAACCATTGTGTTTTCTCATCCCCACTTCAATCTTTCTAAGAGAAGACTAGAAAAGGGAGAAAGGAACCTAACAATGCTAAGTAAATGGACAATTTACACATGAAGTGCCCAAGATGACACAACCTGGAAAAAATAAATGAATTATAGCTCTGACCTGTGGTTAATTTTTTTAAATGGATTGCAACAATTCAAGAATTACTCATCATGGAAACATCTCCAGTGCCTGGCCAGGTAGATCTGAAGGTCAAAAAGATAAGCAAATTGTTTAGAGAATATAGTTGTTCCACTGAAGAGAACAAAAGTGTTCTAATGATTTAATAGATTTACTCAGGATTTCACCCATGCACATAAATAAATGGGATTCAAATTAACATTGAGAAATGGCAATACTAATATTCCTTACTTGACATCTGTGTTCAGTTTCTGTGAGATTGACCCAAAAAGAAGTATGGTAAGAAAGAACTGACAGATGAGAAAAACCACTGGAGGCATGGAAGAGACTTCCATATAAGGTGAGATTAAAAGACTGGAATTGTTTCATATAGAGAGGAAATGAGTAAGAGTTTACCGGATTCAAGAAGAGGAGGAAGCCAAAAAAACAAACCAGGAAACAAACATAACCCCTGTAGTATAACCTTCAGCAGCAACTAACTAGAGTGATAGGAATCTTCATGTCCTAAGAAGCAGGCAAGCTCTCCAATCTTCTTTTTGGCAACAAGTTACACCTTAACTAGGTTAACAGAAACAGATTTCAGTCAGAACAACAATGTCTCCAGGCTTGAGTCACACTACCACCCAGATATAAAAAACAGCAGATTGCAACCTGTGGCAGTTCCTGAGTCTCTTCCTCCTTAAGTTTCCGTTTCAAATTGTTATATTCCCCAAGGGAAGGAGGGTTTGCTTGTTTGTCCTCAGACCTGCTTTAGCTACAAACCTCAAGCACTTCCTAAAAGATGTGTATCTTACCACAAAGGGCTGCAAACATCATTTATTGGAAATAACCATGAGACTGTATTGCCATTTGATCTTTCAAAATACCAAAGGCAGCAGTCAGCCAATGAAAGTAAATTTGATGAGCTTAATAGTGATATTGAAAGTGTTGTTTTTTTGGTTGTTGATGTTTTTTTTTTGTTTGGGTTTTTTTTTTTGTTTTTTTTGTTTTTTTTTTTTTTTTACATAAGCCATATTTAATTTGAAACCTACTGGAGCAATGAGTTATCGAGACCATGAATTCAGAGAGACTGAAAAAGTAGAGAGACTCTCCTAACATTAGATTATTTTTTCCTGACATACATCCAAGTGGTGTAAAATACACTGTTGACAGGTTAACAACACAACTCGTCTGATGGGCAAGTTATTCCAAGTGGGTTACTTTTTATTTTTCATTATGCTCCTCTCTGAATCACATACAGCTGCTCTCCATTCAAGACTCACTACTATCAATTAACGAATACACTGATACAAATGTTTGGTCAAGCTATATGGTCAAAGAAAGAGTCAAACAAATGTATCAAATAAAAGCTGTATGACAAATCAGAGTCTTCTACTTAGCCTAGGCAAGGCTTGTTTCCCCTTTACACATTGTAGCTACTGAAAATGAAATGGCAGAGGTAGTTATTTGATGGAAGGGAATGGAGTCTGGTGAAGAAAAGAGAGATCTTCAAGTTTTGGCAGTTTTATGATTAGAATCTGCATTACTAGCAGCAACAACTGAAAGAATATGAGAAAATGAAGAAAGGAGAAAGAAAATTTAATTGAAGTTTTCCTACTCACATACTCAAAAAAGACAATTTAAATTTTTTAGAGATGAACAATTTTTTTTCTAATATACAACTTCAAGTGGTCTCCAACATGGGGTGCACACACCCCTGGGTGCGCACAAGACAATCCATTAGCATGAAGAAGAAAATATTAGAACTTCAGCAACACATGTAAGTTATAAATAAATAGATATACATATATGGCGGGTGTATGCTAAAAAATTTTTAGTGATGGGGTGCACAATAAAAAAAATTTGGAGACCACTGATATATAGGACTTGCCACTCTACCTTTAAGAAAAGCTCAAGTGCTATTAAAGACACATGCTGTGAAATAATTTATAGCAACATCCAAGTTTCACACACCATAGAGTAAGGAAAGACTAAACAGATTAAATAAATTTGTAAAACAGTAAACAGAGTTGATTCATCCTTTGATGGAAGTATGTTTTGTATTAACATGCACTTTTGTTTTCTCTATCAATGCCTTTATAATGATAAGCATTTCGTATTGATTCAGAATGCTAATCAGATGATACCATCACATTAAAAGTCCAAATGAGCATGGAAACATCCATTAAAATATAGGATAATGTACCACAGACTCCAAGTTTCATTCATCACCTCAAGTCTTTTGAGAAAGGTTCAGCTAAAGTGAGGGCTGCTGAAGTGTAATACCTGACTAATCTATTGAGCTGTTACTAAGTGGGTTGTGTTAGACTCAGTCAAAACAATAATATCTAAAACATTTTAAAGAACAGTAAATGTGATGTGTATCGTATTAAAACTAGTAAAAATGACTAAGAAAGGAAAAAAAAATTGCCTCACCCAAGTGAGAATAAGATATTTTAAGGAAAATAAGTTTTTTTTAAGTTCAGAGGTTTTAACCTATATACCTACTATATAACATAGAATGAACATCAAGAATTAATTAGATCTGCTTTAGAAGCTGACAGGTATGTTTTTAATGCATTAACTGCAATGAATGTAACTGTAATGAATTGTAATCAACTTCAATCGCACCCTTCTTGGAAAGCTGGCTATACAACTTATTAATGCATAATAATTAAAAATAATGTAATTGCTTATTCTACCTTAATATTAAGAACTAAGAAAATTCACAGGTGTTGAAATTACCCGTTAAACTGATGTAGCTTGAAAAATATTTCTTTTCAGTGAAATCTTGTGATAAGAGTACAGAAGCATGAGAATGACTGGATCAGACCAAAATCTACTATGCCTGGAATCCTGCCTTTCAAAGACAAGTTCCCAAAGCAGCATCAGCATCTGGTGGTATTTCCCCAGACCACCACCTCAGATGCCCCTGCTCTGCAGCAAAAGCATTCTGTGAAGCAGAGAGGAGGTCATAAAGGCAGATGACACCAGGGCAGTGACATTACAAGCATTTTCTGTTTTGTCTCTGTTCCTTTCCTAGGAATTCCAAGACTTGTATTTGCTTTTCTTGATTGGTACTGAGCACGTAGATGATGTTTTCATACTGTAAATTGAACTTCTCAATTTTTGGTAGTATCAGCTAACTCCAAGCCTGTTGTTACATAGATAAAGAAATTCCCCTGACACTTTCTATTGATCTAAACTGAGTTTCATCTGGGGTGACACTGACACTTTACTAGTCATGCTTTCCAGATCATGTATGAATGTATTTAACAGCACAGACCTAAGAACCTCTGATAGTGGCCTGCTTCCACTGTGAAAACAGCATGTATTTCTACCCTTTTTTTCCTAAGTCATAAATAGTTATTTATCTGTTTGAGCATCTGTCCTCTTCTTTCATGAAAGCATAGTTTCTTTCTGAGCCTTTGGAAAAGAAAGTGTCTGTATGACTTCTGGAAAACCAAGTATGCTATCTCAACTGAACAGAAAATTGATATTTTCATGAAACAGCACACAAATAAATTGAAAATTTATTATCTCTGAAAATTGGACAATTAAAGGTATACAATGTAGGATCTCTGATCTATTAGCTTGCAGTGGAACACTGACCTCTCATAAAAAGGTCTTGTCCTGACAGAAGGATTTGCGTAGTTTCTCTCAAGGAGAATTCATCTTCCCTACCAACAGCATTTTTCCCAACATTTAGTTTTATTTTTTTCATAAATACAAAATGATAGTGTTTATAGAATCACAGAATCGTTTAGGTTGGAAAAGACCTTCAAGATCATCAAGTCCAACCATCATCCATGCCCACTAAACCATTTTATGGAGTACCCCGTCTACGCGCTTTTTGAATACCTCCAGTGATGGTGACTCAACCACTTCCCTGGGCAGCCTATTCCAATGTCTGACAACCCTCTCAGTAAAGAAATTTTTCCTAATATCTAACCTAAATCTCCCTTGCCGCAACTTGAGGCCATTTCCTCTCCTCCTATCTCCAGCCACCTGACAGAAGAGACCAGCACCCACCTCACCACAACCTCCTTTCAGGTAGTTGTAGAGAGCGATAAGGTCTCCCCTCAGCCTCCTCTTCTCCAGGCTAAACAGCCCCAGTTCCCTCAGCTGCTCCTCATAAGACTTGTGCTCCAGGCCCCTCACCAACTTGGTTGCCCTTCTCTGGACACGCTCCAGCACCTCAATGTCTTCCCTGTAGTGAGGGGCCCAAAACTCAACACAGCACTCAAGGTGCAGCCTCACCAGTGCCCAGTACAGGGGAACAATCACCTCCCTGCTCCTGCTGGCCACACTATTTCTGATACAGGCCAGGATGCCATTGGCCTTCTTGGCCACCTGGGCACACTGCTGGCTCATACTCAGCCAGCTGTCAACCAGCACCCCCAGGTCTTTTTCTGCCGGGCAGCTTTCCAGCCACTCTTCCCCAAGCCTGTAGCACTGCATAGGGTTGCTGTGACCCAAGTGCAGGACCCGGCACTTGGCCTTGTTGAACCTCATACGATTGGCCTCAGCCGATCGATCCAGCCTGTCCAGATCTCTCTGTAGAGCCTCCCTACCCTCAAACAGATCGACCCTGCCTCCCAACTTGGTGTCATCTGCAAACTTGCTGAGGGTGCACTGAATCCCCTCATCTAGATCACTGATAAAGATATTAAACAGAACCAGCCCCATCACCGAGCCCTGGGGAACACCACTTGTGACCCGCCACCAACTGGATTTCACCCCATTCACCACAACCCTCTGGGCTCGTCCATCCAGCCAGTTTTTCATCCAGTGAAGAGTACACTTGTCCAAGCCATGAGACGCCAGCTTCTCAAGGAGTATGCCATGAGAGACAGTGTCAAAGGCCTTGCTGAAGATTACCAACTGAACAAGTTTTAAAAATGTCATCTAAAACCTTGACACAAGTGAGAAATTATTAGAGTTCAGAAAGCTTACTTAAAAATGTAAAGGTAATTTTGTTCCTATGACGAAACACACTGCTTGCTTTCTTGCAATCCATGTTCGCAAAATCTTGCAATTATTTTAGATTTTCTGATGATGACTAAAAACTTATAGAAAGACCCAGGGAAGAATAACTAGCATGGCCTGTATTTCTGTAAAAGTACTAGAAGCAAAGTTGACACATTAACTGCTTCCTTACTAACATTTGCCTGTTGGGTATCATTTTACTCAGTGTATACTGTCAGTGATGCAGCCAGAGAATGTAAGGAAGTGGTGTTGATAGGATATCTGTTTTTTTCATCCTATTTTTACCTACTCTCTCCTGAAGCAGAAAAAGAATGGTAAGGCAAGACAGGAGGGGAAGTTCTGAAAGATTCTGCTTATGCAGAGAAACTAGAAAACTTGAACTCTGCATCCAGAAGGTAACAATTATGACACTTACGAGCTGAAGACAACAAAGCAAAACATAAACAAAGAAGGAAAGAATCTTTTAGTCCTAAGAACTTCAAACACAAATTCATCTATCTGAAATTCATAATCCAAGAACGATGTAGGCTAATGAACAGTGAAGGATACAAAAATCAATCTACTCTAACCAGTAATGAAATTTCTACAGAAATAAGAGAAAAGATGACAGCTAGAGATGATTAAAAGGCCACAGAGAAAGAATAACTGTAAAAGATATCATCTTAGACAGGATAGAGAAAAGATAGTTGTATTTCTCAGAGACACCAGAAAAAGAATGTGTTGGCATAGCTATAAAGACACCAAGAAAAGGATGCTTTCAATCACAAGGAAGCAAAATCGCAAACTGTGACCAACTATATAAGTACTATAAAATGGTGTTCAAAGATATAACATCATAAAGTTTATCTCAAGGAGCTGGCAGTCAAACTAACATTACAATCGAGTTATATGTTGATATATGGCATTTACTGTAATTGTATAGTTATCCACAGTTTTTATTCAGTTCAATATATTTTATCATATACAAGACAGTATAAGCTGTACTGAATCCAAATAAAATGTCTGCATCTAATGATCAGGTGGTGTACCATCTATGTGATACTAAAACAGAAACAGCTTCTTAACAAAAGCAGTGGATCAATTCCTGCCCTCAGCAGCTCAGCAAGGGAACATAAAATAGCTGCTATTTGACTTTCTTGCTTCAGGAATACTGCCAAGTTGAGCACAACTGGTCACAGCAAGCAGATGAAAGTACGTTCCTCTAATTCACACAAGATGCTAACACTTCATTGGCTGCCTTCCAGAAGTGGGCAAAAATCTCTTACATCCCAATGTAATTTTGCCCCAGTAAAAACAGATAGAATTTTTATAAGCAAATTCATATTAAAACTGTAAATATAAAATTGTTTTTTACTCTAACATGAAAAGACTTGGCAAATTTACACAGCAGTTTTTAATAAACTTTCAAGAACAAGGTATAGCATAGGACATAAATTATGCTGGGAAGAACATAAGTCTGAAGGCATCTAAAGTAATTGTTTCCTTGAAGTTCTTGAAAAACAGAACTCAAAAAGAGTCAGAGTATAGAAGTACAGAGCCACAGCAACTCTCATTTGTCAGCTTGTTCTATAGACTCTGTGCTTCCATTTAAGGGGAAAAACGGCAAATATAGTTCATCCAAAAAAGGTCACAAATACACAGATGAAGTGGTGGTGGTTGCATCTACAGACAGCTTGAAATAATAACTTGAATACACCCTTCATTTTAGAAGGAGGTTAACTCATCTACAATCTAGATCTCATGTAATAACTTAACATAAAACTTCTCCAGAAAGAAAGGGTATGAAAGACTGTACCTCTCAATCATTAATATCTCTTTATTAGCATTAACTAATAGCACTTGAAATAAACATTTTTTAAAGCCTAGTCAAAAGAATACCAAACAGCTTCAAAAACTAGGAGCTAAGCTTAAACAAGTGAGTTTATCAGAGGTAGCATATTCCATTCTGTTCAAATTTATTGTGAATTTTACATTATGTTATTTTGGTGATTCACATTTGCACCCTTTATTTCATGAGTGGAACAAGAAAGTTACCTTTTCATAGGTCCGGTTGAAGCTTGTAGTGAATGCTACTTAATCATACACACTTTTCAAGTTAAGCTCACCTTACATAAATTTACTTCCTTTTCTTGAGCAAAACAGTCAGACCGCGTTTTAGAGAGAGAGACCCACAAAGATGCAACTTTTGGTTTCTCTTCCTTTGAGTGTTTATGAATGACTGACTACTCATTTACAGCCATCTTTTGATTATAACTTTGACTCCAACTTCTGTACCTTGCTTCCTGGTTTGGGCTACCTACTAATTTTTTAGAGTATTCCAATCAAAATATACTTCTTACAAATGTAATGTGATAAAAATCCTTTCTCCAAAGATTCAGATCCTTTTTCAGTCTGAAATGCAATTTAACTAAGTAAATGTTGGATTCAGTAAACACATTAGAGGAGACTTCCGAAGCACTAGTAAAGGACTTTCCTCTTTTGTGCATCGGGAGACTAGATGAACTTTTCTAACATTTTGAAGAAGAAATCACATAGAAAATGCACAGCTAAGAAAACAGCAACATGGCAACCAATACATTACTGACAGTATGGTATTAGTGATACTGTTCAATTAATGCCCAGGAGTGCAGCCTGACAAACCAACTGGGTTCAACATCCAAATCTATGGTTTTAATACATTTCTGAAGTGTCCCCATATCTCCTATACAAACACTATCAGAATCCCATACAGTCAACTGCAACAAAGTGTTAAAATAGATAATATTTAAAAAATAAAAGGAAGAAAACAATGTAAGAGGTAAAAATAAAACTGTATGAGGGCTACTAATGTTCATAATGAAAGTTCCCTTTTCCTCTTTTAATGTGCAGCTGACTGAATCTGTAACTCAACATACCCTTTTGCTTCCACTCTCATAATAATGCCCGACCTTTCACTTCCAAAATGCCAGAATCTACATTGGCACTGAATGATGATTCATCTGGCTGACTGCAATAGCCTGTGCTTATCTCCCCTGGACCAGTCAGCAGACAGACACACAACATTTATTCAGCAAGTTAGATGATTCTTGCACTCCATTAAAATCCTACTGTGTAATGCACCAATGCAAAATGCAAGTAATAATGTTCATTATGACTATAAAAGCAGAGCAGGTGCTGCATTCTGAGCTGATTAAATTTCTTGTGTTTCACCAGAAACCTCTAGCTCTACCACAAACTATTTCAGTTGTATTGTATGACAACCGCAGGTACAATTTTCTTCCCTAAAATGGACTAAAGTGCTTCAGCTACAATGAGCAACTCCTCTCAACTATAAATTTTTCTAGATAAATTTTCATGTTTCAAGAACCTGTAATATAAGCTCTAAACCAGATGATCATATTTATTAGTCCTTAAACTGCCAAGGACATAAGTACAATAAGAAAAAAAAAATAATCACAGGTTGTCCAGCCTTTAGAAAAGACTTTGTAATTAAGTAAACTACAATGAAAATTAGAGAATGCACAGTATTAGGATATGAACTGATTGTATAACTCCATACTACCAGGACTGACAGTTCAGCTTACTCTACCCTGACCAATATCGACATGTGCAATAAAAAATGAATGCAGTGGATCAGTACAGCTTTTGACATCAGATATCAGTGCCTCAGGGGATGTTTACCCACAGCGTACAGTTTTCAGCAGCAAAGCTGCAGCAGTAACACTATATTCTACTGCCTCTTTCAGACATGCCATTCAAAAACAATTGCCATAATACAACTTGAATTTATATAAACTTCAGAATATATATTCTGTTTAGATACTTTTAAAGTAGGCTAGAAATAAAACACTTCAACCAGTTCAACACAAGCATCTGAACTTATATTGCATTCCTTTTGTCCTTCCCACTGCTCGAGTGTTCAATAACATCCACTGTGGTGCTCATGGCCAATCTCTCCTGTTTTCAGAGGGTTTTTTCCTCTCTTCAAAATAAATTTTCAAGGCATATCCAAATTAAGTATCATGAAAAAAATTCTTGTAGCCCTGTATTTAGGTAACTTTTTTTCTTTTTATATTAAAAAGGAGAGAGAGCCCATCTTCAGCTAATTTGTGATGCACTATTGCCAACATCTAAAATAATTTGAAACTATGTCTGAATGTATTTCAGTAAAAACCCACCTGCATTAGTTTGAATACTTCCCTGAACATTACAGACTGTTTAGATAGTTCTTTCTCTTCTCCACTATTGCAGAACTAGGAATACTTTCCTCCCCTCCATGACACAGGCATTTTATCATTGCAGAAATGAATTGCTGCATTTAGTTCAGGCTCATCTGTGGGAGGACACTGATGCTCTTGAGAGTTTATGGAGAAAATATATTTAATTTTGTGTATAACTTGAGACAGCTGACTGAAGTCTTTCATTTGTAATAGCATAATCACCAGTCAGGCCATGACATATTACAAGTTTCATTTGCTGTCCTTCACATTTAGAGAGAAAGTAAGTCTTCTGAGCACAGTGTTGTCTAGTTAAAAACTCTGAATTGTTAGCAGATGAGTCTAAATCCAGCAATTTGTGCAATGTTAAAGTTCATGTGCAATTGGGGGAGGAAACCATTCCCAATTCTATAATACTGGAACAGGTACTGCGTGGCTGATCTTTTACTTCTCTTGCTGGTAGTGTTTAGGAGCTGGTATTACAGCATGTCAATATAGAAAACATATCTTAGCAATTACTCTTCACAGAAAACTCCTGCAGCAGGACAGGAGGAAGATTGAAGGCAGGTGCAAGTTGATGAAAGTTGGGATTCCAGCTTCAGGAAACCACGCTAAGGAATCTGGTATGACAATGTAACTGAAAAGGTGCAAACAACTGACCCACCCCTTTTCTTGGGTTTCAGCTGTTAAACTCCTTGAGACATCACCAACTGATGACTGAGTGGTCTCCACTCCTCCTCCTCTGACAAACTTCATGTTGTCAAGGTTTCATACTAAGATCTCTTTGCATAGCTAGGGGGGTAACAACCGTTTCTGGTTGGTTGGTTTTTTTAAAGTTGATTTCAGTGTTTTATTAAAAAAAATCACAACCATTGGTCTAAGCAGCTTGCATCAATTAAGTACATCACTTTTAAAACATCATACATGCACCCATACTAGCAGAAAGGCATTTATGTGTGCGTAATCTAAAAAGACAAGTTGCATGAAGAAGTATGAGGAATGAAATGATATTTCTTGCTGACATCATACCCTTGTAATTGGGGAGGGAAAAAAAAGTCCTCAACTCAGAACTACATGAACTAGATACTTAAGCAGTGGTTCTCCATGAAGCCCCATATAATTTTTGGATTATCAAAGTAATACCAGAAGAAAACACTTATTTTTGGAGAAAAAGAGGGAAGAGGATTTGTAAATAAAGTTTATTAGTCTATAAGAAGAGTTGTGACATCTCACATTTTCTTTTCCAGTACCTTAGTAAAGTAATAAGCAATAGAACTGGTTTGCCTTCAAAGCTCAAATCTGGATACTCTTTTAATGTATTTGTTGCTTGAAATAACAAAATCATAAAAATCCTACAATTTTCTTTGAGGTTTTGTTTGTATTATATGAGAACCTTACAATCTTACATGCCAGAAAAGACAGTGTATCTGAAAATAAACATCTATTTAGATTTACAGAATACTGTTCAAAAATGCATTACACTTTTCTTGAGGATCTAAAGGTCAGAAAGTAAGAGAAAACAAAACTCTGATTGCACGTACTATTGAAATAATTTCTTACATTCATTATCAGTATTTAAGGTGCTTATATTTTAAATGAAAACATTTTCTCTTAGATTGTTAGATCTGCTATTAAATACTTATTAAATCTGATACTGAAATATTTTTAAAGTTTTAAATATTGTTTCACGACTACTTTACTTCATTCTATCTGAATGGTCTTTCTAATATTTATAAACTGCTACCAGCTGTAAAATCCTTGGCATCTGTTTAGGTCATGTGCAAGAAATGACTTTTTTATGCAAAGATCTAATAACTTGTAGAAGTTTTACATAGTGATGTTCTGAAATTCCTAAAGGATCACTGTCCTAAGTGATAGGCATAAAGTAAAAGAATCTAAAAAGTGGTACAAGTAACTTCAAAAAAACCCCCACAGCCCTTCTTGTCAAGAAGTGTCTTTATTTGTAACAAAGACTGGAACATTAAGTCACTAGTAGCCAGAGGACCTAGAGATATATTTTGGTCATCTGTGGTGATCCGATGGCTTGATAAAGATTAACTGAAATCATCCTTACCAAAACAATTTTTTGAATGAAAATGCTGAAAAACTGTTGTTAAAGGATATTAATTCTCTTTCTCAGTTTTGTTTCTTAAAGCATAACAGGAGTGAAAGACATAACTAATACCCTACCTACATCAGGTTTCTTACTCATGTGGGCATGCCCACCAAAGAATAGTTCAAGAGCAGAGCATTGACTCACACAAGAACTCAGGCAATGGGCAAGAAAAGAGAAGGTAAAGAACAATGAACAAGGAGAACTGATATTTATATGTGTTACAACACAGACCTACTTGAAGCATCTGAGGTGCATGCTTGTCATCTCTTTTCAGTTCCATTTCACCATATTGTGCTATGATGATTTCCACAAGATTTAAGAGAGAATACCATTTGATTAAATACGAAGGAACAGTAAGCTTCACCTTCTTAACTAAAGCAGCAAGAGGAAGATGAGGGAAAACGTGGTCCCATTGCTGAATGGGACAGGCAACCTGGTGACAAAGGCTAGGGAAAAGGCCAACGTACTCGACGCCTTCTTTGCCTCAGTCTTTACTAGCAAGACCAGCCTTCAGGAATCTCAGATCCCTGAGACCAGAAGGAAAGTCTGGAGCAAGGAAGACTTACCCTCAAGCAGAGAAGAATCAGATTAAGGAACATTTAAGCAAACTGGACATATGTAAATCCATGGGGACTGACAGGTTGCGCCTATAACCACTGACCAATGTCATTGCACAGCCACTCTTGAGCACTATGCAGCATCCAGTTCTGTACTGTGTCCAGCTCTGGCCACTCTAGTCCAAAAGAGACATAGACTTAATCTAAATAATAATCTAATCTAAAAATAATAATTTGACATCTTTTGCACAGGGTCAGAGTACATTTCTGGTATACACCATCAAACATATTGGATAAACATTGTGTGAACTTGATTATTTGATAGCACTATCATTACTTAGGGCATAATTTTTTAAGTACTCTGTACTGTTCTAAATCTATTGCCTCTGAAGCTAGTTTAAAAATAAGTGCTTTTCCAAAGAATACTTTGTCAGCTTTGCTAATATAAGATACTATAAATACACAGTTATTTGCATAAGAACTAGATAACAATTTTTCATTGCTAAGGAAGGAAAGGCCCAAGAAAGAATTTGAAATCTTTTGGCAGAGGAGAAAAATGCTTACTACAATTGTTCAATAAAAACACGGAAACAAAATCATAGTCTTTGGGCAATATGGAATTAAGAAACCAGTACACCTTGCAGGAAGAGTCTTAAGATCCCTCAACCCTGACTTGTAAGCAAAAAAAGCCACTTCATTTTAGTGAGGACATGAGTGATGGCTGTAGTTAAGATTACATAAATTAGTGTCCTGGTTTCAGCTGGGATAGAGTTAATTTTCTCTCTAGCAGCTGGTATAGTGTTATGTTTTGGGTTCAGTATGAGAAGAATGTTGATAACACACTGATGTTTTCAGTTGTTGCTAAGTAGTGTTTAGTCTAAAGTCAAGGATTTTTCAGCTTCTCATGCCCAGCCAGCAAGAAGGCTGGAGGGGCACAAGAATTTGGGAGGGGACACAGCCAGGGCACGTGACCCAAACTGGCCAAGGGGTATTCCATACCATGTGACATCATGCCCAGTATATAAACTGGGAGGAGTTGGCCTGTGGCGGGAGACATGGATTGCTGCTCGGGAACTAACTGGGCATCGGTCAGCGGGTGGTGAGCAATTGCATTGTGCATCACTTAAAACTATGTAGTCAAGTTTTGCACATTTGGGGAAATCTCAGGGGCCAGCACACCTGGAGGCTCATTCCCTGCACTCTGGGTGTGCTGACCCCTGCAATTTCCCCAAATACAGGAAACTCAACTGCATAGTTTACTTGTTTTGTATATTCCAAGTCTTCATTATTATTATTACTATTATTTTCTTCCTTTCTGCCCTATTAAACTGTCTTTATCTCAACCCACGAGTTTTACTTTTTTCCGATTCTCTCCCCCATCCCACTGGGTGGTGGGGAGTGAGCAAGCCGCTGCGTGGTGCTTAGTAGCTGGCTGGGGTTAAATCACAACAATTAGGCACTTTCAAAATCATGTGAAACAGCTTTTAGCACTGGATTGGTAGTTGCTCAAAGAGATAGTAGTATTTATCTTACCTTCCAGAAGTAGCTTTAGATATACTGGGAGCGGGGAGAAGAGGGGAGGAGATGGCAGACAGGACACAAAAAACCCCAAATGAAACAAACAAAACAAAGAGACAGAAAGAAACTAATTCTATTACTAATGACTGCTAATAGGAATGATAAAACTGAAACAAGAACTATTCTCAGGTATTAGAACTACTGATCACTTTCAGTGAAAACAAGTTAATGAAATCAAGAATTAAAGATTCAGAAATGCTACAACTATGCAGGTATGATCACACCCTATTTCTTGTAAAACTATGAAACAACATGCAAAAAATGATAATATACTTAGTTCTCAATACATCATAATCTTACACATGTGGTTTGCATTGTAAATTTATTCAAGATACAACAATTTTCTTAATCTATGAATTCCCTCCATTACAATTACCTTCAAAAAGATTTGGATCCCCTAAATTCTCTATTTTCTTTTTCTTTTTTAACCCATCATGACACACTGCTACAGTTGCACAACTTTTGATACAGTTTATACAGTCAGTGAATTGCAGAAAGGCAATAGTCCATCACAGAAGTGAGGTAAATCAGTAACAAGAAGGTAATAAACAAAGATAAATTTCTTTCATGAGTTCATCATAAATAAAGCCAGATAAAATGATACAGCTGATCAATACTGTCAACAACTGTTTAACAGAATTATTAGGAAGTGTATAATAGTGCACTTTGGGGATTTACCTTTAGCTTAAATTTGGTTACTAGAACACAGTACAACAGTTTTTTGTGACATTAAAAATTCCAGACCTTTGGCCAGCAATGTATACTTTAAGCTGGAGGGTGAAAGGAAAAAATATACGGATCTTGGGCAATTGTAGGCACCACCCACACTTTCACACAGTGCTGATTTAATAGCCTTCCTCTAAATATTGCAGAGTTGCTTATACTTAACCACTTTTGTGGAGAGACGCTTCACCTAAAAAATAAAACCATAAATCCCCTAATGCTTTTAAACAGTACAGTTCTTTATCACTTGCAAGTACTGCATGAAGTGCTGCTCCTGAAGATTTAAACAGCTACTTGTCTAAGTTTTGCAAACTGGAAGATACGTGGTCTCCATTTCAAAAGCATATAAACAATACATCAAATAAAGCACTAAATTCCTTGCTGATTTTTTTTCCACTGCATCTGATTTACTGATCTGGAGTAATAATTTTCTGTGGGAAATACGAAACAGAGATTACTGGTATCTTTTCAAAAGGGAAAAATTTGTTTCCTGATATGGAAAAGATGAATGATAACTTACAGGAATGACTTGCATTATTCTTTACTGTACTTCTTCCTATTCTAATCAAAGAGTATGGAATAGGGTCCTATACAAGAAAACTATATTTAAAAGCTCAGTTGGCTTAGATTATGTGACCTAACTCTTACCTCCACTCTTTTCAGCATCCATTAGGACTTTAGCTTTCTCTTCACTAATCTTACAGTCTTCCATAGATTTAATTTCTACTTTTATATGACACAGGTGTCTCCCTATTTTTAACCATCTTTTCAGATGCTCTAACTGCATGTTCCAACTGCAAAAATAAAGCCCTTCAGCCATCTTCTAAGTTTTTTTTATCAAATACCACCTTTACATCTTCACAATTCCAGCATTCACTCTACTGCATACCCTTGTAAACTTTGCACCATTCCTAGTCACATACCTCATCAATTCTTACATCAAAGTTTTTGACAACTCCTATTGACACCTAACGCCATCCCCAGACTTCTTCTACATTCCAGTCACATAATTTGTGCTTATTTCCTACTTAGAGTAATCCACTCTTTATGGCCACTCTGCTGGCCAAACATGCTCCTTAAATCCATTTGTCATTTCACTGTCTCCAAAGTTTAGCCTTTCACCTCATGATTCACTCATACTACATCTCTTCTTACATCCCTTCACCTGCTAGTCACCTTCAGACTATAACTTTCATTCTCTGGCTTTGCATAGACTTACAACTTGTCTCCTCTGACTTTTGTATTTCCTAGGCTCTAAATATTTATTTTCTTTTGTTCCACCTTTTCACCTTACATACTGCCATTTATACCTGTCACACAATCAATAGTCCTGTACAAGAAGCATCCAGCACTCCTCTTTGACAGCCATCCATAAATAATATATATTTCTATAATTTCATTTGCTTCCCCACCTAGAAATTAACTTTTCCTCTTCCCTTCCTTTCCTAATTTTAAAAATAAATCATGTAAGGAGTCAGAGCAGTCCTGGCAGGCATTGTTATGTATGGCTTTGAAAAAGCAGTTACTTTATTGCCAGTGGACATTTTCATGGCACTTCATATAAGGTAAAAGCCAAAAATCCTTACTTTCAAAGGAGCCAGGTCACTGTTAGCAAGAATGGCCTTGACAGTTCCTCCATAGGTGATTATGAACTGACTGAATCAACTAATAGAAAAATGTACACTCTATCCAATACTAAACATTAAACTGTGGATACTTCATGCAAGATATGTGAAGACCAATTCTAATTTTCAAGCTACTCTGTTGATTAAGTACAGGTTAAAATATCTATTGTATTTTGTTGTTACCTGTTATGTTTTGTTTCTACTGTGCTTCTTTGAAAAGGGTTGTGCTGCCACACAGGATGATTTTTCCCTCTAAAAATGTAGAATATGTATATTTTATATTGCTCATTAAAATTAACCCATTGCTTAACTAGCAATATGGACAAAATAAGGTTGTTAAAAAGTATACAGTGCAATAGAAAAAAAAAAGAATTAGCAGGCATAATATGCCTATATACATCTAAGAAAGATTTTGACCCAGCATAGGTGAAAGTCCACACAAACAAAATTTCCTTTTTCTTGAATCCTAACTGGTACAAAAATACTGTGGATGTTTTTAGCTGCAAGCGTAACAGTAATTTTTATTTTTTTTTAGTTACCTGACAAGACAACTTCAACTAGGTCTCCTTCTTGGATATCTGCAGCTGTTTTCACCAACTGGAGAATGTTTTCAGAGGTAGGGTCATGGCGGAAGAGCAGAATTTTGTCATACATTCCATAGAAACCACATTCGGGAAACTGCAAATACAAACCAGTGAGAATTTACTACACTGTAAAATACATAACTGTAAAATACAATTAATATATAATTACATTTTTAGGGCAGACTAGACCATTTCTCAGACTAGTACCAAACAGGATATATATTTTTTCATATATGACAATATTTATTACTATGGTCTGAAAATGGCTTTTCCCCCAAGCAAGTAAGCTCATTTGCCTTTCTCTTCCTCTGAACAATGTGGTATCCACCAGCAAATCAGAGAGAAATAAGTGCATCCCTTAGCCACAACTGATAACTTTTCAAATTCCTAAGCAAGGTGATCTAATTAGACCTTCCTGGAGCAGGTGTTTGGACTTGATGACCTATGGAGCTCCCTTTCAGTCTATATTATTCCATGATTCTATGATTTCTCCCCAGATTACTGCCAAAAAGATGCCTTGAAGCCGGAAGAAATGTTTTTCAGCTCTGCCTAAAATGCAATGCCTAAATGATTGCTCATTAGGAAATACCTATCTCTTGAGACTGAAGTTACTAGACACATAAAACAATGTTTCCAAACTTAACCATAGTCATTTATTTCGATGCAAAGAAGTTGGAGTTTGAAACCAGATTAAACCCTGTTGAAACTAAAAAGGATTTTTAAAATCTCAGAGGTTATAAACTAAACTTGAGATTATTATCTAAGCACCTTTTTTTTCCCTTTTTTTTTTTGCTGCAGCACAAAAATGTGAGTTAATTCTTTTCATGATCCCAACTTAAAGAACTAAGATTTTGTTCTGAAAACACAGTCAAGAAACCCTTTTTCTGATACAAAAGATTCAATTCAATTTTACATCACTGAACTACTCCATGTATTATTTGGGAGTTTTATCAACATGGAATGAAAGAAACACAATAATAAGCACAGCTCGAGAGATAAACTGGCAGGTTTTGAGGTTATAATTACTTTGAAGAGAATGCAGAATAGAAGGGACCTAACAGCAAGTACTTTAAAACAATATATGCATTACTGATTACTGGAAACTTTTCAAATTATCCAAGTATCCCAAGAAAGTTATGCGCTTTTTTAAGCTTTAAAGCATGCACTGAAAGGAGAGAGACAAAATGGTCAGATGCCTGGTTTGAGTTTTGTCTGTCTTATTCCAGAATATACCACAATTACCAATCCACTGCTAATTCTTGGCTGGACACATTACCTGCCTGAAAAAGAAGTTGCTGTACATAGTTATTCATACAGGTTTTATACTGAACAGAAACAATTTCCAGACTCTGAAACATAAAACATTCTCACAAGATCTGCAAAATTCTGCTATAGTGCATGTGTTTAAAGATGGAGAATTTTTGTTCATGTGCACCGTGCACCACATTAAAAATCCTAGACAGACTGCTTATCTATATGATATGAGATACTATTTTAAGGCCATTTCCTTGAGCACCTTTATCATCCACTAATTAGGAACTGAAAGAGTGGGCAATCTATTGCCAAACTTTGAGAAGGTTGGCAACAACATCAACACATATATTTCTAAACAGGCATTACAATCACAGACATTAAAAAAGATCCGTATTTGTAAAACTTTCCTAGTAATCAGTTAACCATTCATATTCACAACCTCAGTTGAATGAATAGTCACAGTAACAGCAAGGTATACTTTACCGTGTTCATAAAACTGAAAATGGCTTACTATGCCATGTTCAATTCACATTTCCGAAGTATTTCTCACTGATGATTACCACCTTTATGTGGACCAAAAACTTGCTCTCTAAAAGTGTGGTCTGTAGCCTTCTGAAAACATTATGCATGGTTTTAGTCTTGTTAAGAAGAGCAAAAAAGCATTCTCTATTTTCATATTTCTCTGTAAAAAAATAATGAGCACTGAATAACCTGGTTCTGTAAGAGATATGCATTACCACATTCAAAGGTTACAGAAGAAACACCAGGTGGAATAAAATTAGGAAAGATGGATACTGAATTTTTGTTTATTTAAAATAAAACTTGTCATATAGGCCACACTTCTACCGGAGTTGTTAGCCAGCCAAAAGTCCCATTTTGTCATGAAATAACCAATGAAGTAATGAAATGCTGCCATATTTGGATGATTCCACTGTGCAGGCACCTTCTACTTGCTTCATACTCTCCTTAGAAAAGTGCCTTTTCCTGGGAAGCCAGGAACCATTCTTGACTATACACAGGCATTATTATTGGCGCCTACACATCAAAAGCATTCAATTCTTATACAATTACCAAAAAAGATGTAATTAAGGCACTACATTAACTTGAAATTATTTTCATAGTTTACCAGGAAGGTAAAATGGCAGAGTTTTGGAAAGAAAATTTAGACAAAACCAATCTTCATTATGCAAGAACACAAATCTTTGCATCTTTCTGTCTTCCTGTTAACTCTATAGCTGTATCTTAATGCTAAAGTAATATCCTCTATCATCTTAAAGGAGAAGGGGTAGAAGAGACTTAAAGTTTCAGTATAATTGAAATCAACTCCTAAACATAGTAACATCAGTAATTTTCACCTAAGGGAGGAATTTCTGAGAAACAGTGCAAAAATCCTAAAAAAAAGTTCTCTTACATGGAATATTCTTAATCTTGCATAAAGACAACATAACCTAAATAGCATTTTCTCCCACAGTTCCAAACATGAAGACGAAATATTTCAAGTATCACATATTTAAGATGCAGTAAATATTAAGGATTAAAACTGTAAGAATAAGCCAAATAATGCTGAAGGACCTTAATTGTCAAGGTATCATTTCCGAATTTCATGAAAATAATAAATTATTCAACCTAGTGCCAAAAGCATTTTTCTAGTTCAAGAATGAACTAAATTCATGGCTTAGATGAGAAATAGATACTCCAGCTTTTAAAGAAATTTGCTTTACATGAAGTGTAAATGGGAGTGAATCAAAGCTTTCGAGAGGAGATGTAATCTGAACTGCAATTACTCTCTTCATCCATACAGGTGCTAGCGTAGCCTAGGTAATAGAAAAGCAGGTGACACAGGCACTAACAGAGACCTGAGTGTCTTATAGAGCCATTCAACGTCTGACCTAGCAGCACCGAGCTGAGCCCAAAAGCCTGCTGGAGCCACTCAGATGCGCATATCATGGTGCTCCATGGCTGGAGTAGCTCTTCTTCCCTCTCTCCAGCACTTGAGCTGGCAGCGGGCAGATTCACTCTTCTCCTAAATGCTTTAAATTTAGAACGTGCGTAAGAAAGCAATCCCGGTGGGATTATAATTTTAATTAAACAGATTCCTAACTTGCTACAGTATACAAGCCTGATGGCATGCCATAAGAGTGAGAATTTTCTTTTACACAAGCAGTGAAAAAATTAGAACTATCTTTCAAAATGGGCATGGTTGATCCTTTTCAAACACTGAAAGAATTTTCTCATTTCACTGGATTTCAGTGATAGTACAGGCATTTCCCTCTAAGCTCATTATGACTTAAATTGTTTGTTCTCTCTTTATATTCCCATTCAATTTGTTCTTTCAAATTAGCTCTATTTTTTCTACCTATAAAAGCTTTTGCTATATTACATGTATTATATATGTATAAATATGTATGTTTTGAGGTATCATTTATTATATTCTGTAGAGAAAAATGAATTCAATCACGACATTTTTTCATAAATTACATACAAGAATTATCTTCTGGGTTCGAGTTAGTTTTTCTCAGATAAACTAATCTCATGCCATGAAAGCCATTTTGATGGTGCGATTCTCCAAATAAAACATTGTATAAGGACCAACTGTTGCAACAGTGACAAAAATACTCCTTCAGCTAAGCTTATTCCTGCCAGCAATAATGTTGATATGCACGAACAAAAGTAAACAAAAAGCAGCCACATTGCTTGGTACTACAACACTATAAATAGCATTTATTTTTGCCAAATACAGGGCAAAATAGGAAATGCATATATGTCAAGATACCTAAAAGCTAACTAAAGCCAAGCTAACTAAACCCAACAGTATTGGATCTAAATTCTCAACACTAATAAAAGCCCTTGTTTTGGTATAATAGCTGCTTAAAGTGGAATTACCAGAAGTAAAAAAAATCATTGTAATTTCTATAATGAGGAAATAACAATATTTCTGTAAGAATCAGGAGAGTGGAAAATTGTTTGCATGGGGTTTGGAAAAGGATCTATTTCTAGATGCTTAACAAGTCATCAGTAGTCATTAAGACATCACAACTGTCCATATACACATCGGTTGTCTACTCCAAGTGTGAAATAAAATGCATCTTCCTAAACCACTTTCAGTGTGGTTTAATCTCAGGTGCCTTAGTTTACAACTGGAACAGGATAAATGACCTTCACAGCGTAATAACTTGTAAAACTGCCACAGTTTAATTGTGTATTTCAAGTGTGTGTCCCCCTCCCCTTTTTTCAATAGAGAGAAAGATTAGCTAACATAATTTTTATCACTTACAAACTATTTGGGTTCCAGATTTGCACTTTAGCAAAATTTCTGTATTAATGTAAGTCTATCCCTAGTCTTGATGTTGTTGTTTATTACATATTTTCCAGTGTAAAGAGAAGAAATATTGGACAGCATGTTTCTAAGACACTTAAAACTACAAAATATATTCAGTCTACGAATGAAAGGTTCAGCACACCTGAAGATAAGTTGAAAGTCTGGTTCACCATAGACACTGAGTTCTGGAAAAGCTGATGGTATTTTTTAATAAAACCACTTTAAAAAAAAAACCAAACCAAAAGAAAATACAAATAAGAAGGAATGCAATTACTATTGAAGAGAATATCCAATGTGCAATGTGAATCCTTTTAAAAGCCGTATTTCTATTTTCCAAACTTGACCTTTCAACTTTGCAACTTAAGGTCAATTTATGAAAGATGCATAAAACCACTAGGAAGATACATCATATTAGATATATCCTCCATAAAAAGGAAGGTTCTTTAGCCTAGACACATGCAGTCCCTGTCTGGGAGCTGGGCATAAATGATTACAGTCTTTAAATACATAAACAACTGGTGCTGATAGGAATGGAATAATCTGTTTCTCCTCTGCATGGAACATTAAGGATTAGCAAACCTAAAACACTGGAATGTATACAATACAGGCAATTAGACTATAGACAAGGAAGGCTTTGCAAGGATAAGAATTTCTAAAAAATCTTATTGTTCTCCTAAGAAAGGGAATGTCTATTACTAGAGGGTTTTCTACCAGAACAAATCAAACAAATGTCAGGAATCTGTCTGCTGTTCTCTCGATGTTAGGATAGAAGGATAAAGTAGATAATCTCATATGACTTAATGATTATGATGCTGAAAAAATTACTATCGAGAATAAATGGGGACAAAATAAATGGCTAAATGTGTACTACTAGTTCTTATATTATTTATTTACTTACTAAGTACAACTTTCCCTGTCCACAAGCAATGTTAAATCTTGCTTATGTCTATCACAGTGATATTAGGTCAAAAAAAAAAAAAGGTAACCTTAGCATGACTTTTTTTCAATAAAACTGTCATTATCATAGAGGAAACCATATTATACATCCACAGGTTTTGTTCATTAATTTACTAAATCAACGGTGATTTAATACAAGAAAAGTTTTTGAAAAATTAGAATAGAAACTATCCTAAGAAGATGTACAAGTATTAGCTTTGCTGTAAGAGCAGTTAATGTTGTCCAGCCTTGCTGTGTAGATGCCATTCATTATTATATTAGTGCAATAGACTTACAGTGGAAGAGCTGTATCACTCCCTCATTCTATATTACTGGTAAGCAGCCTGTAATGTACCAGAGGGATTTCATAGTACACTACGGGAAAACTATTGTAAAAGCTATACCACATATAAACAACTACTACTCTCAAAGCAAACTATTATCTAATTTATAACACGCTCTTCTGCAAGAAAGGAAATACAATGTACTATTTTTCATCATACTGCCAATGACATTTAAAAAAAATTAATCACTCCCATGAAGAAACAAAATTCTGGCAGTAAATAAACTGACTGTTTACCAGGCTTAAAACTTCAAGGAAGATCTGGATTCTGTGCCCTTTCCAGGGCTACACTGAATTGACTTACAATTTGACTATTAATGATCAGTGTAACTATTTACAAAGCACACACATAAAATTTTGCAGGATAAAAGCTTTCAGTCATTAGTGTAAAATAGCATTCATGCAGACAAACAATTATGTCATAGTAAAGTCAAATTCAGACAACTTGATGAGGAAAACTTGTCATTTAGAGATCATCTCCATTTAAAAACCAGCTTTCATGGATCCAGAGGGGGACTGTTTGAAGTTTTAGCAAGATTATGTTTCTAGACCAAGCTGCAAGTTATTTCTTACTCGTCCACTTCATAAAGGAAAATTAAATATTCTATTAACAGGATAGCGTTCATGACTATTGCTTGCAGTGATTGCAAACGTATTACAATTCTGAATACAATTCTGAATGTTTACTGTTGGATAACAGTGATTTAGATTTTTTAGTTTATTAGCTTTTAAACTATTAATATTTACTGAATGTAGATGCAGTGATCATTCACAGACTGTGAATACTACTCTAGTATGATTTTAATCAGTTACATCTCCACAAGAAATAAAATGCATATACATACCTCTCGAGAGGTGTGATTACCCTAAGGTTTACTTTAAAAATTTCAGCAACAAAGACCTAAATGTCAGTTTTCAGCATGCCCACTCTTGCCTTTTCAACAATGCTTGTCTCATATTATGCCAATAGTTTCTCCTTACATGTACTGTAATGTTACCACAATAAAAGTGTATTATTTGGGAAAAGCATAACAGGCTTTTATTCCAAACATTGAGCCTTAAAAGACTGCTACCTAAACGTTCATATAAAACGTGTTTTATATGATATTGCAGCAGCTTTTATGGTAAAAAACAGGAAACTACTAGCATTTGAAGTCACCCGTAAGCAGACTGAAGCTGTTGCTTCTTTCATTTCCTGAAAATATCATGTAACTGTTACCTACCCATAAGACTTAAAAAAAAAAAAAAAAAAAAAAAAAAAAATTAAATTGCTTTTTCAGGTGAAAAAAACCTGGATCTCAAATAATAATTTGGTATTGCCCAGCTTGTGGGTACAATGGCAGCAGACTATCCATAAAACACAGGGCAAAAGGAGGCTCGGCACTAACCTTTCCTCAGCAGATACCAAAGCCGAAGCAATCATTGAAGTGTTTTTATCCTTAGCAACTGTAAGCATCTCAAGAAAATTCACCAAAATATTTCACCAATAACTGTACAGAAGCCAAATGATTATGCAAATTCTGGGTTTGTCTTCAAGTGATACTACAAAAAAATTGCAGACTCATATTAAATTTCAGTAACTAGAAACTCTAATTATAAGTATTCAGTAATTCACTTAATTCATTATCCATTTTATCCGTCAATAGTTTCAATGGCATACCTCCATCCACATGCAGACACAAGCTGAACTACATAAGTCCATAATTGTGCTGCCTTATTAACAAGTGTTCTCAATACAAGGATCAAAACCAAACTGCTGAAAAAAAACTTGGTGATATTTAAAAACTCTATCCAATTACTGTGACAATCAAATGGTTTTATTATTAAAGAAACAGAACTTTAAAAGATCTGATATATCTAAATTTTAGCATATTGCCAATCTGAATTGGGAAGCATTCATTAATTAATCATATAAATAGTTATTTGAATGGAGAACCTATTCAGCCTTCCTCTTTCTGTAGTAAAGCATAATTTCTAATAGAAATGAACTAAAAGGAAAGGTGAGACTGTCTAAGGTGAGACAACTCTCTCACCAGTTTGGTTTAATAACTATGCATTTGGAAGATTAGCACTGTAGATACCTCAAATGAAAAACTGAGGAGAAATAAATTTCTTCCACATGAAGAACTTTATCTGGAAAAGCTGGAAAAAACGTACTCTAAATATTGATGCTGGTTTCACTGTAATTACTAATGTAATCCAATAGTCAGAAAAGTGTGTTGCTGTGGTCATTTTGCAAAAATACTTCTTTCAACATACTAAAATTGTCACATTTTTGTAATAAAAAAGGCAGATAGGTTCTCAGTGCTAAAGGTGCAAAAGAAAAAAAAAATCCTCTTCTTGTTTCTGTCTTTTTGTCTATTACTACAATTTTGCACATTTCCTGTAAGGGATAGTTTCTGTTGCTTTATTCTAGGAAGTAACGAGAGTTGTCTTTTAAACTTTTTCAGTCCTCATTAACTTTTTTCTTAACATTAAATTGACCTACATATCTTTTAGTGATAACTATTTTTTCCTTCTAAAGAGTAGCTATTTTTTACTTCTAAATTAGTTAGATTTTTACAAGCCTTCCTCTTAAGAGAAGTCCTTAGTGATTACCGTAACAGCACCAAGAACCTTGATAAAACCTGGAAGTCTTTCACAGCACAAAGATAATGATCCAGCACACACAAGGACTGTGGGCTAAACAATATCTTCATAGCGTGTGGAGAAGTTGAGTCATGCTGAGTATTTGTTGACCTAACTTAACTTGCTAGAACACAAATTAGGTTGACCTAACCTAAACAAGGTGTTGTCCTAACCCTAACTCGTTTAAAAGGAAATAAATAAATTAATAAATAATCTTACATTGATACAACTGTTTTAAAATAAAGATATAAACGTACAAAACTTTTTAAACAATCATATTAACCAAGATGAAACATTCTTCTTTCACATTCTTAAAATAACAATGCGATTTATTTTTAGAAGTCAGGATTTCCTTTCTCTACAGAGGTTACAACACAGCAAATTCATGATACTGAAAAGCAGAGAATTTTTGGCCATGAGACTGCCTAAATTCTCATTTAATTGTGGCAGTCATTATTAACTCACTTGCAAAACTCGAGAGATTTTTAAAAGGCTCTATTTACCAAGCGCAAAGCTATCATGAAAATATTAGTCTTTCCTTTATGCATAAAGAAAATACCACAAGACTTCATGGATTTATTGTAAAAAATAAAAATAAAAATCAGTTAGGATTCAAAAGACTTTCTTCACATGCACCACTACAGTTACTGCAAACTAACACAAACTCTGGCGTTTAAATAGAAGTGTACACTATATAGCTACACAGAATTTATACAGTAACGTCTGAGGAAGAGCAGGAGCTAGTGGCTGCTCCAGCAGCAGTGGTATCTCCACCTCATTCCAGGATGTTTCGTGCTGTGCTTAAGACATCTCAGAAATGGTGACTCTCTCTAGATTGCCTTTGCACTTGCCAGGCAGCCAAACAGCAAGAAAAGGCAAACCTGCCTATTTCCTTTCCTTTGTTCCCTTCTTTCTTGTCTCTTTTCCCCTGGCAATCAGCTTTTGGTTGTACGGGAAAGAAAAGTAAGTATGAGAAAATATAAGTAGGAGTACTAACCATCTTGATACTGTCTGCACTGCAGTACCACCCAAGACAGGCTTAGGAAAAGCCCATTTGTCACAGGTATAGAGAGGAAGACAAATGATCAATGAACAAAGATCTTTCACTGGAAAGGTAAAGAAGCAACAGAAAAAACCTTGAAAGGTTAGGAAGAGAGATGACCAGAGCAAAGAAAATACATGTAGAACAGAAGCATCAGACAGAACTTGAGGTCTTGTGAGCCTTGAGGAGAGCAGCAAGGAGCCAGGTTTACAAAGGTTAAACCAGTGAATGGGAACAGCAGTATAGGTCCTTGCTCCCTTTTTGCCTTTGTGTTCCCAAAAAAGTGTTGGTAAGTTTGCTTCCGATCTAATCGCTAAGTGAAACAGAGAAGTTTCTAAGATTATACGCACTAAACCAGCCAGGAACCGTTCTTTGGATCTGAGACTAAGTGGCGGGGAAACAGCTCACTGTCATACAGCTGACCTTTCTCCAGAAACAGGGAGACAACATTCCCACTGCTTATTTTAAACAGTCCCTTACACATGTTAGGACCCAAACCATGTCTGGGCACCACCTGAAAGAGTGTGATTTGGCATAATCCAAACTATATCAGGAAGCACACAATTAAACAACTGAAAAGCTTACATGATTTTGGGCCAGTGCTTGAGCCTCTGTTCTCATTTTGGTTTATTTAAAGATTTATTTGTAGATATATCTACTCCAGAGAACCATCAGCATTTGGAACATTCCTAACATCAGTTAAACTACTTCACTAACACTTTAATATGGGTGGCGTCATTCCCTATTTACAGTATTTATTCCTCTTTTTACTTTTTTTACTACAATCCTTGATTAATTACATGTTCTATACAGCACAGCATGATACCTTCAGCACAGAAGTTAACAAGCCTTTTCCAAGAGGCCTGTGAGGAAGGAGCAAACTTATTCTTGTTCATGATGTAAACAGTATTTTAGATAACAAATATGTGCGTACAAATATTTTGCTAATTCTGTTCGCTGCAGTGATTTGCTGCACAAAACAGGTTCCTTCATCTCTCTCAGATCAGGAACAGAGTATTTTGCCCACACACCCTGATTTGAACGGGCATCAAACTACAACTTTTTCCTGCAGCTGCTGTCTATGGAACAATGATGAACACAGAGGAAAAATACAGCTGAGCTCCCTTACAGAAATATCCGTGAAACAGATGAAACATGGCCATGGTGAAATATAGGAACGTGGCTATTTTAGAGAGAGCCTGACCTCTGAGCAACCTTTTTGTCAGCCTCTTTCAGTACAGGTTGTTCCCTGTGGCCATTCAGGGAAGGAGTTGCTTCCTTTGCACAGTATCTTTAAAGAAACACGTTCTCTTGCTACCTATGCCTTCTGCCACTGTGCGTCGGCTTGCCTTCTGTCACTCAAATTGCTCACGGCCAAAAATATAGAGTATATACCACATTACTCAAGCTACTTGTATGCAGACTTAAAAAACTCCCAGTTCAGGGCAAGAGGCAAGAGATATAAGCAGAGAATCAAAAAAAAAAGCATCTTAACAACACTACACAGCATTTTTTTTTCAAATCTAGACTCTTTTACCCAAGAGCAAACAGAAAGCAAAGCTGACACACCAGAAACATGGCTCAAAAAAGTTGTTAAATTTTACTTGTGTGGTTGCAATTGAAAACTTCAGTAAAATCATGGTGACTTTGTAGATCCTGATTCCCGGTAATGTTGCTTTAGTGATTTTAAAATAATCTGCAGACTTGGTGCAGGGGCGGGGAGTTTTCTCTCATTGCTCCTGAACTGAGTCTGGCAAGTGGCTGCTGGCTGGGGTCAACCAACCACAGCTCAACACAATTAAACATGAAAAATCTTAAATAATAACACTTCTCTCTCAAACAAAGAGAACTTCAGCATAATTAGTGTAACTATTTGTGCTACCCCAAGACACTAATATAACTTTTTCCATTTCCATTAAAAGATTGGATTTATTTTTCATTAAGACTTTTGTGGAAATACTTCATTCTGAATTACTGCATGTAATGAGTTACCAAAAATAGATGTTGATTATGTCTTGGAAATTGATTTTCACTAATACCATGTAAAGACTGCCTTAATTTAAAATAACATCTTACTCTTAAATACAATTTATCTTCTCCAAGAGTTAGCTTTTTTACTGATACTTTCTCAGTATTTTGTGAATATTCTATTACAGCTTCCAATGCAATGAAGATGACGCAGAGTCAAATGGATGTAAAGAAAGAATAAGTCCAATAACTCAGACATTGAGAAAACACTCAAATAATTTTTTCACATACAAATTCTAAAAGCTCATGTGCCATGCAAATCAACACACACTTGTGTAGCTGACTTCTCTATCATGTAGATGAAGAGGCTAGTTCAACAGGAGTATTTAGAAAAGTAATAATAATAAACACACAACAATGATACTCAAAAGAGAAACTGGCCTTCACATCCTGTTAGAGCCAAAAGTATTATCACATACATATACCACATCTGCATATACTCCATAATTTCCTGGAAAATTTTCACCAGCAGAAGCACTGAGGCACAGCACTAACAGTCTGTGTCTTCTTGGTTATTTCATACTGAACGTTTGGGAGCACTGTTCTACTAACACCGATCCATTAATGCGACATTTCTCTAACGCAATACAGGGACCTCAGCAGAAAGGCTCCTACAGTTCTTGTATACGTTCTCTGTGCAGCCCAACACTGTCCACCCCACGACAGAACTACGGAGCTTCCTGTGAAACGTTTAGGAGAAGAACGTGACAACAGTGTCAGATTGTTGACAGGCATCCATTTATGTAGATGCTTCACGAACAGATTGCAGTTCTCACCAAGGAGGTTGAGAACTGGAGCAGAAACTTTCATGCCCTTCAGGGAATAGGCAGAAAAAGCATGATGAATCACTAACAAAATCGAGTATTTTTTCTAGTTCCTTTAATCAAAAAAAGATTTAAGACAGTGACTAAAGAGTCCCTTGCTCACAAGCATGCACTGTTTCTGAAGCTGCAGTCTTACTAATTCTATGCCATATACTGCACCTGGGAAAACAAACTCCTAATTTAAGAAAGATGAAAAGAAACCAGTTCAAGAGCCAATTCTACACATTATTTTAAAAACAAACAAACAAACAAACCTAAAACCCATTTCTGTGAGAGTCTACCACCAGATGTGTTTTAGCTATCTCTGAGCAAGAATTACATCAATTCAGGAGACTCAGTCATGTACATAACTCAATAGACTACACAGACATAGAACAAATGTTCTTGATCTCTAGATCTCTTACCTTTATTAGGTCTGTCTAGATCTCTTACCTCACACACAGAAACTTTGACTGCACCCAAGTAGTTTGCATGTTGTGCAATCTGTAAAAAGATCATTCTCACTTCTTTATACCTCTACTCTGCTTCCAAAATACACTTATTTTCCTTCAAGGTAGATGTCAGTTTAGGTAATTGCTTAAAGATAAATTCCAAACTTTTTTTTGCAAAGAAACAGGAAAAAAAAAGCTCTGATCCAGACTACTGTTTTAATTAAAGCATTCCCAAATACGTGGTTTCCTCCTGAAAAAGCAGAACTCCCTTACATTTTGAGTAGTTTTAAGAGAGATTTGGAAAATTACTTACTCTTTCATCCACTCACAACGTTAATTCTGTATTTCAGAAAATACAGTAAGAGCCATTTGAAAAATATTTGTAAAGGGCACTCTCCTACTGAATTTGATAGAAATGTGAATTTTTTTTAAGTGTAAGAAGCCTGTTGGTTCAACTTTTAGTACTAATAACTAATTTTCTCCTTGGTCAGTTGTATATTTTACTTCCATTTATTAATAACTAGGATCCTTATTAATAAAGGATAAAGAGACACCACCAAATAGCAGGCTTACTGGGCTCCCTAATCCTATAATGAATATAGTCAGGAGGGGATTATAGCAGGAGAAAACCCTGAGAATGCTTATGTTGTACACCAGTTCAGCATGAGCACACATAGAACCATGCCCGTACAGGGAGTCAGATGACTAACTTATAAATAAGAACTCATAGTGTCATGTTATACACATTAATTCCCCATTCAAAATGTGGCTTAGCAAAGCCAAAATACTAAGAGGGAACTGTCCAGAACAACCAGTAAAGAATATTAGGACAGAAACGCCTGTGAACAATTGTTTTATGCAAATTTAGCATCTCTTTGCAGATCTGAGTAAGGCATGTCACGGGAGGTTTGGGATTCATTGTCGGTGACATGCAAGAGGATTTTCCTTGTGAAATACCTGTGAGGATAGGAAAACAGCACGATTTTTTTTTTGTTATGACAAAAAAATGGCAGCTTTTGTATAATAATACTAGAGATATATACAGACTTCTAGATAGTGAGTCACTCAGGAAGAGGCCATTTGGGTTTCTAGGCCTTCCTACCTGAAAGTTTCAAAGCTGGACTGTACAACTTTTTGAACACAGTCCTAATCATTGGGTTAGGACGAAAAACTTTTTGAACACAGTCCTAATCATTAGGTTAGGACGAAAAACTTTTTGAACACAGTCCTAATCATTAGGTTAGGACAAGATCACTAAGGAAACAGAAACCACTGAAAGATGAATGGGATCACAAACAGATCACAACAATTTTCTGTCTCTGTAATGGGCACTCAACAGAAACTGGACAGTTAAGAGATTAAAAATCCTCCTGTGAGCAAAGGCATAAACTAAGATTCCCCTCCCCAAATGTCAGCAATATTGTTTCTTAACAAAAGTGCCTGTAGCTGGTGTGTTTCAATTTGCATGCAGTAGGTCCTTTAATAACACGTACGTACTGAAGAAAAACCTCTCAGCACACTCAGGCATAAAAATTAAACGTATGTTTAAGTCTTCTGTAAATCTAGGAACACTTTCACAGAACCAGGAAAATAATTTAAAGAAAAGCACATGAATAAACCTTAAGGTTAATTAATTTTTTTAAATTTATTTCAAAAAAATAACTGCACTAAACACAGAAATTCCCAGGTCACAAAAGGAGCTTTAAAGTGTATGTCTCATACATACAGAAATATAATGTTCAAAACAGAAAGTTGATAGCAACAGATATAAATAGAAACTTAAGAGTAGTAGAAAACCACTAAGGAAAGCCAGAAGATATGCGAAAATATCACTGTCAGCATACTTAAGGCACATTAAAAGTTTTGCTAATACTTTAGGAACAAAAAGAACTGTAACAATTCTACCATCCATAAATATTTACAAATCATTTTCCTTTCCCCCCTCCCCCCATCTTGGGAAAAGGCAGTATTAGGTATTAATGAGGAAACACTTTGCGTTCTAACACTTCTAACAGTTGAAGAGGACTCACTGAAGCTGTACACTTATATTGGCAAGTCCAAAAAACTTTAAAGCAAAACTGAAAGAGCTGTAATGTCAATGGTTGGGTTCTGGAGCAATCGAGAGGATGAAAATTAATGTGCTGCCTTTTAAAAAGGGAAACTGAGCTACCTGCATAACTGTAGACTTCTCAAAATAATGGAACAAAAGATACACAGTTCCACAAATGAAAACATGAAGGACAGTACTACTAGTTAACTACTACCACCTTGACTTATGGAAAAACTAGGTAACTTGGTAATGTAATGAGGAGACTGCACAAGCATTACTTAACAGCAACACAAAGTCAGACTGTAAAATACTATGTCAGGCCCCTGGAAACATGGAACACAAGCTGCTCTGATGTAACAGGGACTCTATTCTGAAAGGCAATAATGAAATTTAGCTAATGTAGTGGATAATTAGATGAACATGCGCTCTTAGTGAATTGCTTTTGCCATAAACCGGGGAATACCAAAGAAGTATATGGATTTATTACCTCTGCTTTTGGCACTGATGCAACTGCAACTGGCAGTCTACTCATACCTAGCATTTAAAATTCAATAAACTAGGACACTGGAGAAAGGATTCAGGGAAAAATGATAGAATAATTAGGGAACTGAAAGACATGCTCTACAATACGTGGCAGCAGGTGATTAAACTGTTTAATTTCTAAAGGAAGGTCAGGATGCCATTTGATCATTTCTGATAAGCATTAGTACAAGAAAGTAAAATCTGATTATCTATTGATTCATCTGCTTTGCAGACAAAGAAACAGCAAGTTCCAATTTCTGACAGCTGAGGCTATGTAGAATTAGACTACACAACAATTATTTTGCTGGTGTCCCCCCCCCCTTTTTTTTTCTTATTTTAAGTAGCTAAAGCAAGTGCTCACTGAAAAACAAATATGGTAGTGCTATTTCTACATTATTGGATTTTTGTTTCTAAAAGAGACACTCTGTTTGAAAAGGAATTAATTCAGACAACTCCTGTGGCCTTTCTTATGCAAAAAATATTAGAATGAATTACCATAATGTCATACTCAGCAACAACACTCACAGTCAAGCTAACTGGAGAAAGCTAACAACTTGAGACTCTTCTCAGAGCATCTTTTTCTTTTTGTTTTTTACTCATTTTGGCATTGGCAAGACCTCTAATGTAACTACTCTGTCTAGTTCTGGATGCCCAGAGACAGTCCAAGGACAGCACCAAAAAAAAAAAAAAAAAAAAGTTCTATATAATGTGATATAAAAGGAAAGATTTAAACAGCTAAGCAATGATTAGGGGAAAGAAAATAGATAGAAGGAAATTTTGACAGTCTTTAGTTCTGTTAGTTAGCCAATAAAGAGTTTATACACAGGAGATTTAAGTTAAATATTAAGAATTAAGGATAGTTTAAGAACTGGCAATGACTTTTTGGGGAGGCTGTGGCATCTCCGTCACTGGAGGCTCTCAGAATGGGTTAGATAGAGAAGAAGGGTGCAGATACAGCTGATCCTGAGTTGAAACAGGAGGAAAACCTATTGGGTCTTTCTATCCCTGTATCTACAACTCTTCTGGAAGATGTAAAAAAAAAAAAAAAAAAGAAATTACTTTCAGTTCAGAGTAAGAAAAATAAACTACATAAGGCAAGGCACATTCCTACAGCTTAATGTTCCTTTCTGTAAGTCACATTCCTGTGACCTTCCTTTCTGATTATCTAAAATTCCCATTTCAAGTTCAACTGGAGAAACACTTCCCCATTTTTTATCCTGAACTGTTGTTTAGAGTTATTCTGCAACATTACATAGCTGCCACATTTCACAAGGGAAGTTTTTGCATCTCAGTGTGGGTGAATACATGTCCACCCCCATCCAACTAGTACTGACAGATTATTTGACAGTTTAATTTCAGTCAGACCTATCTGCCTCAAGAATATTTTTAAACATCAAGACAAAAGTTGCCTTAGAGTTTAATATGTCTGGGATATGCATCTTAGAAATCCTATCTCTAACAGATGAAACGAACACAGTCAACCCTAAATTCCTGCATGGGTTTGCCCATCTTCAACTATCCACTCTCATCTTGCAATACTTAAGCGTTTAATTTTTCCAGTACAGAATTTCACACTCACTAAATCTCATCTCTTCTCATACAATGCGATCAATATTCAACAGTATTGTTCTCAGGGTCAACAAGTGTCTGGAACTTCTCATGGCTCTGCCCTTCTGACGCTGGATTTTAAATAGGTTGCCTATTGGTTTTGATGGGATTGAAGCTCTCCTGCTGCTAAAAAAAAAAATTGTAGATGCTTTTGTGAATACATATTGACTTAATCATGTCTCTGAATATTTTATTTCAAGTGCTGGCCTGCCTTCTTGCAAAAACAGCATCACTCTATATTTTTAAAAAATCTTTTTACATGTACTTTTTATTCATTGTGCAGTGTTACAATTTTCAGTTGCAGAACTGTGTTCCACAATTGATGCTGGAATTTTAAGAGAGCATGGGTTTTTTTTAGAGTCGTCTTCTTAACAATGGCTAAAACAAGGCCATAAAATAATGATACAATATTATGATTTTTTTTTTCTTATTTAGTCAGAACTGTTAACTTATAAATGCTGCAGAAAAGAAATTTACACCTAGAACAAAAAGGTAAATCAGCTCCTTGAAGCTACTGTTTCGCAGGGTAATTTCATACAGAATACCATATTAAAAATACATTGCTTACAGCAAGGAAATTATGGCTTCCTGCCTTTTATAGAGAAACTGAAGTCTTTGGCACAAACCACAATATTTTGAAGAGTACTACAAGCAAAGTCAAAATTCTGCTTCTGCCAGGGGAAAAGCAGCTGTCACATTAAACTAAGAGAACTTTTCAGACCTTCATCTAACATGTAAAGAATCCCTTCTAAGTTCTAATAACAAGCGAGTCATTGTAAAATAATCTCATTTGCTTGAAGTCTCAGCCATTTGGCATACAGCCAGCCAGGGGTGAGGAGCCAGACACTTAATACAAGAAGTTCCTAGCAACTAGAAGTCTGCAGGGAGCAGGAGATTGTATTACCAGCAGCTGAGCGAACAAGATCTCAGAGAGGAATATACAGAATTAAGTTTTCGTGGCCCCTCTTCGTTTTTTGTAATAGATCAGAAGCAGGAAGATGGGCAGTAAGGTTCACAGACGAAGAGGGCAGAAACCTGTATGTCACGTAAGCTGCATGACCCTACAAACGTGGAGTAAAAATGTTAGGAGACTAACTTCTGATGAAAGGAAAACAGGGAACAGCACAGCCAGCCTCATTCATCACCATTTTACAATCCAGTAACTCAGTTAAGCTATTTGAATTTTCTGCTCATAGCTAAGACAGTCATCTTTTCTAGCAAGACAAAAAACCAAACCAAACCAAAACTTTTGTTTTGTTGGTTCAACTTTCAACCCCCCCCCCCTTTCTTCCCCACCATCTTTTCTTACACAGCAAAGGAAAGGGGCAAGTAAAGTGACAAGTAACTAAAAAGAGTAATTCCATGTTTTCATTCAGAAATAGTGGTCGTTAATCCATTTAGCTCTGACCGCATTCATTTCTCCTAAGTGCTGCAGCAAGCCACGAATTCTCAGTGCACACCATGAGGAACAGACTCCTGGCCAGTGCAGGATTCAGAGAATATGCCAAAGTCCAATCCACGCCAGAGCAGCTGCAGCTGGGTGCTTCTGCTCTACATCCTTTATGCGTGATACTTACCCAGCATTTCCCATGCCCAACACTGAACGTTCAAGGTGCTCCATACACAAACGTCTACTGCAGTATGCTCACTACCCACATGCAACCTAACACCCTTCACTCCACCCAGCTCCCAACATTTCTACCCACTCCTCAAGCACTGAAGGGGTAACAAGAACACTTAATGATCATTTAGAAACATAAATTTAAGTATTTTCCCATTATATGTTCAACTGTTTTGATTCTCGACTAGTGTCAGCATTCTTACGATGCATCACTAAGTCATGAAATAATGGATGGATGTGTTATTAAGATTATGACAAACACATCCCTTTCATTCAATCAGATCCTCTGTAAATGCAAAGAGAAAATTCGAGGGTTTTTTCCTTGCAATGTTTATGAAAGTACTTCAGAGATAATATTTGTGTTTCTTGAACAGCTTCTCTTTTTTCCTCACAGCAATGAATACTTTTACTCAACTAATTATGTATTATCAGCAGGTAATTTCACCTCAATTATTTCTTGCCTCTAAAATGGTGACTGCACAACTGTGTGAGAGCAAAGCTATAAACACTTCAAATAAGCACTGATCTGAGTACAGTGATCCAGCATGCTATCTTGAACTGCCAACATGTATGTCTTCATAACAACAAATGACATTTCAGAAGCCTAAAGCAATCACCAAAGAATGCTTCATGGGTTATGTCACCTTTGATTCACTTTACACAATGCACCATTAGAAGCACACATTGATCATTAATTGCTATACTCCAACAAGGTAAACAGGCACTTGAAGCTGGATATAATGCACATCAATCTGACTTTTTGGAATTTTCAACAGGGTAAAGTGACTGAGGCCATGATTTTTAAAAGCATCTTCTAATTGCTCTTATGCGTGGAAAGTTAAAATTGACTTTTAGGAACTAGATTCTCTTTGTTCACATTCATTTCTTATTGTTGTGCTGACCATTCGCAACCTGTACCACAGTAAAACCTACAATAAAATAAGAAAGCTAAAAAAAAAAGTCAAATGGAAAGACTGAAATATATAACTGTCTGTTAAGAGGACGAATGTAAGCAGAATTTCTGTTTTGTATGATCAATTATATTTTCCTCACCAAATGATTCACCAGCAACATCATTTCCGCCAGTGTATCACCTATGCACAGAACAGAAAGGGTTGGGTTTTTTTTTTATTATTCACAAATAAACTTGAAATCTGGTAAAGTGAGAACGAGAAAATCAACAAGTAGCAAGAAGAAAACTTAAAGAAGTAGAAACAAAATGTCTGTATTATTATGGAGAGTCAAATCTGAATATAGACCAAATTACTGGGGCCAGAAACAGTTTTGCATGCACGGATGTGGATTTCATATCCACAGACAGGTGCACATTCAAATTATGTGCAAATTTACATTGTGCATATTGGTTTCTGACCATTCCCTCCTTCCCACCCACTGGTCCTTCTTTGGACCTATCTGATTAGAGACTGCACATCCTCTTAGCCCACAACCACAAACCTGGCTGTAGCAAGAACCTCTGTTTACAGCCTACAGAAGTCTGTGCAGATAACTTCCTTCAGAAAGCCAAAAAATTCACTACTCAGAAAAAGTTACATTTCAGAAAAGCCATAAAAACTGATTATTTCTCATGATACAGCACAAAATACAGATATGCAAGGTGGGGCTTCTAATTTAAACCACTTAAAAGACAAACAAGGAGTAGTCTAGAAATATTCTTTGCAACTGTTTATTTTCTTGTAAAGGGAAGAAGACAATGATAATACATCTATCATTCCTCAGCACCACTCAAAATCATTCCAAGTTACAAACTTGCCTACATTTTGTTAAATCTCATCTTAAATACAGGCCAGTTCCGTTTTTGCTCTGAAGTTTTTACAACCACAAAAGTGGAGGAAAATGACCATTCTGCATTGGTTGTCTCAGAAAAAAAGTCTGGGTGAGGACAAATCACCCATAGTTTGGTCTGCCTACTGAGTTTAAGAACCAAAGAGTCCGTGCCAACTTCCCCATACCACAGCAGCCACCTCCTCCTCCCTTGCCCCTGAACTACAGCTGGCTTTGAGAGAAAAGCACTTGATTTCAACCAAAAGCCCACAAAACCAAAACAATGGAATCTCTGATCCTGAATGGAACTGGTTGTATTCATGAAAAAGCTGAAAAAAAGAAAAGAAAAAAGAAAAAAAAAAGAATGAACTGTGCTGTTAAGAGGGCTTTTTAAACAGAAAGAGAAGTCTTCACACTGGTATTTAAAAAAGTAAAAAAAAAATCATTCTGCCAATGATTACTTCTGCCAATGATTACTTCTGCCAAACTGGAAAAAAAATCCTTGTGGTTAAAATGAAATATGCATAAATATACCAGAGTGACAAAAGACTATTTTTTTGCTTTCAGAGCACTATAATTTTACTTAAATAGTAGGTGTTCTTTCTAAACAGAATGGCATTTCAAAGAGACATACAGTCCTGTATTTCAAATGCAGCAGTCATCTCTGAAACAGGGTCTTTAGGAAAATTTCAAAATAGCAAGAAGCAAATTAGTGAAAAAAACCCAAAACTTATCAACTGTATTTTGAAGAAAAACATAATCATCAGGAAACAAATGCACCTTTCCCTCCCCCCCTTCTCCTTCCTCCAAAGTCTGTGCCTGCACAAAGATACAAGAAGCCACTAAACCACAGAGTCCCACGCCTGCCAACCGCACTGGCTAAGTAACTCACCATGTATCAGCATCATTTTACATGAATGTCTTCCCTTGAGATTTGGAAATAAATAAAAATGTATACAGCAAAGTGATCACTGAAATTAAATTAGATTATAAAATCTAGATCTTTTAACAATTAATTATTTGTTACTGAAAAAAGTGAGTTTATGTCTTTATACTAGCATATAATGCATCTCTTTACAGTGGCTTGAGCAGATCATCAGCTCAGAGGGTTTTTTCCCTAATGACAAAAATAGCAAGCTTGCGACATAGATTATTTTTACTAACTGATTCTAATTGTTTAACCTTCACAACTATGATTAGAGGGAGAAGAATAAGGAGGATATAATATGGAGGACAAATTTAAATTACAAGAACAGTAGGTTTGGCCAATGCCAGTGAATGAGTGTATGAGAGGAAAACAGGGCACAAAATTCCTTGAACATTGATTCCAGAATTGCAATGAAGGAGAACCTGGGTCTCATACCCAACAACTACTTCAATCTCTCCTACCCCTAAAGGAGAGCAGAAAGGAGCATTTTAGATTCTGTCTTCCAACCAGGGTTCTTTGCGAGGCCTGAGAGTGAAAAAGGATATGTACTTCACAATTTATATCCACAATTATAGTATATCAAAGGCCATGGATAGCAGTTGAAATTCAAACACTTCTTAGGCTGTTACTTTTACCTGTTTCGTATATGTCGTGCTTACTTTTTTTAACTATCAGTGACTTCCTTTATGCATTGCTACCTAGTGTAACAGGTAAGATATCCTCCAGTGCTAAAAGACAAAAAAATTTATTTTTTTTTTAAATACACTGATAAAATCCTAGCACACCAGACCTGGCTAGGCAACGATATCTTTTAGATGGCTTTTAGCAACTACAAGGTGCTGCAAATATCCTAGGAATGGATGAGACAGAAAAGTGGAAGACAATCTAGCAGTGTTACAGACTGCTCAAAGGAAAAGAAAATGACAGGCTAGAAAACAGGACAGACACACATATGGACTAAAACCAAAGACTTCTAGCACCTGCACCCCAACTTCTGATACAAGCCATCTACAATTTTTCTTTCTACCACTAAGATTTTTTTAATTTTTATTTTTTTTTATTATTAAATGCAGCAGAAAACCAGCTTTCACTAGATTCTTGCTGTCATCTCATATATTTCACATGCGTTACCAGTACAATCCAGAGATACTCCTGCCCCCTCTATCAGGTAGAACAGAAGGTATAAAATACAGATTTAGACTGGCAACTCAGGAAAGAGGAGCATATCATGTCAAACAACCTCTTTCACCCTTTTGAACACACCATAAACTCCTTCAGAAACAACTCTTGTGTTCACAATTACTTACTAAATTAGATGTCAACAGTGTCTCATCATATCTGGTGAAAACATACTGTCAGGTTGTTAAACAATGGCCGGCTCTCCTCACATACAACAGAAACTGAATCATAAAAGAATGTTTTGAACTAAATTTTAGAAGTCAATTAACAAAAATTATGTCTACTGAAATAAAAGATTCGTGCTCGTTTATAGCAAAGCAGAGCCCAGGTAGAAACACCTTTTTTAAGAGATGTGACACAAGGATGCAAGGTCCGATGTTAACCTTGATATTTTAACTTTACAATTTTACCAAGAAGTACAACGTTACATCTAATCTTAACCAAGTATAAAACCTAAGTACAAAAATGGAGGTGTGCCTCTAAAAACAATCTGTACCTTAGGTTCTAGGCATATTCAGTTGAGAGGGATCTGTTTGTGCCACAGTAAAAAGCACTGGTAAGACTTCAGTGTGGGTATGATGCACAATCCCTACACTCCACTGTCAATAAATAAATAATCAAATTGAGTACTTGGAAAGATGATAAAACTAGCATGATGAAGGAAATGGTAGTGTATCTTACGGGATGAGACTAAGTTTTGGTTGGTTAATCTGTCTCAATGAATCTGAAAGAGAAGATAATAGTAGTTTACACATATATCAAGATACAGAACAGAAGGAAAAGAACAAAAACCACCAAGATACAGCCTAACAAAAGTAAACATCAGGTGACTAGTAAGAGAGTCAGGCTACATATTTAAAGAAGATTCCTTAGCTTCAAAGAAATTTATCTTTTGGATAGCTTTTCCAACTAAAGCACGAGGGGCAGGAAGCCAAATCTTCTTAAAAGTCAAGTTTGACAATTTCAGGACACAAGCTAAATGATATGATTTTCTGCAACAGCAGATGAGAACACAGGAGATCCTTTCCAGTCCTAGAATCCTATTTGAATCTAAAGGAAAAAACAGATCCATGTTGCTACTAATCGTACCAAAATACTAAGGTATTACTAATCTGTTAATTAGTTTTATCCTCTTAGAAGTAGGCATAATGAATAAGCTGCTGAGGCAACACAAAAATCTTTTGAGCCAAGTTGATATATAGCTGAAACCTGCTGAAATCTCCCAGAGATAAATTTTCACAGCGTTTTGTACTATCTTGTGGTAAAGAAATTGTGTAGAAAGCATTAACTTTTACTAATGTGCAAATAATTTAATACATATGATAAATAAATCAAATAATGCAAGCTTTCCTCCAGAAAGTTCTTACAGATTAAGACAAATATGAAACCAAACTCATTAATTCTATTTTCATCAGCCCAGAAATTTTTTTCCTATTGACCTTAGTATTTTTTGTAACATTTTACTATATAATATACCTATCTGTATTACTATAATGTCTCTCTGTTGTACCAATATCTATATATATTACGAAAATTCAGTCTAGATATTTTTATAACAAGCTATTTCTGTTAACGGTAAATGCCCAAGTGAGTTTTTCATACACAAAAGATTTATTTCTGAGGTGCTGTCTCTCAGGTACACTGGAACTACAATCTAGACTGACCTATCAGCACTGGCAAATGAGCTGCTGGCAAAAAGAAGAGGAAAAAAAGTTAAGTACTGCTGCAGTTGTGATGAAGTAGGAATTCAAGCAATCCTCAGTGTTGCACAAGCAACAAGTACTTCTCTTTCCCTCTTTCTTCTGGATGCTAACAAAACTTATTGCCACTCCCTTTGCTAGTATTTTTCTCTGTCCATGGGTGCAAACCTCCTTTTCACTGAAACTGTAACATGGATTACCATAACTAAGAAAAGTTCAGAACAACTGTTCTCAACTGTACTAGTTGTAGAGCCACCACTTTTGTTTTGGCCCTAATGAAGGGCTGGCATGATTTTTCCAAATGTATCAGTTAACACAAAAAAAAAGTCACCTCTTCCTACCACAGAAGTCAAAGACCACAGTTCTAAATGTTTTCTGCCTGGTTTTGAATTTTATAATGAAACAATATAGATCTTTCCTTGTGCTTTGGAAAGCCTCCAGCCACCTCTGTAACAGAGGCTACCTTCACCAGGCTTAAGTACTTCTTTCTAATAAAGCTTCATTGCTACCACTGGTATCCATACCTTCTGTGGTGTTTCAAATATCACACAAATTGTCATTATCTCCCGCTTTAGGTTTTATACTCTTCTAGTCTGACAGTTCTTCAGTCTTACAGCTTTTTCAATGGGCTGCAGATTGCAATTTCCCATATCTATAGGCAATTGCTACAAGACTCTTTCTGATTAATGGTCTCTGTTCTTCTGCATTCTTCATATGAGAGTGAGTTCATCTGCTTATACAATTTTAAATACTTTAATAGTTTATTCTTAATTTATTTGTAATTTCAGTAATTTGTAATTTTATAATTTACATTTATTTTTTCTTTTTTTAAAATAATTAATTCCTATGTAATTATTTTCATAACACCGTATCTTGCATCTCCAGCAAGTCTTCTGACAACTCCCCCACATGCTTATCAACTTTAAACTAAAAAGGCTCAAAGTAAACTAATACAAATTAATTTCATTGGGACTGAGGGTTGACAGAGCTGCATCACCACATTTGGTCATATGTATTTGCAGAATCAGGTCTTAACATTATACTTGAAAAATGCATACATTGTTAAGAATAAGCTAGTGTTCATTTTTTAAAAGGCAGCTTTCTGCATTAACATAATCTTAGTCACTGTCTTCAAAAACAGTTAAACCAAATTTACAGAAAGAGGTTACAATAGCACTAACACATCCTGCATTTATACCACAATGAATGCAAATATAAGTGTTTGGCAATAACAATTCATAGAAACAAGCAGCATTTTGTCACAACTTCAGAAGCAACAATAAGGGAAATCAATCTTTGGGGTTTTTAAGTTTTTTTTGAAATTCAGTTAATACTGTTTTTTAAGCACCTCAACCTAAAGACACTGCAGTAACATGCCTTCTGATTGCCTTCTGACTGAATGGTGTATTTATCTGCTAAATCCACCTGACACAATACCTAACCACTTGTTGCCAGAAATTCCTCCCCTTGGGAACTTCCATCTTTAAGCAAGCAAAAAGCAAAGTACTGTTGCATTTAAGTCTAAGAAACTGAAAGCCAAAATCCAGAGTTTGAATTTCTAGAAAGTAAAATTTCCCATTCCTCTTTTAAATGAATATGATCTCTAGGCCATAAGTGGTGTAGTTTAAGGAATATTCATTTTGCATTGGTATTGGTACATAGTCGGCATCACCAGCAACCTGGAAACCACTGTTATGCAAAGTCCTCCCTGCTCTTGTCACCTGCTCCTCAGAACCAGGTTCAACAAGTGAACGTCTACAGAGCAGTTAACGTGATCAATGTATGCCACTGTAGAACAGAGTCCACCAACACTATATCTAATAATTTAAATATCACCGGACACAAAGAGTTTTAGGAAAAGTAAAAATTATTTAGTCACAACTTTAGCTGAGTGACAACAAGCTTTTGCCTCACAGAGCTAAATACCCAGTGGGTGTACCGCGCACAGTCAGTCTTGACTTTATTCAAACATTCCCAGCAGAATATTGGCGGTAAGTTTTAACACCACTCTCTTCAGCCCTTTCTTGTGGCTGAAAAAAAGGTAAATGTGTGGTTATATATACATATGTATACATACATAAATGTATGTATTTACATCTTTATGTATGTTTTTATACACACAATAAAAATAAACCAATGCTTAATATTTGTAAGCATTAAGTGAGGGATGAATTAAGGAGTTTACAGTATCACAGGACTAATATTTTCCTTTGGTAAACGATCACTTGTGCAAAATGTTAATTCATTACTGTGCCTGAAATATGCAATAATGCAAAGAAGACATTACATCTGCCACCCCACTGAGGACAACTGCAAGTAATACCAAAACATTTTTCCACATAAAAAATGTACCTACAAACTGTCTTTACTAATATTCCATTCCAACTGTGGTTGGAACCACTATGGTGACAGGAAAACAGTATGTTTAGGAGCTTTGAAGACCGTAATAAACACAAAACAGTTTCAATATTGACCTGACTTACCAGTATTACTAAAATACTGCCTGAAAATATTTTTCCTTATGTGGTTTCATAGACAGCTGCAGCAATACAGAAGGCTAAACAATGACTGCATGCATCAGTTTGCTGGGTAGTTGTTACAATCTGTGGCCAAATAGATATTCAACTTTTTGTCTTTAAATAAAAAGAACTTAACAATGGGAAGCGTAAATATTCACCACATACTCCCAGCTTCATCCACTTACTTCCCCTGAGTCCTGTATTAACTATACTTTCTATCAAATATACATATTTCAGCATTTCTCTACCTAATCACATCAGTGAACACTTCTAATAACTTTATTCACATGGAAGGCACATTTAGTTTATGAAGATTTTATGTAAAAGTACAAGGCGACAAGACTTCAGTCAGGCAGTACTCTGACAAACAAAATCTTTACCGAGGTTTATTTCAAATTTTAATACTGAAATAGAATTCATATTCTTAGCTTGTAATTCATGGAAGTTTTTCCTTCTGTGGATTTGAAAGACTCAGATAAGAAAAACAATATCGTCACCTTCTTATCATGCAACTCAAAAAAACCCTATCCATCAGGTTAGCCTGATCACAAATGCACGAATAACGTGCTCCAGTTAACGCTAACATCCTCAGTTTAGAGACCGCCATTAGCTAAGCTAGACTATGTCAAAAGCCCTCCCAAAGTCTCCACAAGAGCAACCAGTTTCTATTTTGGAGTCCTGGGACGCAGAGGCCAGTCTTCGAGCAGGCAGCACTGAGTCTCCTGACCAGAACTATGCTGGGAGAACACGTGCATCACCTTGAATTAGTGTCATAAAACCTAGAACATGATGTACTGTGTCAAGTGGGCTGGCCCAGTCCAACCTCCCCGAGACACCTGCATCTTTCTGCTATGCTGATGCTTAGGCCTGTTACTTCACACAACAACATAAAAATTTACACAAGAAGTTTGAGCCAGAAGGTTCAAACAAGTTGCCATAAGAGCAGAAGGAGGGAGCAGTAGCAGAGTCCTGTGAAGGAGACCTAAGCTGCTCCACTGCAACCTGCAGCTTAGACTTGAGAAGGAAAGGTAAGGGTCCTTCAGCCACAGGATACTGGAGGAAAGGACCAACTCCTGTTGGTCTGCCTCTGCTGTGTAAAAGCACCACACTAACGGCATTTCCTGTTGTCTCTTGCTTGCCACATCTTTGTCACCAAGCTGAGACAGCATCCCCTCCATTGTACAGCCCACAGCTCTCATGCCACATCAATGATCGGGGAAAGAAAGGTGAAGTTCATCAGAAAGCACTTGTGTTTTCTGGGCACAATATTTTGCTGATGACACATCTACCAGCTGCCTGAGACTCCACAGCATCAGTCAATATGCATCTTGGAAGTCCAGTCCTTTCTCACCTGTCCCACCCACCAAAGCAAGTGCCCACATAAAGACCCATTGAAGCTATGCTTCCACACAATGCTAAATACTTGCAGAGCTAGATCACCAGTATTTCATACTATTACATCCAAGAAATTCTTTCAAATCTAAAGCCATACAAGAGCACATGGTCCAAGCCCATAGCGTCCACAGCCCCACATCACATCCTTCTATAATACACGTAGGTTTCCATAGGGATTTATGGTGCTTGGCACTCATCAGAGGCATCTTCTAACAGCATGACTGAGACAGGACAAGAGAACACTAAGCTGTGAGATTTGCTGGGACCCCTTAGAAGGCTGGACAATTCAGAGTGCATTTGATGTAGGCAGTATCTTGTCCATGCTTCATCTAGGGGTGAAACTCTACCTGTAGAGCTCTATTCTACACTTGCCTTCCTAAGGGAACTATTTACAACGCATAGTGTTAACAATCAGTGAGAGAGGACAATGGCATAAAGCGTGGAACACACCAACACAGAATCATTCAAGTTAGAAGAGAATGTTGGAGCTCATCTAATCCAACCTCCTGCTCCAAGCATGATGGTATTGACATACCCTCAGAATTACCTGTTGGACCATCTGGTCTAAAACCAATGCAGTAAAACCATGTATTACCCTACATTCAAAGATGTAAAAAAAAAAAAAAAAATTCAAGCATCTTTTTAACATGCTTTTTGTTAAGACAAGACAATGACATATTTGTATAATATTAGATTTCACTCTAAGTCATTGTTCCATTATAACATTTCTGTTTGCATTGGTAGTTGGCGAATGCATTTCTTACACCTTTTTTTGTGTCAATGATATAGATTATACACCTCAGCTGCAAAAAAGATTTTAAGTCTTACAACAGTATGAAATAGCTTGGAAGAATAAAGTCAGTTCTATTAGCCAATAGCAGAAAACATGGACTTTCAAAACACAAGCTTTTAAAGCTGAACACATGGGCAACACAAGGTAAATAATCTGTACTCTGGACAGAAAAAAAAATTCTCATTTCTTTCACTTACCAAAGTCCCCTCTCAATGGTCTGACAAATGATAAAGTGTTTTATTTTTCTTTTTAAAAGCACAGCCCAACACATATTATGCATTATATTGACTAATTCCCCTGTAATCTTTCCCACTGTATTCCCTCCTTACAGATTTTAACCTAGCATTCTAACAAAATCAAGTCATTAAAAATATCGGAAAGATCTTTATTCCAAAGTGATGGACAGAGATTAAAATTATTTTTTCTCTCTAGGAGTGTTGAAAAAAACTACACTATCTTGATAAGCATATTACACTACCAAATCTGGAACTTGCCTGAATTTTCAGCTTTATTAAATTTAAGGTGGCCATATACTAAACAGGAATGTCTTATCAGTCACCCCACTCCTTACAATACATGTTATGGAAAAATCAGAAGCAATTTGAGTGTTTTCATGCAAAGACAGAGTACACCTGAAGAATATACACTCATAATCCTCATGAGAAACGCAGATGTCGTTAAATGTCTCTTGTAATGAAAAGGATTGCAAATTGAGAGGTTAAATACTGCTAACTCAAAAGTGTGAATAAATGACACATTATCTAGCCATATATCAAAAATCACAGATGTTTTCAAGACCCATGGTCTGACATCAGAGGCTTCTGAAAAAAAAAAAACAACAAAAAAAAACTAACAAAAACCCAAACAAACAAAAAACTCACCACCCAACCAAAAACCTACTCCCAAAAAATTACATATGTAATCTGTAAGTCTTAAAAACCAAAACAAAACAAACAGAAAACAACCCAAAAACCCACCACAAAAACCCCCACCAACCCCCCACGCTGTTTTTTCAGGGGCCCATGGTTTAAAGTTTTTGCTCAAACAATCTTCATATCATAACAAAAATCTTACCTTGCATTCCTGCTCTAAAACTGGTAAAGAGAAAAACAAATTGCTAAAAGACATTAATATAGAAGCACTGTGTAAAATGTTAAGTAACTTGAAAGTTTTAATAAATATTCATGTTGGTCTATCCCCTGCCACAACAAAAAGAAAAAAACATAAATATGCTTTCAGCATAAAACAATCATTAATTTCAAGTGGTACTTAATTAGTGAGTCTGGAACAAATTTACATAATTCTCATTACAATATAAAGCACATTTATTTCAACCTTCTAAGTAAAGCTAACTGTGGGTAAATTAAGGGTTTGACCATCCTATGTCAGCATGGTGATTAATGCATTGTCTCCTGTTTTCCAAAGTTTCAGTTTCCTGACACTGTACCTTCTGCAAAGGCTCTCAATCCTATCTAGCAAAACCAGCTATACATCAACAAAAAATTGCCAGTCAATTCAACATCTCTTAACAGCAACACTAATTTTAGCAACTAACGATGATCTTATCAGTTACAGTTTTCACACATTTGCATTTAAAAAGCTGTCGTGATGCTATGTAATTCCCTGTCGTGGTTTAACCCCAGCCAGCAACTAGGCACCACGCAGCCGCTCACTCACTCCCCCCCAACCCAGTGGGATGGGGAGAGAATCAGAAGGGTAAAAGTGAGAAAGCTCATGGGTTGAGATAAAGACAGTTTAAAAGGTAAAGCAAAAGCCGCACACACAAGCAAAGCAAAACAAGGAATCCATTCACCACTTCCCGTGGGCAGGCAGGTGTTCAGCCATCTCCAGGAAAGCAGGGATCCATCATGTGTAACGAATAATAGGGAAGACAAACACCATCACTCTGAACGGCCCCCCCTTCCTCCTTCTCTCCCCAGCTTTCTATGCTGAGCATGACGTCATATGGTCTGGAATACCCCTTGGGTCAGTTGGGGTCAGCTGTCCCGGCTGTGTCCCCTCCCAACTCCTTGTGCCCCCCCAGCCTGCTCGCTGGTGGGGTGGGGTGGGGAGCAGAAAAGGCCTTGGCTCTGGGTAAGCACTGCTCAGCAACAACTAAAATATCTCTGTGTTATCAACACCATTTCCAGCACAAATCCAAAACATAGCCCCATACTAGCTACTATGAGGAAAATTAACTCTATCACAGCCAAAACCAGCACATTCCCACATGTTACGCCCTTATCCAGGATAATTTACCTGAATGGATTTGGATTTATGGCCCCACAGCACAACATTCAGTTTATATTTGCTGATGTTACCAGATGGAGGATTCACAGACATGCCCTGTATTCTAATATCTGAAGCATTTTATTGCACAATGTTAATGATACTTTTATGTACGTGAGAGGAAACCTGTGTCTAACCTTCCATTTTCTAGCCTGCAACATCAGGCCACTACTTCCACCTTCACCAATGTTTTCCTTCTTATTAGTCCATTACCAATTCATTAACAATTAGGCAGAGCTGCTCCTTGCAGATTTAGCATCGTATGCTGCACTGTAATACAGTTTACCATAACAGCACTCATCTCCATAGCTTACATCATGTATTCAGACACACCTGCATCTTCCTCCCTGCTGGGATCCCCCAGGGCTACTGCTACTATACGCCTCGACCAACCAATTGTTCTACTTGCCAGTTTCTGCACTATATTCCAAAGACGATATATGCCCATGCAATATATACCATCATGTTTTATTTCTTAGTTTCCAGAGGTTTAAGTTTCCATCCTATATTATGAGTATCACTGAAATATTTCAGGAGGATATAAACTAATATTAAAGCGTAGCATCTTTCCAAATGCAAGCATAGAGAAGGAGCAACAAAATCCAAAGCATGGCTCTTCCATCTTTGCTGATCCACATGGAGCAAATAAAAAACAGCTGGAAATGTACAAACTGCCTATGATTTGGCATGTCACGGAAGTTGCCCTTACTTTAACTCCTACATTGCAAAAAAGGGGCACAACACTGCACTTGCTTCAGATACCCTCAACTTCTTTGTCTTAAGACATTATTTTACAAAAGACTCATATATAAGTACAAAGAGCTTATAGTACTAATCTTTATTTGAAGCACATGTATTACAAATCATTTAACTCATTTATTTCTGCATGTGACTAAAATCCAAGTTTCATCTAAAACATACACCCACTACAAATCTGATCTTTGTATTTCATAAAATTGTTTGGGATTTTTCACTTCATTTTTATCTTCTTCGAGTCTTTCAACAATTACATCAAGACAGCAAAGCTTTAAAATAAAGTCAAAGCTTTGAAGAAAAGCACGGTCACTATGAAAAATAGCAAGCCTCTGAAAGACAATTTAGAAACATGTTCTAGGCAGTGATTAATATCAATTTACTGTAAGCTTTCAATGCATGAGTGGCTAGTTTACTGTCTGTACTTTGTCCTATAATAAACTGCCTCAAAATTTTGTCATTTGTTTCCTCATAAAATTTTCCATTTCTCATCTGGCACCAAGGACAGCCCCAAATTTGATAAACTGTTTTGCCAGTTTTTGTACACAAAATCCCATCTTCACTGACATAGGTTTATATCGACTTATCTTCACCTCCTGTACAGCTATGCAGATTCTGCTATAAATGTAAATGTATCTTGTGACAGTTTTACACTTTGGCAGATTGCAAATGCTGTCAGATTAGAGTTGGTGTCTTTAATGAAGTAAATAAGTTACAGGGAATCACTACAAGAAAGGGCAGTGGGGATGAATACCCACATTAGTACTTGATGCTGAAGCTCTCAGCAGCTGAAGATTCATGCCTAAAGGCTAGGTGTTGCTGTTCATCATATTAAAACTCTGGTTTACATAAAGCAGTGACATACTTGACTTCTGCTTTTATCACCTTTTTAATACCTGTACAAAGGCTCCAGTAGTTCCCCATCAGGTATATAAAACAGAAAAATCCCAACCCAACCCACCATATAAAAACATCCATGCATGCAAGGGCAGGAAGTGGTACTAGGATCAAAAAGCAAGCTATTCTGGGGGTTGTTTTTCTTTCCTTTCATACCAAACTCATCGTTAGCCCATAGCTGAAGCTCTGAGAATACTCCTGCAGACTGGTAAATATTGTATCACTTCAGATTGTCATTAAGATTACGACAAATATTTATAGCAATAGACAGGAGACAATGCAATCTCCTGTGACAGCCCCAAGTATTAACTCTTAAATGTGTTAAAGGCAGTAAAATACAAAGAGAATATATATGTGTGTATATATATATGAAAAAACCACTAAACATCTTTGATGACAGTTTTCTATTTCATTTGAGGCAAAGCTGTATGTAACAACTTCAAGTTGGTGCTTAAAGGCGGGTGCTATGAACATGTTCCATGCACTTACATTTACCTTAAGCAAATGCTGAGGAAATCCCCTAAAAACCCAGAGAGTAAGCAAATCTCTACACTTAAAATATGGACAGATGGATGAATGTATTCAGAAATTAGTTTCCTACACTTTCTAATTCCAGAAGTGGTTGTACTGGCACACAGCAGTGCCTGAGGAGACATCTACATATAAACAACTTTGGACCAGCAATTATCCAAGAAGGCAGACAAGTCAGTATTCCCAAATGGCTTGACTTCATGCCTCTTATCCCCCTCTACTTCTGGTTCTCCTCTCCCCCAACCCCAACACCTAGTATGGCTTGTTTCCCAGTCAAAAATACAACATTTATTTTCAGAGCTCTTCACTTGTTTGGACTTCACGTATTTGTACACTAGCTTAATATTTCTTACCATCTTACTCTCATCTTGCACAACTCTCTTCCTTTCTGCTTCTAATTCTCAGGTTTCTTTCAAACAGTTGCTCTACCTGACCCAGTTCCTATCATTTTGCCTCACTTGGTGTCTCTTGAGATCAATTTTCTTCTGTTCTCCATGAAAAGACTATGGCAGATGGAACCACGAAGTTCCAGATGCAGGCAGGTCCTCATACTATCAACTAGGCTCTTTAATCCCATCACCATTTCACCAGAGAGCTGAGTACCACCGCAGCTTCCACAGCCAACATAGCTTCCTGCATTTCCACTTTGCCAAACTAATCATTAGAAGGAACCCTTGCTGACAGTGAGATTGAAGATGCTTCTAGTCAGTCACTAAAATCCTTCTCATAGGAGAATTCTGCTGTAATTAACACAAGAAAAGCATCTACAAAAATATTACAGTATTGCAGAATCATTGTTATAGTGCTCATGTTATCCTCTTATCCAGCAACAGTCAAGGCATGAGTCAGAAAGGAGATCATCTATAGTCTATCCAAGGAGCACAATGAAAGTCACAAAACTTTTTGTAACATAACATAATTGCAAATGGTGCAGTTTTTATACAAAAAAACAACATACTCCACTGAAACAGAACAGTTTCCTTAACAGGGCCAGCCTACCTTAACATACACCTTCCTACTGCAGATCTTCTCTATATCACAAACATCTGGCTACTGCTGTTCTCAAGCAGGGAACTGTAACCCATTCATTTTCAATCAAGAAAATCTAATTTAGCTTAAAAATATATAGTTTAATGTTCTGAGAAAAATCAAGTGGAAATTATATCAAATTAGAGAGGTGTCTATGTTTGGTGCAGACACTAACCTTGAAGTTGTACACCTAAGGAAAACCAGACATGACTTGTATGAAAACAAGAACTTTCTAGGAACACATTAATTTTAATGCCAGTGTTTAGGCAGAGTTACAGTTACCATCAACATTAATTCATTCCAAAAGAATGACTGGACAGGAGGAAAGAACTGGGTGAAGTCACTTTAAGAGCAGATTTTGTCACTGTTTTAGCCAAATGTGCTCTCCAATGGAATTAGAAAGAAAGCAGTTTCCACTTTATCCAGCTTTATGAATTCTCAAACATTCTCTCTCTCTGCAGCAGAATAAACCTCAGATCTTAGAGTTTTACAAAAAGAAAAATACACTTCACATCAAAACAGCCAACAGCTACTCATCAGCACTTTCAGGGGGTTTGAGAGCCTGTGTTTTGGTCCTAGTGCTCCCCAACTTAAATAACAAATTTCAATTTGTTACTATATTCCCACAGTTTTTCTACAGTGCAATTCCTCCTTGTTGAGAACCATCAATTCCTGGCTGTTTTCATTTAAAAAAAAAAAAACAACCCACACCAAAAAAAACACAACGCACAACACAACTCTGTCTAAATCAGTGTAAAAATATCCTTAAAAACAGATATTAGAGTGAAAAACCATCTGTCAATTATGGCACAATAACAGTTTGTATTGATAACTGCAAATAACAGTTCTGCTTTTGGGTCATTTTTCACACATTTTGATGGCTTCTATCACACACACTGGCAGGCTTGAAAGTTGAAAGGTATGATAGCAAAGCTTTAGTGAAATCAGAGCGATCTTTCATTCTGCAGTTTTAGGCCTACTAGAGACAGTAGTAAATGCTGATCTCCTCCAGTAAGTTCATCTACTAATCAGGAAACCGCAAGCAATTTTACTGAAATCCTGCTAGTCTCAAACTCATTTTTAGGTACAAGGATTTTAAGCCACTGCGAATATGATAGGAGAGGTTTGGGGTTTTGTTCTCATTAGTAACTTCATCTGCAATCTGATTTCCTTAAGAGCTAATGAAGAAAGCTGAACTACACTACCAGCCATTTGCAAGCAAGAGGGTTGGCAAAACATTCCTTGAATTCAAAATAACACTAATTTTAGTTATTTTAACTTCAACATTAAATACATGCATAAGTAAAAATGGTCACAGAACAGTTACCAGACTTTAGATTGTAAGTTTACTATTCATTCAGTAATAACATTGAGAACCTTATTTAAATGAAAAATCAAACCTAGTGTTGGTGAGAAATCTTTCACATTTCAAAACAGTGACTCTAGCCAATAGCTAGATTATCTTAAAGAAAAAAGTCTAGTAGGTTTGCATAGAATTTCTCCCTTTGCAGTATAAAATCTGAAACATGTATGTACTATAAAAAATAAGAAGCCAGAAAATTCTGAACTGGAAGCAAACCACATCTATAAACATAAAGAACCCTACCGTAAAATAAAGAACTACTCTTAGTTTTCTCCACCCACAACTCACACCAATTTAGTGTCATAATTTATATTAATACAAAATGTCCAGACTTGTGATCAGTAACCGTGAACCAGTGCTGAAAAGCAACTCAGCAAATCCAATTCTTTCTACACTTGAGGATAGATAATTCCTTGAATCTACATTTACCAGCATCTAGCTCACAGATTATACTCACAGTCACTTTTCTCCCATCAGCACAGAAAGTGATCTAGTTTTCTGGATGAAAGATTTGAATAAATAATGCAGAGTTGTTTAACGCAAAGTATTCATTGCACTCAAGATGAAGAGCTCAGTCAGCAGTAGATCAAACTTAGTAACTTCAACAACTAACACAGTGGCTTTATTAACACCATCTTTTTACCCCCGTAAGTTTAAGAATGTGATCTGGTATGATTTTTTGACAGTTATCCATCCAACTTAAACACCAGTCACATAATTTGCACCTTAATAGGAAAACATGATAGTCTGTAACAGGATTCCTTCTGTAATTTCCAATTTAATTATAATAATTAATTTTAAAAATACCTAAGGATCCTCCTTTAGAAGCTGTTGTCGTGTTGATAATCCTTCAGTAAACAAGAGTGCAAATAAGATCATTCCAATAAAAAAAAATACAAAAATCTTACAAGATCTTACAAAAAATTACCCTCAGTAGGCAAAACCAAGGAAAAATTTAGCCATGACAACAGGATTCAGTAAACTGTCTAGTTTGTGTTATTAGTTATATAGCTAGTGTTTATACAGAAAGTATACAAAAATTGAACATCTGCACTATTAACTATGCAGTAATGCCAGGTTTTCCCTTCTTCTTCAAAAGCCCATTCGCACCTGAGAACATTAAGCACATTTTTCTCCATTACCATTTTTGTTACACAATTAGTATTGAGCGGTGCAATACTAAATGTCTGCCTGTTCTTTACAAGCGAACTTCCCAGCATACACTGCAAGCAGCAATCAGAGCATGCACAGTTGGAAGTCAGTGCTCAAGGCACTTCAGTAGTTTAATCAATCCATGTGCATTTTAAGTGAGTTATCCGCACAAGAATGGTGGTATATTCCCAGCAGTAGTTACAGTATTATTCTAAGCAAACAATAGAGAGCAAAAAATGTTTTCATATTGGGAAAATGTAAGGTATGGAAAAAATAACACAATCAATTCTTTTTCTTTTTTTCTTAATATTCTAGGTGGATATCAGTGGTCCACTGACACTTCATTGCCTCCAATTCCTCTGTGCATTTGTCTCATAGTCTGTGCTGGATGAAAAGTTTTAGCCATCAGAAGCCTGTAACTACTACAAGTTATTAAGACACTCAGTTTATAGGTTGGCAATACAAATGTGATATATCTGTATCACTGGTTCCAATAGCTGCAGCCATGAAAATGCTGGACTGCTCAACGAACACTGAAGCTTAGTTTTCAGGATGCCGATATTACATAATCTTAAATTGGAAGCAGTACGAAAAATGTCTTAGTCACTTTTTGTTTATTTGTTTGTAGATTTTAATTTTTTTTTTTTGAGTATTTTGCAGTGTTGCAGCTACTTAGGTGAAAACTCACCAAACAATACAGGCAAAAATGTTAACAATACTAACCATTCCATACTCATATATAAGTATTCTCCAGTACTTAAAGGGTGGCTACAAGGAGGACAGAGGCTCCCTCTTCACAAAGAGCCAGTGGAGAATACAACAGGCAATGGGTACAAGTTGTACTGGGGGTAAGTCCTCTCTACAGTGAGAGCAATCAATCACTGGAACGACCTCTCCAGGGATGTGGTAGAGTCCCCACCACCAGAGGTTTTTGAGATGTGACTGGACAGCTGCTAGACAATCTCATCTAGGCTCCCTTTCCCACAAAAGGTTGGACCAGATGTCTTTTGAGGTCCCTTCCAACCTAGGCTGTTCTATGACTCTATGACATAAAAATCTGACCATCAGAAAAAGAAAATAAAAGAACATACACAAGATATTGTCAGTACTGCCAACAACCAACCGGTAATGATTTTGAAATAACATGATCAGTTAAACCAAATGAACAAATAAAGCAATTTTTCATGCTTTCTGTCACTAGAGAAGTATAAAATTTTAATATAACAAAGCTACTTGACTCTTTTGGGTTTACGTACACTGGTTCTTTTCTACCTGCAAGTCTCTTCTGTAGCTGTCCTCCATCAATCTGAAATGTACTGGAACCATCATGTTCTGCAGGAACCCATTCAAAGTCTACTTGTATTCAGCAAAGCTGTAATAATGTAATAACATATCCAGACTCTTTTGATCATGTATGATGGAGGAGAGGTTCACCGAGATACAATTTTTATTAAACCAAACTAAGTCAGAAAATTAAACCATTACTGAATGGCCTGTCATTCTTGATTTTTAAAATATATTTTGTAACATACTCAACTGCAGTACAGGTAGCTCCTACAATGAAAGTAATCTCTGTATCACTTTGGGACTGTTAGCAACTCAGACATAAGCCATTAAAAAGCTGGTCTGGGTCACCTTTAACCTGTGTATAGAACTTATTAAAATTCTATTGATTTCTCATTAAAGCATCTGTGCAATTTACTTGGTTGGAGGCAAATGCCTTTCATCAGAAAAGCCATTTAATCAACTTAAGTATTTCTTCAACCTAAATATTTGAAGAAAAGCACAAAACTTTGAACTTGGTTTGCTTTAAGTTAGCTATATCAGGTAACACAACAAGACATAGATCCAACAAGTACTGTTTGTTAATAAGAAAAACATTTTAAGGCAATTATTTGAAATTAAAATAAAAATATTTCATCCTTATTTTTAAAGACTAACAATTACATGTTACAAATTACTCAATAAAAAGTTATTTTTGTGAGAGTTACAATTACTAAATTAAAGCAAATTAAAAATACTGTTCCAACTGGCAGTGTAGCAACCTATCTGCCAAAACTGTAAGATTTTCAGTATCTAAACAAACAGAAAGAAGTTCTACTTAAAATTTAACTACGTTCATTATTGTCCAAAATTTGCTAATCAGTCCTTGGTGATAACAACTTGTACTGCCCTCTTAGTGAAATAAACAAACAAAAAAGGCCTCTGATTTAGATACTCTTTGTTGTTGAGAGAATTCACATAAAGCTTTTATTTATAGACACACACATATGTACATAAAATATTAATGAAGTAACAGTGTTACATGCAGACATTGCCTACTTTGTCTCTTTCACTTGTAAATACATTTTAAATGAGCTAATTGAGACAACACATTTGCAACTGCTGTTGCTTTTTCTCCAGCTTTTATGCACAATTCAAATCCTAAAATAGCTAATCTACAGCATTCTGGGGATAATCTATGGATACTGTACTTAAAGTGCATTGTTTGAGCATCTGGAAAGCTAAAAATCTACTAAATAGCCAATCCCCTAAACATATGATTAGAGAATAAAAATCTTAGATCTGTTCATTGAACTGGCTTGAAACAGTATATAACGCAAACTGTACTTATTTCTGCTGAATATGTTTTTTTTAAAGTATTGATTTTACTTAGTCTTAATTGAAATCTGGTCTAGAAACGGACATTTACCTCATCAAATTAACTTACTGAAAATTTAAATTATTCCTGTTAAGAAACTATTTAGGAAATGTGATTTTTAAAATATTAATTTAGCTCCAAGAGATTGTATGATATCGGTCTGTCTTGGTAACATCTTTGTGCAACATTTGAGTTAGATGCCATTTCAGGGGCACCAAAATATTAATTTCCAGACATTAGCCTATAGTCAAGGTTCAACTAGTTTTAAGCACTGTTATTATTGTAATAACAACAACACATTATGGGTAGATTGTTCTAACATTGTTGGGCTTTTTTAAGAAAAAAAAAAGTATAATTTAATGTTTTATTCATTTTAAGCAACAATGTTACTGAAATTACTCTGAAGAATTGGGTTAACACTGAAATACAGCTGAAGAAAAAAAATCTCTTCACAGAGTTCATAATGACAAGATGACATGAATTTTATTTAAATTTTGCTCTCTGGGACAGCCTCATGAGATGTGTATCATTTAAATGAGGACATTTGGATGACAATTGTAAAATTTGACTATGAAATGTAATGACTAAGCTCTAAACTGCATAAACTTACAGACATAATTATTCAGCATGTACCATACAGTATAAGAAAATTAAGTGAGAAGATACATTAATCAAGTTTAAATAGAATGATAGTGTGGTACAAATGACATCCAGCAAGTGCTATAAATAATATTCTGCAAGACGTATGAACTAAACTGCTCAATGATCTAATATTTATTGAAAAATTTCTCAATATATTTAGAAGAGTTCCTAGTCATTTGATACAACTCGGCCCCCACCACCACTGCCAGCCCAGGAAGGTGACTACTGTAGAGGTCATACAGGCCATTAGGGCAAATCCTAGCCTAGGTACTCTAAATTGCATTGTTCTTAAACTTACATCCCCCCATTACTATACAGAAGAGCCTAAGATTATTTTAGGTATCTCTCTTGGGTATCCTCCCAACCCTATAGCTGACCTGCTTACAGTGCTACATTTCTACTACACCAGGATAGAAAACCTGTTAATTGTACTACCATTTCTACGTAGTTTAGCTTATTGCAACTTGACATTCCAATGTGAATTTCTTCCATGTCTGCAGAGATAACTTCACACTAAGAAAAAAATTCAATTAGCCTCAGAAGAGCAGCTATGGTTTTGAAAGTCTTCGGAACACCTTTTTAGTTTTTCCTGTGTTTTGATTCTAAAACAGTGGTTCTTGGCTTTCATCACACTAACTCCATGTTACAACAGATGAAAGCATTGAAGTCCTTATCCATGTAATCATAACTGAAGGTAAAGAGGCTACCTATGTTTAATACGGGTAGAAACACATTTTTAAAGAACATATAGGAAGACCGGCTGACTGACTTGCTGATTGAACATTTGCTTGACTGTTTACATAAATCAGGGGTAAAAGGCAGAGGGATCAACCAACCTGAAACACAAATCTCTTAATTTATGGGTTAACTTCAACTTCAGTGGCAGCTGGTTACACTCCCTATGGAGATGAGGGCCCTGAAAGAGATTTGATTTTCCGGTTGACCTGTAGTATAATTTTATGAACCAATGCTGCAGTTTACCTTGTTTCTTTTTAAACATACAAATATCCTCATGATTAAGGTATCTGCTAAGAAGCTGTGAAATTAGCATATTTAGTTTCCATTGAAAACATTAATATGCAAATTGATGAATATCAAACGAGAAAAATAATGGAGTTCACCTTTGTGTAATCAAACATTCTGGGAAAGACATTCTTTTTCTCCTCAAAAATGTAAAAAAAGGAAAGGCAACGTAGGAATAAGGCTACCATCAGCCTGCCAATGTAAGCAAAAAAAGAAAATTAAATAAATTTACTACTGATCACCTTTTGCTAGATGTTATTTGCAAATGATTATATCAAACGTACAAAATTTGAGTTCTTTAAAATAACTTTAAATTTCATGGTAAAATCTGAGAAAGCAGTTCAGATTTTGAATAACAGATTTAAAATGCAGTGTATTTACAAGGCCACCTATCAGTAAACGGCATACTCAATTACTCCTAGTCCAAGTCTAGCAGGACAAGCAATGATGGCTCATATCATGAATTTCTCAAACTATTCCTTCTAGAAAAGTAGAAAAGACAAGACAAGGTATCCACAACACACCACCACATAAAAACCCAGCAAAACATAAGCAGGATTTGGGAAGTCCCCACAGCATAAAAAAAGAAAAAAAACCCAAACAAAACCACACAGTGAAACACTTTGGAAAAATCTTTTCATAGACAGGAAAGTTTGCACTGTACAAGTGAAATTAATATTTAAAAACAAAGTCTATTGTCTGAAAAATAAAAGTGAACTTGATAAAATGTCTTTGACTATGGATACATACCTCCTTCCTGAATTTTGAAATTAGTGGTAGTTCAGGCAAGAAAACATGTCTTTTACTTCCATTTTTCCACACAAACTCAGTCAACTGTTGAGGTTCTCTTCAAGGTTTGGTGTGTCCATTAACGTATCTCCCAAAAACAGACCTGCTATTCCTACACCTTCATTGAACTAAGGTGATCCATGTGGACCAGCCATAAAAACGACCTTGTATATTTCATTTAAGCTTAAGAAAGTCAACAGACAAGTTCTTGTATTGACACAGTAATTCCTTTGCTTAAATTCATTAAGAGACTAGGACTGCAGGACTCTAGGTAACTTGGTCCCTTATCCATTTCCTGTTTCTCCCCAGAGTTTACACCAGAATTTGGGTTGCTGTGTACGAATGTAAAAAAGTCACACACTATGAACTCCAATTACAGGAAATCTTGTCCCTGTCTGTCTTTATATACATATGTATAGGTATGCACGTTTGTATAACGTTCTATCATTGCACTTTTACACTTCAGAAATCTAGATGGCACGATGACAAGTCTTCAGCAATATCCAAAATGGATACTCAGATCTGTAATTTACCCATACCTTGTGTAGGTACACTATAATAGGTGTGTACATGAGAAAAACAGTATTCCAAAACTATTTTCCAAGGTGAATATGGCCCAGGAGGTATAAAAAAGATACTAACGAATGATTGCTTCCAAAAGAAAAAAATAGCATGTGCAAGAAAAAAAATAAAATTGCTGGGAGTGTCAACGATATTTAAGTAATGAAACTGAAGAACATCCAAAGTCCTCACTACCTACTACATCTTCCATCGTTCATAGGGTATGAACTAAAAATACTGTTTTGCCTGACAAGCTAATACTCACCTTTCAAACTTGTGTCACTTTTTAGGGAAGAGGGGGACTGGAGGGGGACAGGAAAGAGAGAAAATGAAAGCAAACACTGTCGTTCGTACACATGTTGCTTAGCAATACACCATATGAAACTAGCAAAACCAGTGACATTGGCCCTCGGCTGAACTTACATACACACTAAACATGCGTCACTGAAAGAGGTGTGAAGCGCAGTGTCAGGTATATAACCTATAACGACAATAGAGACACAGTAATACACAAATATGTGTTAGCATTCTAAAATCTAAACATAAATGTCACTTCTTTATAGTATAGAAATGTTTAAAACAGCAGTCTTTCCCTTTTATGATTTGGGAACTGATATGAACTAAAATTCAACATAATTTTCTTTTCCTGATAAGCACCATAAAAGAAATTAATTGTATTCCTATAACAATGATTAAATATACATCTTTAAAACACGTTTCCCACAAATAAGCTTTGCCCTCATAGCATTAACTTTTTCTACACACTTCATTAATCACCTATTCTTATTCTGAATAGAAGTAGTTTTAACATAAAGACTACTACTATTACCAGTAACACTTCTGTAAGCTTTGCCCACTGATCTCAAAGCACACAACTGTAGAAAAAGATATACTTGTCCTTTCCAAAGGTGTAAAAATAAAGACACAGAGTCATGTAACGACTCAATCACTTACATGAAAGCGTCAAAGAGTAAAAACAGAGACAAAATATTGAAAGTAATGGTAACTTAACGTCAGCACTTTCATACCACATTTCACACCACAGTCCGTATATAAGGTCAGTTCTATCTACAGGAATATGACAAAACACAGAGATCAAAGACTTAGGGGAGAACGGTTTATGTTTTAAAATTTTCACAGGTTTTAGACACACTGTTAAACACATTATACACATAGTTTTTATCTGTGTGTGGATATTCCCTTCTTCATTAAAATGAAATCTTTAGAATACAGTTGAGGAAGTTTCCTAAAACACAGTATATAAAATAAATGTTCTTTACCAAAGCGGGGGGGGGGGAGGGGGGGGGAATACCAAGAACCAAAACATTTTTAAAGATTCAATATAAAATAGTATATGTTTTGATCCCGATAACATGCAACAGCCTAAAAAGATACAATAACTTCATATTATAATGCCTTGTTGCCACATAGCCAAACTTTTGAAGAACAATTACTTTTTAAGCAAACAGTGATTCAAAAGTTAAAAGGTCATCATGTGACGCTAATTCTACATTAAATATACGAAGAATGTAATCTACACAATGAAAAAACAAATACTGCTCTCTATCTGTAGATAAAAGCATTAATTTTTTTTTTTTAAAGCAGTGTTTGAGTAGGGGGTTGTATTTCATGATAATGAAAATTCATATGGTCTATTTCTATTTTCACTTACTGGTTTTCACATACATAGCAATTAGTTAAACAGCTGAAAAAAAAAAAAAAAAACCAAACCTGCCAGATTGTCTTTTTCAGCTGTGGAACCATATTTGTAAAGCACATGTCACTGAGTATTCAGTCTGATAAGACAGATGATTACCAGTGGTCTTTTTGGGGGGGTGGGGACAAATAGAAATGCATAAAAATCCTCTTCCCGACAGCCTGCCCAGGGCCACTTCGAGTGAAGTAGTACACAGTGGCAGTCATCCTACCACCTTGTGAGCACACAATATCCTCACTGGCCTTCAGAAGGCAAATCCCTACATTACTGCAGAGTAGGCATTCGCTTTATTTCCTCATCTGAAACAGCTGTAATTGTCCAAGTCATTCTCTTTTTTTGATAGCTGACCAACTGAGTCGGAAAAATGATGCAAAACTTGAAATACATCAGGATATAAAAAATGCTGCAAATTGTTGTTGCATCCTGAAACTTTTCTTCCTGAACAATTTAGTCTCTATTTTTACATATACCAATAAACATAATTTTAAAGCAAGAATGTTTGCTAGTGTTTATGTTTAGGTGTGCTTACTTCTTCCTCTTCCTCTGAATTAAGATGGCTCAAGAGACGCATAATAAAACTCCAAAATTCAGAGAAACATTTCATTTTCTATTAGTCAGCCAGAGGAAACATGAAGTGAAAATAAGAACATATTACTGAGTTCAATATATTAAAATAATCTCAGAAAAAAGTCATTACACATAGTGAATTGGAAACTGTTGTTGACAGATATATGACAGATATACTCCTAGCTAGCCAAAACATAAGGAGACTTTTCATATTCTGTTCGGAAGCAACAATTACAGAAAATAAACAGGAGGCTTTTATATACATTATCACAGTGAGGCATCCCAAGTATTGAGTTTTTCAAGCTTCCTGAAAACAAACTCTGAAAAATCCAGTATTCTTGCAACATTCAATTCGGGCCCAAAAAACCCAAGTCATGATGAATTTTGACTGATGGATAACAAAATGATCAATGTTTACATTACAGCTTAAACAACATGTTTTACTTTGCAATTGGGATGGACTAAAAATACACTAAAGGATCAGTTACAGCATCAAATGTGATTGTGATAATTTAACCATGCTTCATTATCTGTCCCCACTCCAGCTAGTTCATACTAAATCAACCTAAGCAGACTTGAAGTAAGTGGTATCTAATACTCAGATACACATGACCATCGTCTTACCCTACCAGCAGTATCTATCATGAGGCAGAAGATGACTGCATTCTTTCCCACAAGAAAACTGTGCAGGTGACTGTTGCATAGCTGCAAGGATCTCATGAAAGAGGTGCAGTTACAATGCACCAGAACAACTGATTTGGCTGCATTCACCACTCACCTTATTCAGGCCCATAGTTCCAAAACCTTTTGGTGTATTCTCAGAATACAGTATAGAAGACTCAAGATGACTACAAGCAAACTATCCCTGATGAGAGAATGAGATTTACACACGCAGCTCTTCGCGTGTTCCAACTGACAAGTACAGACAACCCTTTCCCTGTAACTGGAAGTAGCACTCTAGCAAGAAATGCCTCAGGTTCCTTACACACAGAGTACACAGACTTACAGAAAATTTGTAAGCTCTTTTTATACAGCATATAGGGATCTTCCGGAATTTATGGCAGGAAAGCGTGGAAGCAGAACTATCAACAGGATCAAAAAAGCATTAGACAAATAAATGGACCACAGGTCCAAAACAGATCCTAAAATAAGAATGGATGTGCCCTCTAAAATCCATAATCAATGATAGGGAGTTGGGGGGCGGTGTAGGAAATAAAGCTCATAAGAGGGGCCGGGCTTGAGCTGCCTCCATAAAGACCTTCTCCTAACCACTACTGCTGGAGACAGGAGTACTTGGCTAGAAAAACAACTGGTCTGGCTCATGAGATTTTTGATGTGCTGAAGTCCTTATGTCCAAGATGCAGACTTGGTGTAGTATGGAGACCAGAAGAAAAATCAAGTATCATTTTATAAAATTTAAAAAACAAAACAAACTTTTTAATTGCTCACCACTAGGGCTACAAATGCGATCGTTATTTCAATCCACTTCCTACATTCCTCCCTTAAGCAAAAACAAGTGATGGCAACTGAGGAGAAAGGAAATCGAATTTCTACTGCAAGTGTTTTGTTTTAAGTAGAAGAATGTCAGTAATGGCATGCACATTTTATGTCCTTCATGAGGCAGGTGATTTTTCAAACTTTGTCTTGTACAGAAAGTACTTGCCTCAGGGGATAAAAGAAATAAGAGAATACAAGAAATTTCCAAGTCCTGCACATATTTGCAGAAGGGACAACACATTTAGTTGCCTAGTAGAAGTAAACTTAATTGCACCATGAAGTTCCAGATCATTGGATTGGAAGAGTGATGAATGAACTTGATGTGAGATTATGGGGTTGAATTCAATTTACTAGGCTGCTCATTAGCATTCGTTACCATATATAATTTGCTCCCATATATAAAATGCATTCATTTAAGATACTAGTGCTCTTAAACCTAATGCATACAATGTATTTTCAAATTAGAGGATCCAAGCACAAATTAGAACCATTTCTGAATATTAATCTGATTAATGTAAAAAGAGTATAGTTTATAAGAACCATATGACTTAATTGCAAAGTCCTTGTCCCAGCAGTGATTTTCTTCTGCTATGATGTTCAACAAATGATCCAGGAAAACAGAAACTCTGATCACCTGAACTACTCACCCAAAACCATTTTGGCAAAAATATTTAATTATAGCACTAGCTCAGAATTTTTCTAAATGTGAAGCGTTTACAGATATTTTCTAAACATACAATATTTCATCACTGGATGTGATGACATGACAAGCTGCAGGATGAAAACAGAAACAGTGTACTTATTTGTCTAGATTACTAGGCCAATTGGCAAAACTGTAAGAAGGGTTTAAGGTTTCCAAGCCTAATGATAGCCCATAGCTATCAGTACAAATAATTCCCATTCCCTTTGTATGTTTCTGAACTAGTACATTATACATCTGAACATACACACAAAAAGATTGTTAAGTTTGCAAAGCCAGACATTTTAAATTTCAGAAATGCGAAAATTAAGGCTGCTTTGCAGGACCTTAATACTGATAGTCATTACACTTGTAATCGTACTACTTCTGACCCCTCCATCACTCCATGCCTGGGACTAAATAGTTTGTTTTGTCCTTGCTGTTCAGATACAGTATGGAGCAACTTATTTTAAGATGCTGATCTGTTTTTTTTAAATAATGTTTGAATACATTTTCTCAATTAATTTTGTATCATACTCATTGCTATAGTATATTAATCTTTCAAAAAATATTACTGTGACAACCGTCATGAAATAAGAAATATGATTAGGTCTGTTTGAATTATCAGGAACTTAGTCAAAGGAAGAGTAAGCAGAAAGTAGTTGTCTATGCCCAGTTTGATCTTACATTTATCTGTTCATTTGTTTGTTTTCCAAAGTACTTCCCATTACATGTGACCAATATGTATAATGCAAACCCAGAAATGAAAGTGGCACATCCTCTGTGTCACGAAATATAAAGTAGGGATGTGGTTGGAGCCACAGCATGAACAGTGGGAGAAAATGCTTTTCACGGCACTGCAAGTTATAGTGATGAAGGGTAATCGAGAAGATAAAGCCACAATAATTTCCTCGCTTTTGCTCCTTCCCTACACCCAAAATAAGTCTGTATTTGTTACATGGTGTTCAGTTCACTCAAAATGAAGCACTTTGTGTAGCTGCAGCTGCAAGCTCCTACACTTCTGCAAGCCAGGTCTCATGGTTTGAGATTGGATGCACAGAAAGTGATGGTGCAGTACTAGTGAAAAGTTACTTGGCTTGCTCCACAAAGCAATTTAGCAGCAGGTATGGGGATGAATACAATCCTCCAAAATGGCATCCAGCTTTATAAACTATGCCATTATCCCTTTTTTTCCCACTTTTTTCCCTGCGTCATTCACCACATACACTTCGAAATTTGCAGCAAATGAAGATGATTTCTTGTTGGCAACAGCCTCCTTCACTATTCAGTCCCAGTTCAACCCCAGAGCTACAGCCCAATAGTTCATACACATCTGTATTCCTCTGGGCGCATTCCAAGTTTTGGCTTAGTTTAGTACTGAGGTATGTGATACTCCTCTTCTTCTGGAGACATTTCTGCTCATCTTTGTTCATTAGAAAAAACGAAATGGGAAATACTTGCTTTACCAGTGGAAACAGCTGGCATGGACCTATCGCTTTAGATCTACTAGATCTTCACTACTTCAAAGTATTTGTGCAGTGAGCTGTACAAACATGATTTCCTGCTCTACTATTGCAAATAAATTAGGACATAGCATGTAAGTGGTTCCAGATACAGAGGCTGTATAGAGAACCAGATGTCAACAGTTTTACAGCTCCACCCTAATTAGGTTTTCTACTCCTGTAAAGGTCAATCTCAGTTTGTATATTTTATAAATATCTCATCCACAGATAAAAACAAAATTGATATTTTTATAAAAATTTTTAAAAAAAAAGAAAAAAAGTTGGCTACACTTCTTCATGCTTGACTTCAGTCAGTAAATTCCACTATGTTCTTGTTCCCTAGGTTTCCCTCAAAAAACCCTAGTAACTCATGAGATGCTGGGGAGAAGCTCCGAAAATTTGTTTCTTCCATTGGTTGTCTCTTGCAACTACACTAGCACATGCACTGACTGGTAAAAATTTAATCTCCTGTTACTTATGTCTCCTGAAACTGATTGTCTAAGTATACCCACAGCTCTAAAAGAGCTGTTGGGGTTCCATGAAAAGAATCCTAAAGGTAAAAGACAAAAACCATCAGGTTCCCCAGGAAACAGATTCGTTTTGTGGATACACAATCTAAGTGCCCTCAAGTGCTGGCTGACATTCAGGAAGCCATGAAAGCATGCATGTGCAAACACAGCATACAGTTGATGGAAAAACAAGCACAGAATAGCCTAACTTTGGAAGTGTGTGGCAAATTAAAAAGTTCACAGACAACTATTTCTCCAGGTTTGGAGATCAGATCTGAATGACCACTTCCATCCGGTCTCAAGTGTTTATTTTATTGTTGCTTAACTTACTTTAAGGAATGCAGGAGACTATCCTCATCCAGACAGAAATGTAGAAAATCTGTGCCAGTTACAGAGAGCACTAAGAAAGTTAGTTAGCTTGTTTATAATCAGTAAAAGAATTGTTCTAAAAATAATTATATTCTTAAGATGTATAGTTAAACCACAGTAAAGTTTTATAGTTTCAAAATCTAACCAAGGTAGAAGTGCAGCATTCTCTAAATCAGTTTAAACCAAATTTGTTCTCCTTGAAAAATGCAGTCAAGATTAAGAGACAACACACATTCTGAACTAAAATTGTGTGCAGCATTTTCTTGCATGTTTTTTAGCATACTGTTTCCAAGTTTAATTAAACCTTGTACATTCCATGAAATTTCGTATTTATGCTTGTCTACAGGAGTAAATTACATCCTCTTAACAAAAAGAGTTGTAAATAAAAATATAACTGATATTCTTGTTATGCTCCTCAGCTTGAGATTTAAAAGTTTCTCAACGTAAACTGATCTAATAAGTTGAATCTTTAATTTTGTTGCAGTTTTTCTTTTACAGTCCCTTCTCCATAAAGGCTACAACAGACAAGCCAATATGCTCCAAAAAACTCTACATCTAAACTAGACCTGTATTTCTGTAGTTTAAAAAAAATGGCCGTTGTTCTCAGTTGTAAAAATAAATATTCCCAAAACATAAATACATCCACAGCTACTTTTTCTCATCTAGCTCCCTACTTTTTCCTTTAAGTTACCTATTCCAGTTGTATCAGTCGGTGCTTACTCAACTGACTAATTTCTCATTTCATGACAACACAGCTTCTGCTTCACTATTACCCCAAGAAGGTCACGCAAATTGTAATTCTTTTTTTAATTGGAGAGAGAAAAAAAATGGGTGTAATCAGAAATGATTAGAACCCTAGTTCAGATTCCCTCCACATTTCATGAGACAAAGAAAAAACCAAATTAGGTTTAGTGTATGATGAGCAAAAGCACACCCCTTCAGCTGCAGCTTCTTCACAGGCATTCATGCATACTAATATCATAAAAACAAAATGCGAGAGTTGAAGACCCAGAGTATCTGGGTTTTGTTCAAAAGATTTACTATTATAAGCACAAAAACATGACAAACAGTCTTGCTGTATCATAAGGTGTCCAATATACTGAAACATGAACCAATTTGTCCTATTAAAGCACCGTAATTTTCTGCACATTTTTAGACATGCCAATCAATTTAGATCAGAAGATTCTGGAAAACCATTCCAGCCTGTTGCTTTCAACCACAAGGATTTTTCCAGCCTTTGAACAAGCAACCTCATAAATACCAAAAATTTAATTCTTAGTTTTCAACTGAAATACAGTATCTCTTCCCATGTGCAGTATCTCTGTGCCCACTGCTGTACTGCTAAACCTAACCCAACAAGCCTTATTCATCTTAGAGATTTCATAAATAGTTAAGCAAAAACCATGGCTGCACTTTTCTGAATCTTGTCCAACAGGAAAAAAAGACCACTCAGAATCACTGAGACACACATCTGACAAATTTTAGGATGCAAGTGTCAAGCTGCCTGAGTAGGCATTGTTCAACAATCATCCTGTTTATTTAATAGTTCCTACAGAGAATATTATTGATGGATTAAAAGTTGTCACTCAAATGTCTTCATGTAGTCCTGAAATTGACAGGTTCATAAAACTGATTTACACTTTTTGATTTTGGGGAGGAAGGATCACCTTTTAATTTTTATATATATGGATGGATTTCTGTTGATAAGTCCTAATTACATTCATCTATTAAAAAAGACCTCTCTATAGAGTTTGTACAAATTACCATTGCAAAAATATGTAAAAATAGCGTATTTTCATGTTTGGTTAATATGCGAAAAGTTCTGCCAAAGCTTGGTGAAAAACTGTGTAAGGTACAGACATCCTTCAGCGAAAATACAAATGATTTCCACATAAACCAGACAAGATAATCTGCTGTTTCGGATGATCCATAACTTCGCTCAAATCCATAATGTAAAACCAAGTAGTGGAAACTCATGTGGATAAATATAAAATTCATCTTCACCTTTTCTTAAATTTTTCAGACTCTGTTCTTGGTCAGCTAGGGTTGAAATATAGATTTTTTTTTTTTTTCATTTTTCTTAAGGGGTCAGCAAGGCCATTGTGACACTTTAAAAAAATTGTAACATATATTCAGTAGTAAAAATAATGCAACATAAACTACTCATTTATTTCCTACTAGTAGCAAGCTGGTGCTTGCTGGTAAGAAAGGAAAATATATACATAATTTTCAAATCTTTAAGTGGGACCAAGAAAAGTGGAAAATGAGAAAATTTCATTTTGAAAGTCATGATACTACATAACTTCATAAACACTCTGAAATTCATTATTTGAATTTAAAGACATTTTTGAATACTCTAACATAACTACAATGAAGATGCCTTCAGATTTATGAGTCATATCTGATTCACTTGTAGCAATCCATTTCAAAAATGGGTTGGAGAATGAATTGAGGAGCTGTAGGAACTTGTAACAAAATATAGCAGTATACACATTTCTAAGCCTTATGCTTTTTTACACACTATTAATTTACATGTTTGAATATTTTTCTCCTCTCTGGATGAAGTGATTACATGCAGATCACTCTCTCATTCCCCCAGAAACAGTCTGATTAATTTTTAAAGCACCATTTTGTCATTAGTTATGGATTTGACAGAAGCAAAGACATCTGAGGCACATTAATGTAGCTTCAGAAAGCAGCGGGTGGAAGATAAACAGAGCCTGAAACTCTGGGACATAAGCAAGTCTGCACACAAGGAAACAGAAATGTGAAAATAAATACAGGTAAAGTGGTAGAAAGAGATGCTTACTTTTTGACTTTTCCCTGGCAGAAGAGAACAAATATCCAAAGACAGTAACCTCTTCTAAATCACGTTCTTGCTTCTACAGCTGCTAGCTGAAATTAGTCTTTGTAGCAATAGTGGCTCACCTACCTGTCTGTACTACAAACTGGCACACAATCATTTAACATCTTTGTCGGCAACATGGATAGTGCAATTGAGTGCACCCTCAGCAGGTTTGCTGACAACACCAAGCTGTGTGGTGCAGTCAACGCGCTGGAGGGAAGGGATGCCATCCAGAGGGACCCTGACAGGCTTGAGAGGTGGGCCCGTGCGAACCTCATGAAGTTCAACAAGGCCAAGTGCAAGGTCCTGCACATGGGTCGGGGCAATCCCAAGCACAAAACCAGGCTGGGCAATGAGTGGATTGAGAGTAGCCCTGCAGAAAAGGACTTGGGGGTATTGGTGGATGAAAAACTGAACACAAGCCAGCAATGTGCACTTGCAGCCCAGAAAGCCAACCATATCCTGGGCTGCATCAAAAGCAGCGTGACCAGCAGGTCAAGGGAGGTGATTCTGCCCCTCTGCTCTGGTGAGACCCCATCTGCAGTACTGTGTCCAGTTTTGGGGCCCCCAACAAGAAGGACATGGACCTGTTAAAGCGAGTCCAAAGGAGGGCCACAAAGATGATCAGAGGGCTGGAGCACCTCTCCTGAGAGGCTGAGAGAGTTGGGGTTGTTCAGCCTGGAGAAGAGAAGGCTCCAGGGAGACCTTGCAGCAGCCTTCCAGTACCTAGAGGCGGTCTACAAGAAAGCTGGAAAGGGACTTTTTACAAGGGCATGTAGTGATAGGAGAAGGGGCAGTGGTTTTAAACTGAAAGAGGGTAGGTTTAGATTAGATGTAATGAAGAAATTCTTTACTGTGAGGGTGATGAGACACTGGAACAGGCTGCCCAGAGAAGCTGTGGGTGCCCCACCCCTGGATGTGTTCAAGGCCAGGCTGGATGCGGCTTTGAGCAACCTGGTCTAGTGGAAGGTGTCCCTGCCCATGGCAGGAGGGTTGGAACCAGCTGACCTTTAAGGTCCCTTCCAACCCAAACCATTCTATGAATCTATGATAACTGAAGACATAGAGCAAATACATATATGCCATGAAGAACACAGGTGCCACTTTTTTTTTTTTAACAAAAATTTAACCAAGAAATCCAAAAACCTTTTTCCCCCTGAAGATCTACTTCCATAAATATATTCAAGGCTTTTTGTTTCCTTCTTGTATTTAACAAACATTATTAGTTGATCATTACCTAAAAACATGGACAATGGTTGCCAATATGCTGTTCACTTTTAGTAACACAGCCAGTCAGAGAAGTCTCCAACAAGCATTTATCTTTCTCCATGCAACTGCTGCCCAGAGCCTTCCTGGGCTGAATTCACCAAACCTCATTTGCACTTGGAAGCCCTGGACCTAGCTAGTACTTGAACACCACTCAGGAATCCTTGACACCACACATAGCCCAAATAATCAAAACTCAGTGAACATCAGAGTATAGATACCAGATACACCAGGGAGGGTAGGGGGGAGGAAGTCTGAAAGTAAGACTGTAACAACTGAGAATGTTGCCTAGATCATTTACACAAAGACAAGAGACCAGAGAAGGAAGGTCAAGTGAAGAACAGAACTTAAAGTCCTTTTTCATTTTTCAGGAAACATACACCTATGCTTCTGCAATCTTAACATGAACTAAATTCAAAGAAATGACAGAACTTTAACTGTAGAACAGAACACTTCCCTTAATATTGATATAACTCAGCGTGCCCAAGTAGATTGTTTATATTTTTGTAAGTGACATTTAATGGTTTCGTGCTCTGTTACGCTTCCTTGTGTATTATATCTGTAGTAAATCACTAAGTTAGATCTTTAGTAAATTATGTCCCCAGGTATGTATCTGGAAACACTGCTGATAAAATTCAAAATTGTTTCTGCAAGCACAAATAAGTGAGGAAAATCAATTTTCTGACAGAAAGTAGAACTTTCCTGATATAGCCATTAAAAACACAAATGTTTACTGAAGTGCAATCACGGGTAGAAAAAAAGATATTGCCTTCAGCAACATTTCTTTTGGTGAACAGATAAAGTTACTGAGTCAAGACTACATGCTGAATATTTACTGTATTAGTTTATTTTTAGATGGTTTATGAACTTGATAGACTACTCTTTCTATACCTCCAATCGATATAAATTAATTTCAGAATTATACTTTCAAATCCTGCAGGTATCACAAGAAACCTCAAAAACTCTATCAAATCCTGCAAGAAGTTATTTTTCATCTTTGCATCAGTGCACTATTCATAGAGCCAGTCCAATAAGCTAAGTAATATGCAGTATTGCGTACAACAGCAGCATGGTCCCCTCAGTAGCATGGTCCAGAACTCTTTTTTGAGCAACTCTCTTTGACAGGATTTAGAAAAAAAAGTTGTGGGATTTGCATAAATCACAATACAAGCAGACAAGCATGTGCCAGTCCAAACATATTTGATCCCATAATAATAAATCACATTAGTCTATCAAATTTGCAGACACCTGCCACAAATCACTCACTGAAACACTCCAAAAATCCTTCAGGACAGGAGTCCAAGCAAAATGGCTAAATTTCCAGAAGTCTGACTGTCAACAGTTGACACACTCCACTAGCATGGCAGAAGCCACTGTTTTCTACTCCTGTTCCTTAACTTATTACACATAACAGTTGAGGTTGGAAGGGACCTCCAGATGTCATCTAGTCCAACCTCCATGCTCAAGCATGGCCACCTAGAGCCAGCTGCCCAGGACCATGTCCAGGCAGCTTTTGAATATCTTCAAGCACAGAGGCTCCACAAACTCACTAGGCAACCTGTACCCATGCTTGGTCACTCTCACCGCAAAAAAAAAAAGTGCTCCCTGATGTTCAGACAGAAGGTCCTGTGTTTCAGTCTGTGCCCACTGACTCTTGTCCTGTCACTGGGCACCACTGAAAGGAGCCTGGCTCTGTCTTCTTTGCACACTCCCTTCAGATGTTGGTACACACCGAGATCCCCCCTGAGCCTTCTCTTCTCCAGGCTAAACAGTCCCAGCTCTCTCAGCCTTTCCTCATAGGAGAGACGCTGCCGTCCTTTAATCATCGTCATGGCCCTTCACTGAACTCTCTCCACTATGTCCATGTGCCTTTTGCACTGGGGAGCCCAGAACCGGACACAGCACTCCAGGTATGGCCTCACCAGTACTGAGTAGAGGGGAGGGATCACCTCCCTCGACCTGCTTGCAATGCTTTGTCTAATGCAGCCCAGGATACCATTAGCTTTCTCTGTGGCAAGGGCACATTGCTGGCTCATTGCTGTTTAAAAAAATGAGGAAGTAGTGACAAAACTCCACAGTAAACATTAAACACACAGAAACATGTACAAAACCCCAAGAAATAGGATAGAGAGATGGCTACTCATAGTAACATTACAGGAGAAAAACAATATGGGAGACCTCACACAGAACAGCTTAATACACAAAGTATGGAGAATAAACCAGATGACATGGATGTTCAAATGCATATTGAGACTTCATGAGCTTGTGAAATGGCTCATATGATTCAAAAATGAGCCATATCAGTCTTCTAAATAGCCAGCAGACTAATTCAAAGCACAAAACTGAACTTCTTGGGGATTTGTGAGAAAAGTACAGCAGGACACAAACACATCTAGGTTAGTGGCTTGGTCTACTGAAGGGATTCTTTCAGGTGCAAATGCCCCTTGCATCCATCCTTAGGAGTTACACAGTACACAGTGAAACAACATCACCAGTGCATTCAGCACAGCTTCCCCTCCAGTGGAACCAAGATGGAATTCATGCACAGGAGCACTGCACATGCAAGGTGGACAAAAGATATCTACCATACCAGAAAAAGTGTTCTTCTCAAACCTCCCTGAGCAGTATGCTCCATGTCCACGCACACAAATCCTTACAGAAATCTGCTTCGCATCACTCACAGACATGTTGTACACACCTAGGACCAACACCTGGTGCACATTTCCCACAGGTGATAAATACGCTACGTGAATGTATGCTCCTAGACCTGTAACAGACTGCACAAATACAATGCTAGTGCCTTTCTCTTTGCATTTTACTGGTCACTAAGGCACCAAATTGTCCCTCAAGTTCTTGGAATGCATTGGTAAACATTATTAGAAGGTAAAGAAAGTAGTAAAAGGCTCTTCAAATTCTGAATACAATCAATACAAAGGAAATGACTGAGAATGAGAAGGTGAAAAGCACTTTGGCAAAGAGCAACTACAGCATGAGGGAGTTCACATTCCTCAGAGACAGGAATTCGAAGAATAAAATGAAAGCAATGGCCTTGAAGTCCTCAATAATCTCAGAGCTGAGAAAAGTCTGAAGAATCCAAATCTGAAGTTCCACTAAAAAATTAAACATGCTGAAGAAAAAACAGTAAGTGTACTAAAAGACTGAACTAGGCAAATCATGTGGTTTTAATTGACCTCAAACATAAAAAGACGACATTCAGAAAGTGGAAACTTAGTTTAATTAGGAAGATTAAGTACAAAACAACACTATAAACATTTAAGGCCAGACCAAAAGAAAAAAGGCACAAGACTGCATTAGTAAAAAGTATGAGCAATAGCAAGTAATAATTTGACTACAGTTGTATACTCTTAAACAAATGAAAGTTTGCCTGCTACTCTGTAGAGAAAGCAGTGATATCAAAAAGGCTAAATTTTCATATGTTTTTCTTCATCGAGTTTCATTAAAGACATTGCCAGAACAAAGATGCCTAACCCAGGCCGGAGAAAAAAGAAATCAAGAGTACTCATGCAAAGTAGATGTTTCAAAAAAGGATGACTTTGAAGAACTTCATATAGCAGTTTATAAAACAATTCAAAGCAATTCTATTAACATTTGGCAATTGCATTTGAAAACTCATGAATGAATGCAATAAGGTAGGACTTAATGGAAGACCATTAGATATAAAAATCAGGGGAAAAGAGAGGAATCTAGAAGTTACAGACTGGTCAGCTTTCATCCTAAAAGTACTGGCTCTTAACTATCAGATTACTTTGATGAAGGTGGAAGACAGAAGTTAGGTAGCAAACAATCTAAATCTCCTAAGAACAAATTATTACAAATGAAATCTAACTTCTCTGACAGGATAGCATGAGCTGTAGAGTTAAAGGGGAAGCAGCAAAAGTCATGTATTTTAACTTTAACATGTTTTCAGATACTGTTTGACAAGATATTCTCAAAAGCAAATTTGACATTACTCATCTGAAATTGCCTTAAAAAAGAGACAAAACTGATTGGATAGCTAGACCCAAATGGAGTACTTAGCACTGTCAGAAAGCAAGGAAGCACTGAAGGAGGCTGAGAAGGGCAGGTTCCAAAGTGGAACCTGGTCTTAGTCCAGTTCTTTACAAGGATTTCAGTAACTATCTGGATGATTGGTTGGAGAAAATTCATACCAAATTTTCATTCTATATGAAACCAAGATGGACAGCAAACTCATTAAGAGACAGGAATAGAATTCAAAAACATCTCAAAAAAATGGAGAAGTGACTTGAAGAAACAAGGATGAAGTTTTACAGGGATGTGTTACTGAAGAAACAGTTTGAGAAAAGTAAGTGTGAAGAACAACAGGTTAACTAGCACTTCTTCAGAAAAGGATTCAGGGATTACATGCTGAATATAAATGAAGACATAAATTTTGAAAATATCAAGAATAACAGTAGGAAAACTGATATTGCTTCTCTAAAAACCATTTCTTGACATCTCATTCCACCTCTAAAGAATCATTAAATAGATGCAGGCTCATGTCTGGAGGGCAACTATTATGTTAGCTTATTCACATAGGCTTGTTTAACAAGACCTTAATCCCATACTCAACAGCAGACTAGCAAAACCAAATTACACAGATGAAAATTTTACATGGAAACAGGTACCTTTAGAATCTATTAACTTCCTCTTAGCAACTGAGAGCATTGTAAGAGTCAGTTGATTTCATCTCATTTTTGGCCTTTGTTCAATTTACCTGCCAAGTATGCAGAGTTATTTGGTTAGTTCGTGGATTGGGACTTGGCAGGCCAGGGAGAGTACCATGAACTCTGTAAAAATATTTGATTTCTTCAATATATAGGCCAATTACACCTAGTTAGATTTTGCATGATCAGAACTATTCCATCATATAAAAAAAGTTCAATTTCATACAGCACTGCAAATCTCTCCCTCTCTATCTCTCACCCTAGATAACAGTTCCATCTGGCAGTTGCTACAGTGCAGATCAGTATATACTAGGTAGTTAAAAGTGTATTCATGTTTTTTAAAATGGAATTTTTGTAAGCACAGGTATAGCACATCACTAACCAAACCCTCCTCTTACCAAAAACCTATTTCCTTGTGAATGACAAGTATTAGGAAGAAATTATTCCTAGAGGAAAAGTGTTAGGTTGTTTGTTGTCTTTTTTTTTTTTAAACACAGGCCTCCATGAAAATTCTTTTTTCATGTATTCTATCTATTATTTAAGCCCATCTCTTAGAAGACATTTTTCTTGGTACATAGCTTATCTGTTACCTCATGAAAGAGCAGATATAATCTTTGGCACTTTGGCAAGTGTCTTCAACTAGCAATTGCAAAAATCTTGTATCAAAAGATGATATGTCAGCTAAAAAAAAAATAAATCATGTCCAACCTCAATGATTCTGTGTGGTTCTGTCACAATCTGCTTAAAATAAAGTATACAAGAAAATAAAGAAAAGTATTTTTCTTAAAACTTTAAAAAAAATAGTATCTTTGGCATCAACACAAATGAAACCGTACTATTAAAAACACATAAGCTAAGCAACTAGGTTTAGTTGCAGCTCTCGCATTAGGCTAAAACTAACTTCTACTTGTGGTGTAAACAAACATGTAAAAATAAAAATAAGATGCATGTCCTTACTTGAAATTCTATTTTTATAAACATCCACAAGCAACAAAAAAAAACACCACAAAGACAGAAATATAGTCATGCTTATTTTTCTTTATCAAATACAGTTTCTAGAAAGGCTTTTTGAATGATTTCTTTGACCATAAAAAACTGATTCTGCTGGATCTTCTATACTATTATGGATGTTACAGTGAAAATTTCAAAAAGTCAAATGTACACTGCAAATGACAGCAAAGCAACCTCATTTTTCACATACCCCAAATTCATTGCCTCAGCAGTACCAGTCACTTTTCATTGAGCTGCACTAGTCTATGTAACAGAGATCATGCGCTCTCTCTCTCTCTCTATGTTGTTGGGCAGGTGTGCTCCAAGGTGCACAGGGGACCTCTCAGAGCACAGCCTGTATCCCCAGCCTCCAAGAACGCAGCCATAGCACTCCCCTGCATCTGAACCTGGGAATGATTCCCAGTCTAGCATAGAAGAAACCTATGTTAATGTAGCTTTTACAATGCACAAATAATATCAGTGGTAAGTTACGCACTTCCAAAATATTCCATAATGTTTTCCACATGCATTTTAACTATATTGCATCCCTCGTTCTCTAACAACCTTTTAGCCAGTCTGCAGAAAGCAATATTATGTAATGAAAATTTAGGAGAATAGTGGGAAGTAATTGACAATTTCTTTTAGCAATCATGTATTAATATAATGTATTTGCTCATCTTTATTTATGCAGTATTTTTTAGCTTATTCGAGATGTTTTAGAGAGTATTGTCATCAGTCATTTTGCTTGATTTCTCTGAAAAGTCACACTAACTTTAAAAAAAAAGTAAAAGTCATCTTTAATTTTCATGTTTCACTAACAATGTAAGTGGTTTATATTATTTTATATTTATGACCATTCAGGTAAAAGAATATGTCCAGCATATGCTTCAGGACACGATTTTGTTATTATATGGATTCCAAACAAATATATATGTACACAAATAACTTTGATAGCTGTTTTTTAATTAGGCACCCTTCATTTTTTGTCCAGCTTTCCCACCCAAGTCACTGCATGACAGCCTTCAGTACTTACTTTCTAGAAGAACATTTACTTGCAGAATTTTTCTTTCACCTATTCATTGTTGTGTGACTTTAAAAAAAGCACAAGTTGTCACCATGTCTTGACATGAAACTGCAAGAACAGAAATTGGACCTTTCATTATGAACGCTCTTTTGCCTGAAGAATTGTTTCACAGAGTATTGTACAGTTACATTTTCTGTATGACAGCCCTGTATCTGCCTACTCCCATTTTCCAAGCAATGAGAGAAAATTAATTCCATAATGGAACTTGGCAAAAAAAATCCAAGTTTAAAAATTTTATTTCAAAAGCAGTTCCACTAATTTCTTGGAAAAAATATAGAAGCATCAACCTAGTTAATGTTTACAAATCTGACATTTGTCCTATGAATTTCAGTATGCTTGGGTTGGGGGGGGGGGGATTGTACTATATCCTTAGTAGTCCAAATGTATACTGCAGCCACAAATATTTGTACAGAGTTGTCCTCATATATGGATAACACCGCACAAAATAAAAAACTATCACTTTACTACATAAAATAATTAAAAATGAGAAGTAGGAATACCCTATTCTTGTATAACTAAGCTATACACACAATATATTCTAAAATTAACAAAGTTTTAACTACTATCATTATACTTTACCAAAATAATCCTAATAAAAAGCTTCTATCAGTGTAAAAAGTGTAAAGACATACTTTAAAGTGAGTTGTAATCCAATCTAACCATGGTTTTATGGAGCAGGTGAGGTTGTATATATACATGTAGGAAGAAAGAATTATTATAAAGTGTCTTTAAAGTATCATAGATACTTTTATTTTCTGAAAGCTCTTGTTTAGATGCACATTTACCCTTTATATGATATCTTCATTCAAATTTTGCAATTATGAATCTCAGACAACAATACTTTGTTGCAGAGTTTTAAGGGGTTCTGTTCTTTTGATGTTTTCTTTTTGTTTTGCAGGGCTTCTTTTCTAAAAAAAGAAAAAAAAAAACCACACAGATTGTGTTGTCTAAAAGTGCATATTGGAACAATACAAAAAGATGCCAACACATCAATCTGTTGTGAGAAGGGGCAAGAAAAGTGATCTTGCTCATGTAAGAAAAATGCCAGTTAGGATCTGCCTGTCATGCAAGAGTCATAGCCCAGATCCTGAGATGCTAGGAGAGACAGTATGATGAAAGACATTTAGAATAAATAACTAATTTAGGAAAGCTCATTAATATTCTATCAATATTTAAGAACTTGCATATAACTAGGGAACCTACAAACAGCTCCTTTAATTTTGTCTGCTGAGCCAAATTAGAAGGCAAAAGAGAATCTAAGGATGCACAATGATTTGCATCCATTTAACCTCGTAATAATAAAGCTTGATTTCCAATGCATTTGTCTCATGATTGTTTGTAAATTCTGATGTAAAATTTTCTATGCTTAAGCCAGTTGAAATATCCGTCTCCCATATGAATTCTCTGCAACCTCATAAGCCTGAGCCCCAGAGCAGCCTACCTTCAGTCAGGTTACTTGGCTCCTTGTTCTACTCAAATGTTGGTCTCTGAAAAACAGAACTTTCTCTTTGATATTTCTAGTCTTCCATCAAACGTAACTGAACCCAGCCAGTGGGGGGCGGGGTGGGGAGGGGGGAGCAGAAATGACAGAGCAACAAACATGTAAAGTCTTAGACTTAGAAAACCAAGATCTAGTTTCTTTCAATAGTGTCCACTCCATCCACCTGTCATTTGTTCCCATTCCTCCACTGACCTTTCAGAGCAGCTCTGCAGTAAACTGGACCAGCTAACTGATAGAGGGAAAGTTAAACACATGCTTAAGTGCTACATACATAACACTCAGTTCGAAAGAAAAACTAAGTGTTCTGAAAACCCAAACATATACATACTGAGCAATTATTCTAATCACTATTATATGAAACAATATAAAAAAACCTGAGAAACATATAGTTAAACAGAAACTCTGACTTACTAAACTAAAAAGCCTTTGCTGTCGAATTTTTAAATACCAAGAAAAATTGTAAACAGTAGAGAACACTAGTGTACCTAAGCGAACGGAATTATCTTTACAAACAACAGAAGATTATAATTTCTCTTTTTTAACTTTTTTCCTCTTTAACTATATTTATAGGAAACCCAAGCATGAAGATACAAGCAACTTAACATTATTTCTAGCCTTTCCCTAGAGGCTTCAAAGAGAATTAAAAAAACCACAGAAGTTGATTTTGAAAAATATAAATCCATAAAATACTATGTAAAAATAGTACTTGACTTCCAAAACAAAAAGAAAGATTAAATGGCATAATAAAGCACATAAGGGAAACTGCAACTATTTGCAACTTCATGGAAATTCAATATAGAATAGATAAAACAGATTCCAATATGAATTTGCAAGCTGTGGTTGCCAATATTACCACCTAAGAAACTGCAAAGGAGGAGTAAATTTTGAGTATTTTATTGCACAAAACTACAGACTGCTAACCAGAAAATGTAAATTTTACTTACTAATGGAAAGAGGGGATTTTTATCCCTTGTAGCTGCAGAATCAAACAGGTTGGAAGAGACCTTGGGAGGTCATCTAGCCCAATCTGCTGCTTAAAGCAGGGTCAACACTGAATTCAGATGAATTAGAAAGCTCTAAATTAGAAAACTAAAGGTGTATGGGTCCAAAAAGCTGAGTCAACCGCAACAGTAAGAGTTTACAGCAGCATCTTTCTGATGACTATGACAATTGTATGCCCCCCTTCTGATAATAATGGGCTGCTAAAAATAATTTTCCAGTGAGGTTTTAACTGTTATAATGTAATTCCTCACTTACACATCAGTGAAGTCACAAGAAATGTGAAGCTGCAACAAAAAGGTTTTGGCCACTTTTTTTTGTTTCACTGGCAATGTGATGGTGTCACAAATCATCATTTCTACTCTTCTTTTATCATCCTTCTTTCTTAGGGGAAGACATCACAAACTCCTTGTTTCAATGAACAAAACAACCTCTGGGATAGAAAGTCTTCAATAAAACATTCCCTGTCATATGCTTCAAAACAGAATCTTTCACTGAACAAAGATTAAAAAGAAGAGAAGTCACCTACCCTTATCATGCTGTTTCTGTATTTTTCACTAGGAAAACCTCAGTGACATTTTACTCTGATAATATGAGAGCTATTTTCGGCTCCTTTAAAAATCAGAAAACTATAGAAATTTCCAGGGCACCAGGAGCTGAAGATGACTTTTGAAAAAGAGGAAAAAAAAAAAAAAAGAAAAAATCTCTCCTTAAAATTAGGAATTAATTTGCAGGATTTTTTTTTAAACAAAGAAAAAATAATAAAGAAAAAATCTTATTTTTCTACATAAAAAGTAGAATTTGATGTATTAAAATGTTTCAAATGACTCAAAAAAAAGTTATGTGAAAGCACCTTGTTTTTTCCTGCAAACTGACACATTTTCATGCCTAGAAACACCTGAAACACAAATTTGTATATCCATATTCTGATATAACCACAAGAAGGAAGAATAAAAGTTTCAAAAACATCCAGTAACACTGTCATTTCAAAGGCTCTTGCATTGATAAAATTTATCAATACAAGAAATGATTCATCTTTTCTTTTCTTGAAAGAGGTAAGATAGGCTTTCTTGACATTTGCTTTCTGTCGACATTTTAGTTACATTTTTCTATCTAACCAAAAAATCCATTAAAAAAGTAGTCTCTTCCACAGTATATCTCTGTGGAAAATACTGAAGAAGAATACTAAGAAATTACAAACGATAAAAATTTAACAATAGACTGGAATGAAGGGCAACTTCTTTGTACCAGAAGAAACTATAATAAATACAGACCCAATTGTAGAATTAGCACAAAATACGAGTATTTGACCCAAGAATTCATTCACAGAATTCTAACAAGACTTTCATGATCAGAAAGATACCTAGAAATGTATTTTACACCCCATACAAATTTATCACACAATTTAAAACCAAACCTCAAAATACATTGTAGTCAATACTACTATTAATTCATTGTAATCCTTTTTAATTGTTATTTACAACTAGCAAGTATCTATATATTAACAGTCATCATAGCCTAACATTTTAGAAACATTCTAAGGATATATTACATAAATATTCATCAATATTTCTGGTTGTATAGACACATCTTTGTGCCGTAAATTCTAAGATTGGTCAAAAATCACTTACAAACCTCTACATATGAAATTCTTAAATATTTTACACAGAGTAAACAATACTGTTAAGATTATTCAGTCAAAATCCTGCTTTATTCATATTTAGTCCTCCTCAATATCAATATGCCATTCAGAAAGGGAAACTAATATGTTAGGGAAGGATGTAACTTGTTCAGTGGCATCCATGGCCAGCAGGAGTCAGAGAAATGATCAAATACACGTTTCCCAGATTCAGTATTTTCTGTATCCGCCAATACCACAGTTTGTAAAGCCAGCACAAAAATGCCCTTCAATACACCTGAACATGCAAACTTCAAAGTGTTAACACTTATATTATGCTTGTTTACAGTTCTAATACAAAGGATTATTTCCTCAATACAGACAAAATAATGTGTGCACAGAGAAAGCAGTTCTCTCGTAATGCTACATTCTCATACATAAGCAATTCTTTATATGTCTAGAGAAAGACTAAAAATAAAGATTATGCTAATTTAAAACTTCATGTATTTTCAAAATGTTGCAAAGGTGGTAGATCATTTAAGTCATAAGGATCTGAATGCAAACTTTGGAATCAAATAATAGCATCAGTCTTAGATTAAAAGAAATGAAATAGTTATTAATCTTTATAAATATATTTGTCATTATCATGAGGTTCAGTCTTAAATACTTTTTTTTTTTTAACTCTTGTCTTACTGTTTGTCTGTACTTATATAAGCATGATATCAACATGTCAAGTAACATTCAACATTCGTTTCCGATTGAAACACTTCAGGAGAAGAAGGGGGTAACAATCAAGCCACGCTAGTGAGAGATTTTTATGCACTCCTATTCAAAAGATGGAAATTAAGCTTTGACTTGCCCTTTGTGAAGCCTCTCTCTTGTTATATAATGATTTTTGTTGTTTTCAGAACCTCCCTCCTGTACTGCTAAACAGAGAGGAAAAATGGTGACATTATTACTCAAAAATTGATTCCTTAACAGAAAAAAACATGCTTCCTAAATTAAAGGTAAACAATGCAGCTTCATTCATCAGCAACAGATGAGATACACTCAGTATTTTAGGGATACCCATGAAGGGTTTGGTTTTTTTTTCCCTTCAGATCCTTTCCTGAGGCATCTCCAAATAGATTCTGGCAAGTTTTTACATATTGATTATTTACCCCTCAAATAAGGAAGCAGACATTTGCGGACCTTTTAAACTGACCATATGAAGTTTTTTGCTCTTAGGCCATCTTTGAACAAACAGGCCTGATTTTCAGCAGCTTTAAAAGTTTAGAAATTCTTGTTTTGCACTTCAGCCTTCAAAAGGGATTTCATCCTTATTCTCTTATCTACATTATACCCAAAAAAGTGAAACTTGTAAGACTGCTACAAATTTGTTTTTCCTCTTGTAACAACATAAAGCACTTACTTCTGGGTAAACCAAGGTATTTAACAAAATTATGTGACTGCAGTATGCAATATTACTTTGAATGTTACCAAAATGTTAACATTCTTAAATTTAAACATATAATTGCACATACAATTATGTGCCATGTGTGAACGCATAGCACGTTACGATAATGTTCAAAAATCAGCAGCCAAATTTTAGCTTAGACTGTATGCCTTTAGTTTACTCAATGGTTGTCTACCAGTCCAAGATATTAACTTTAGATGCCTAAATTACATAGTGTGACTATTTTATAAGAGCCTGTTAAGAAGCATGGGAAAAATGAGCAAAGGTGGAGGAGGAAGAGGAGGAAAAACAAGAAGTAATAAAACAAACAGTAACTTTAGCTTTCCCGTTACCTTGGCCTTCCCTCGAAGCTCTAACAGCAAGGTGGGGTCTAAATAATGCATCTTTTTTCCTGCAGAACATTTCTAACATGCACACGTCCTCCCTGCGAGGACAGATAAATCAAGGATGTCCTCATCAGTTCACTTCTCAAGCAATACATTATCTTCCTTCCTTGAGAAATTACACATTGTTCCACTTAAAGCAATCTTTGCAGCAGATGGGTGTATTACTTCATTTTATCATTCCTTCCTTTCATCTCTGCACAGACAGACCCCTCACCATTTCACGAGGATAGATAACTCAGCAGGTCTCTCCCCTATGTAACACTATTTTTTATTTCTAAGCCATAAGATTTTAGGTCTTTATTTCATACTGAAAGGGCTGGCGGTTTTTACTAACCACAGGTTTCCATGAGGAACTTTTGTGCTTATGCGCACAACCTAAGATGGATTTCTCATTTTTGAAAGGTACTGCTGAAAAGCTGCTGGTTTTAATGCTGAGGTATCACTCCATATGGTTTAAGATGTGGTGTAATAACCAGCTGTCCAGTATACCTTCACTGCAAAGTACTGAAGGGAGGGACTGTTTCTCTGTACACAGTACAGCATACAATAAGGCTCTATCATAATACAGGCTCCTTAATATCTATTAGGTGTTAATGCAACAAACATACACACATAAACAAAGACTCAAAAGCACCATTAGAAATAGTGTTTTCCAGCTGTTTTCCACCTCCTCTTTAGTAAGTATACATAAAAATTAAAAGTTATAGCTGATAGTTATCAGATATAAATTTTAGGTTTTAAATATTCAAATCGGAGACAAACAAGAGACTACAGATACAACACAAAGCATGAAGACAAAAAACATAGACTGATTAAAGCTATATATAGGCTGTGTCAACTGCTGAACAAATTTTAGCTGTGTCTGATAGGGGAATGCCACTACTTGATCTCGAGTATTAGTTTAATTATTGACAATGATGAATTGCATACTCTTGAGAATCACAAAAACGTCGGCACCTCTGGAAGTTATCTAGTCTGACTTCTCACAGCAGGAGTATCTCCAACATGAGGTTTTGTTTACCCAAGTCCAAAAACAAAGGATGAAGTAAGTTTCCACCACCTTTCCGGGTAGCTGTTCCAGTACTGCACTACTCTCCTAGCAAAGTTTTTTTTTCCCTAATGTCCAACATGAATCTCTTTCAAACCATAATTTGCAGTCATTGCTCTTTGTTTCAGCCTCTGTCACTAGCTAGAAGAGTTTAGCTCTATCACCTTTGTAACTCCTCCTAAAGTACTTAGTTCACATCAAGAACTAATTCAGCACTCAAACAGCTCAGAACCTCCTCGGTTCTGTGACAGCTGCCAAATAAAAGAAATCAAATGGAAGGAAGAAAGAGGAGGTTTACATTGCATGATCATTTAACCTAGATTAAGAACTGAAAGTCAAGACACTGGCATTTGTTTGTAGGTTTGAAAAATGTGTCATTCTCTGGGTCAAGTTCACGTGGCATGAAAACAAAAAGCATGATCATAAACACAGAATGAAGATATATGTTTCTGGATGTAGAACACAAGTATTTTATTTCCCAAATTGTTTGATTTTGCCATATTTTCTGCCTAACAATCTGTTAGCTGGTTACCTGAACTCTTTCTGCTACAATGACTTATCAAGCTTCTTGTGACAAACAGGCCAGCAGACATTCTGTTATATGAGAAGGATAACATACAGACAGCAAAGTTTAAATTTCCTTGGGGAATGAAGATAAGAACACATAGCCTAGAATCGAGATCCTCTCCCCTAATCTAATCCCCCCACCCCCACACAAACACACACAAACTCTTAGCAGATTGTTTCAATTTTCACTCCACTTTTTTTTTTTTTTCCTAAATTTTTTGTGTAGGACAGCCAACACTTTGGGAAAAAACACAGTGAAAACTATGTGGGTTTGGAACTGGACAGACTCCGACTCATATTCTACATACTTTGCGGCATTCCTTCGTTAGAATGCGTAAGTTCACACATATTGCAAATATCTGAAAGGTTGCATTTTATGATTAGTGTACAATTTTCACATTTTCCTAGATGTAGTTGATTTTGCACGGCAATATGAAATCCTCAGACTGATAAGATCAGCACTTACAACACTAGACAGCATGGTCAGCACATCTAGAGTCACATCACGAAAACAGAGAGCAAACCTGTAATGCAACCCTTTAAAGCTGATGCAGAGGGGGACCGAACTCCAGAGTCAAATGTCAACATTATTACAGCTACACTGAAAACAGTGTTGGTAACTCATACTGTCCTCCTTATCAGTGGGGTTTCCTTCACCCCATGGACCCTCATCCCATGGCTCAAAAGCACAATTTAAAAAGTTTAAATCCCATAAACAACCCTTTGTGGGCCAAAGATCTATGGGGCTTTCAGGACTGTTTCAGTCTGAATATAGACCCTAGCCTAGCATCCATAAGTTACATAAGGATATACGGTGCTGCAAAGAGGGAGACCATGGTATGCTTTACCATTACGGTCCACATACATTAGTAATTCCTATTTTTATGTAAAAGGATTTCTCAGGTGGTAGGAAAAAGATTAGGCAATATGGAAGTTGCTGGTTTTAAAGATAAGCAAACTGCCTCATAGCCAGAATGTTGCTCCTAGTGCCAGCTGTGCCTTGTCTGCGCTTTTTCAACTGACAAGATGCTAACAAAAACTATTTCTTACACTGTTTCTCAAGGTTGATTTTTTTAATAACTTGAAGAGAGAAGAAACAGAACATGCTTTCAGACTGCACAGGTGATGTTCAGATATGGTTCTTTTAAAGTGTACAAGACAGAGGTTTAGAGTTGGCAACCATGGTCATGGTTTGCAGCTTCTCTTCGTACACTTTGTGCTTAAAATTACATTGGAAAGACCTTTTTATGCTGACCACTAATAAAAGCCTCTAAATGCCTCTTTTGTTTGAGGAAACAGCCAAGATCCAGATTAGATGAAGTATGTTCATGTTTCTTACTTTTAAAATCTGATATTTGACAAATTTTCATCAAAATAAATAACCAGCTACATTATAGCTTTAATGTCATAACACTGTTTCTGAGCTGGTTCTGACTGCAGAAGAGGCACACACAGCACGCTATGGCTATGTAAGAGCACAATCGCAATAGCAATATACATGTTGCATGGCGGGAGAAATGAAAGCTTACCTCTTGACCAAGTTTTCCTCAGCTGAAGAAGAAAACAAAATTACAAGGAACAAGCAAAAGGAACCCACAAATACATGGAGGAAGAGAAAGCAAAAGACAGCGATATACACTGCAATTTATGTTTATGTCTGTGCATGTGTCATTGTAATATGTCCACATTATTACCTCTACATTATAGCATGATACATTATGCTACCTTTCTAACCTTCACATGTTGTTCCAGCAGATAAAACTAGAAGGGGATTTAGAAAGCAAAAATCTGCTTTGTGAAGTAGCTGACTTGAAGTGCATACTTCAAGATTTTATCCTTTAAAAGTTCAAAGACAGATATGTACAAGTTATTTTAAATCTAATACACAGTTTTTGAGTGACAAAGTCTATCATCATCTTAGACTGCTACATGGATAAAAATATTTAAAAGGAAAGAAAAGTCCCAAAAAGCAAGAAACCATTTAGCAGTACTAAATATCTTGTATGCGGAAGAAGAAAATTGAAAGCCTGTGAAAGAAATCTGGCTGGGTCTGCAAAATCCTGGACATTCACAAGGACGCCACAAGCCAGGAGAAAGTAAACAAAGGTGATGTCTGGGTAGAGCCCCAAGAAGTTCATGCTGGGCATCCAAGCTTATGCCAGTTGAGTGCCCCACCAGCCAAGCATAGAAAGGCATTGCATCAAAAGTCTCGTCTCACAAAGTGGTAAAACACAATGAAGATAATGTGTATGGAAAGAAAATCACTGTCAAAGATGAGGTAAAAGATATTTCAACAAAATGGGGAATTTTTTTTATTTTTTTTTATTCTCATATAACCTACATTCTTTTGGGGTTAATGAGAAATGATAACAAAATTCAGGTAGCCTTTCTAGCAGAACCCCTACATTCAGCCCTCTGTAAGAGACATTGAAGTCTGACACTGAAAAATGAAAAAAGTATTTTACTCAAACACACCCTAAAGCAGATTTCAATTCAGTCCCAAAACTGACAATTTGACATTATGCAAGAAGGATATAGTAGCTCCAGAAGACAACTTGTAAGAGTCCTCCTCCAGTCGGCAAGAGCCAAATACAAGTCAACTGCTAGCACTGACTAAAGACACACATACAACCACACTGTTGTATGGGGAGGATTAATCAAGCATTTCTAGAGAATAGATCACCTACACTTTGAATAAACACTTGGGAGAAATATTTTATTTATATACTTAATTGCGTTTGTATAACTGTAGCCATATTCCATAAAGTCAACATAAACCTATCTGATGTCAACCAGAGGGCAAAGTCAAGAAGTTAGTGATGGCCTCTAGCACTGTACAGAAGCAATTTTAAAAAAACCTACAAACAACACATGTGTTCATCACAGGTTGCTTGAGATGGACAACTCTCGGTCTCACTGTACTTAATTTGTCTTTATGAGTTGTAATTTTTAATTTCACACAGCCACCTTAAAAATTCCACAGATGTCCTTAAAATAATTGCTAGCACAGCGTCACTAAAAAAGAAAAAAGGCAAACATACATTTGGCAAAAGTTTTTAATTTAAATAGTTTCATATACAAAATACAGTAAAAATAAGAAACTAAAAGTAACAATATGCAGACTTCAGGAAGTGTGCTTGTTTCCTTGCAGGTAACCACAGTATAACACACATGGTAACCATACAGCCAGATTTCTCAAAACACGGGGGAGGGGGGGCGTATCTACATAAGAAGAGTTCTGGATGTTTGTGAGGGATTTCCAGAAATCATGGGAGAATAGCTGGGGACAAAGTCTGCACAAATCCATAAACGTATTTGACACATACCAGGTATTTCACACATAATCCACAGCACAGACCACCTGCGTACAAGCAGTACACCCACTGCACCTTCAGGACACACTGGGCTTACTGTGCATTTTCAGGTCATCTGTGTGGTTTATGCCCAGTAAGTCTTCTATCAGACAGACAGTCAGACATCAGGTATTTCACATTCACTGAGTACATCATACTATGTTCACATAACCACTTCTGTCTGGGAAATGTTGCAACTTCATTAATAAATTCCATCCTTTCTCTGACAAAAGAGCTGCATCTCATCAGCAATGAGAGAAGCATCTCATACGCTTATTCATCTACCTTTTTAAAATCATTATGGCCTGGGGGAACCATCAGTAGGACTAACGCAAGATCAACACAAGACTCCTTTTGTAATTCCTTTAAAAATTAAAATGTCAACTGCTTTGGTTACAAGCCTGTCCTCTATCTAAAGCTCCTTCTTATTTCTTATTCTATGAGAATTCATTTGATTGCCTTTAATCTTTGGCAAGGAATTTTTCAAGTGCTCTAGATAAGTTTGTAGCATTAGACCCATTTTCTCCATCTGGATCACTGAGGGGATAGATAACAAAGTTAGCATTTCTTAAAAAAACCCACACTTTCTTTAAACAAATTCAGACTGACTCCCTTTCATCGAAGTTACGCTCTTCCTAGCGTTTTCTCACATGTGCTCCAGAAGTAATTTTAACTAATCTACAAACTAATGTTACATACACTGACTTACATTTTCCAGGGTGGAGAATAATAAATGTAAAGTCAGTAAAAGATTAAACTGCAAACATCAAAAGTCTCACTTGAGTTTGAAAGAGTGAGATTATTAGAAAAGTACTTTCACTTTGGAATACATTTATATGCATCATGACAAGGCACCTCGCATTCCTCAAATGAAATTTAACAACTTGGTGTTTTCACAACACAGGCAGAAGGAAGCATTCAGTGCAGAGAAAGATTCATTTAAGGGGAAAAAGTTTGTCAGGAATTTGAGATTCCTAATGCTTTCAAAACTTTGTAATTGCCAGAATACCATTTACCTCGTGCGCCCACAGGGAATCCCTTAAATTTAATATTTTTAGCATTCGTCAATTCCTGAATTTGACTTTTAAGATGGCAATATTTCTTTACTTTTTCTGCCGCTGCATCCGCCAATGATGACAGTTTACCTTCATATCGAATTGTTACATCAATAACCATCGCCTGGTATCCTTTTACAAATACAAGATCAGGCTTGAAGATTTCATTTTGTTCATCCTTTAGTATAGGCTATCCAATCCTTCCTTTTAACTTCAGTTATTAACATTTTGTTACCAGTGTACACCGGTTAAAGACTCCATGAGAATGTAAGTTTAACAGATCAACAGAATATCTGTACTAACTTTTCCAGAACATATGAAGACTGTGACTATAGCCAAGAACGTAGCAAATATATGAAATGTCCACATCTGTGTGTTTGATTGAAGGTATATGAGTTTTGGTCAGCATCGTAACCTGTCACAGTTTCTCTGTTTAACCCAAGGCTAAAAATTTTTCTTTCTAGTATACTATTTACCCTGAGTCTCTATTCCACTCCAAAGGAAATTATTTCATTACCACCAGACCCTTGTTTATTTTAGGTGAGTTTGTAGATTTTGGGGGGGGGGGGACCAACCACAACCATCAACATCATCCATATAAACAAACCCCATGTTTTCCGTGGCTGCTTGAAACCCTTGCAGAAAAGGTTAAGCATATTTTCATGTCAACCTTTAGAAAAGCTCCTTTCTTCGCTTAAACCACAAGTTTAGAGATTCCAGCCTGACAAAATAAAGCTAAGCTTATTTTTGTTTTCCTATTTTATTTATTTAAGAGCAAGTTAGATTTCTCTTACGAAGGACAACCAGAAGCACATATGGATGCATACCTGTTCCTGAACATGTTTGGTTCTATTCTCAGGCATCCTTTAAAAAGGCTCTTGGTTTGACTTGCGACAATTCTCCTAATTTAACACTAAATACCTCGCATAAAGATGAATCTGGGCACAGTATTCCAGCGGCAGTATGCCACTTGAACCACCTTTTTATTACATTTCTTTTTATCCTTTTCCCTTCCCAATATGGCCTACTTTCTATTTATTGCTTTTTTTTCCCTACTATGAAATTTCAGAATTATCCAAACCAGTGATCTACAACACTACTTTTATAAATCAGTCTGAACTACACATGGTCTATGCAGACCAAATTTTGTTTCCCCTGTTTCAGATCAAATTTTGTTTTTTGTATTTGTTGTCTGTGTTTCCTATTCCTTGCAAGTTCTCTGCCTTCAAATGCTGAAAGCCTAGCCAACATCTGATCTTAACAGCTGACCAAAGGGCTGTTTTATAAAACCCACATTCTCAAGTCAAATAATGTTGTATCATATATTTACTTGAGAACTCAAAGCTTTCAAAATTTGGCAATGCCACTACAGTAGCCCAACACATTGTATGTGAGGTATAACAACGACAAAGAATTTCAAGAAACAGAAAATATAAATAACTAGTTTCCCCTTTGAATTAAAATTGTATAAATTTGTATAAAATTTTGTATAAAGATTCCTTCCTTTGTGCTAGTAAAAAGTCTTCGGTAACATGATAATTGCAGACAATTAAAAATATGCCACATCCCTACTTAATGCGCTTTGCATTACACGTTTGCCCTGGAGAAGTGGTTCTATTGTGTGCAGCTAACCCCAGAAGGGCAATAATTCAAGCTATTTATCTTCAGAAAACAAAGACTGTATTTTACAATATCCTCCCACTGTTCTTATAGGCTGACTCTTCCACAAGTCAAACACTGACACGCATTTTGCGGTTGATCCTCATTTCTTCTCAACCACATCATCATTTAAATGCTAAAATTCCATTTCAACTGAAGAAAAAATAACCCCACATGAACAAGTCTCAGGGTTTTCATGTCACTGGTTCTAAGACAAAATACACAAACCCAAAGGAATCAAATTTCATTGTCTTCAGAGCAGTTCTTAACAGATTTACATGTGTTTGAATTCATGCCTGAAACTGGTATGTACCATTTCATGTTCAGATTTATTAAGAAAATTTCCATACAGCTATCTCAGGATGAGATTCCTGAAAGAATGCCTCTCATGGACAATGGAGAAAGAGACACGCTTTGCTCATTCCATTTTTTACATCATAAACGTTAGATTATTAATATAATTACACTCTCTACCAAAATTAGAAAACCTAACCTTTGCACTTCAGATGCTGTTTAAAGTCCACTAGTGTAAATATATGCAAATACTTGTTTGTATCTAAATAGAAACTTCTTAATTATACATAGCAGTAACAGTTTTATATATGTGCATGCAAGTGTATATTATATATAAAACCACCATATAAAGACATAGAAATGTGGTGGGTTTATACATATATACACACATGCATACATAAATATAGATATACACACACACATTCTATATTAACATTCCATTCACGCCTAAATATGCTCTACTCCGCACATTTTGAGAAGCTTAGTTCAATTTAACATAAAATTTTGAGCAGCACTACCTTAAGTTGGCATATAAATCTATGCAGAATTAAGGGTCATAAATATCTTGAATCAGGTATACCCACATTACCACGGAAGAGGCTCTATAAACAGATCATCCGACACTGATACTGAAGAGAATTCAGCACAATCCTAAAAATAAAGTTGTGTACCAAAGGACTGCTTAAATATTTAACAGCACACCACAGAGACAGAGTTGATTTTAGCAGTCTAACACAACAGCCAAAGAGAAAAACAAAATCACATTTTCTCATCCTTACATACTGCTTAAAGAAACCAGACAAAACAGAAACTTTGGGACAAAATTGTTACCTGGTAGGCCACCACTTTACAGACCCAAAGAAACTTGAAAATATTGTAAGAGTTCAATAAAATATTCTTTACAGTATAGTCTCCTGCTTGATTGAGATAAGCAAATACATCTTTCTCATAAAATCAAGAGGAAGCAATGCTTCAAATTATTTCAGGAAAAGAGAAAATCGTGAATCTACAACACACAAAAAGCTACCTTGGAACAGTTCTAGAATCCACATAATTTTTTTGAAAAGAGGGTCTCTGCCAGTATGCCGAGTAACTTTGTATATGCAAACCATCCTGTCATGTTTAGTGAAACAATGTGTGTTTGTTTAGTCATATATACAGACATACTTGCAGGCTTGAGCTTAAAACAGAGATTCTGAGGACCAAATAACATACGAGTTAATCTCCAGAGTGGAGGAGGTAGAGGCCACCAACTGACAAGAAAAAAAAACCAAACAACACAGCTTATCTTTCTTCCAGTTTTCCCTTTCTTTGAGCCACTTCCTTCTCAACAGCCTTGGAAAAGCAGACATTCGGGCTGTGAGAAACCGTGACTAGAAGAAAGTTCCTCATTCAAGTGTGCTCTGCAGAGAAGCAGCTAAATGATGCTCTCTTTCATGTAGTCAGGAAAATGCAACAAATTAAAGCATTCAAAATTTTTATGTCAGTACTTAAATAAGTCTGACTCTTTGAGCACAGGCCAATGCATTTAGTTTTCTTTAGACAATGGTCTATTGTTAGGAAATTAGGATAAGACTCAAGTTTATAGTAAACCCATTAAATTAATAAACTACTCAAGCACAAAAACATAAACAATGCATGCAACAATCTTAACATTTCCATTATTGCTAGCACAATAACTTATGAATGGTGAAATAATAAACATATTTAAGTTGTTTCTAATGTATATGTGACCAAGTAGCAAGTTTTGGCCTAGCTTTGAAAGCAAATAGGGTAATGTTAAACAAAAAGGTACGCCCTTCTTCAGACCTTAATTCAATAAAGCAGGTAACCGTTTCTTAAACTAAGAAAAATACAAAATTTAGAAATGAAGATGCACATTTCATACGTTTTTGAAAACACTTCAGTAGTTGCTCTTCAGAAAAAAAAAAAAAGGAAATTCCACTATTTAACAAAGTTCAGATTGATGGGACCTACAAACAGACATAAGGCAAAGCCGTCAACTTTAACAGAAGATGAAAAAAGCCCTGCCTGAAATTGTTTACCTCAGCAAACACAAGGGGGGAAAAAAGCCCAACTTTTTCCATTACAACCATCCCGACTATTTAGTCTTTTTTTTTTTTTTTTTTTACCCTTTGCAATCACTACGACACTTTTACCTGGACCCTTCACTCAACAAACACCGACAAAGTAAAACTTTATTTTAGCGGACAACACGGCCGTTAGGACGCCGAACTCGGAAGAGGCAGAGGGCAGCGGCGGTTCAGGCGCAAGCGAGGTGGATTCTGGCGCGCCGCGCCAACTCTGCCGGAGTCCTGGCCAGCTGTCCCTAGCGATGCTACCGCCTCAGAGGAGCAGCGGCGAGTGCCACCCCCGCAGGCGCTGCCACCTTTGCTCCCCGGGGCCCCCGCAGCGGCCGCCCGCCCGCCCGGCGCTCCCCCCTTCCCGCCCGGTGACCCACCGCCGCCCGCGGCAGCCGCCAGCGAGGGCTGACTCAGCCCCCTCCTGCGCCGCGGCCACCTGCCAGCTCCCGGGGCTGGCACCCGGCGACCGCCTGCACCGCGGGCCCCTCTCGGCCTGGCACCGTCCCCGGGGCAGGCAGGACCGGGGGCGTCGCGCTGACACCCCCCCTTCCCCCCGCTCACGGCTCCGCCGGGCTGCCCGGCACGGGCAAGGCGTGCGAGGCGCTGGGCGCCGCTTTGAATCCTGGGCTCTCGCCGTTGGTTTTTCCTTGTTGCTGTTTGCTTTTTTTTTTTTTTTTTTTTTTTTTTTTTTTTTGAGTGGAAAGTTTCCTCTCCCAGCAAAGGCCGGGAGAACGCGCAAACTGCCCCAGGGCGCCGCGCTGCCATCACAGCTGACAGGTTTCTGCCCCCCCACCCCCCGTCCTTCCGCCGCGTTAAAAAGGAGGCAGATAGATCCGGCTGGGGTTTGTTTTTAATAACAGCTATTAGTACAGCTAATTGCATCCATTGCCAACAAAATAAAAGTCAAGCTCGCGTGCCAGCATCCCGCACGGAGCCTCCTCGGCACCGGGGCGGCAGAGGAAGAGCGGGGGGACGGGCGGAGGGAAGCGGAGCCGGCGGCAGAGGAGGAGCGGCGCAGGAAAAGTTGCGATCGGTCTAATTAGCCCCGGAGCCGAGCCGCCGGGAGGCCGGGGAAAGGAAAGTTCACAGCGCCGGCGGGCAGCCGGTCTAAGGGGGGGGGGGAGCGGCGGGAGGGGGCTCGGTTGGCGCCGGGGGTGGGGGGCGGGGGGGGGGGGGGGGAGTTCTTCTTACCTTCTGGTCGACGATGGAGCAAGCCATTTCCCGGACGTGGGCGAGGCTGAAGTCCCCCGAGGAGTCCTGCAGCAACAGCACCGGCTCCCGGCTGAGCCCTATCTGGAGGTGGAAGGCGACGCCGCCGCCGGCAGCAGCCCCCGGCGGCGGCATCAGCGGGCTGGGCGGCCGGATCAGCGGAGGGGCGCTCATCGAAAACTTCCCGCCGGAGCCGCCGCCCCGGAGCCGAGGGGTCAGGGACGGAGCGGGGGGGGAGGCGGGCGCCGCGGTGGAAAGTTTGCGGGCGCCGCGGTGAAGAGTTTGCGGCCGCCCCGGAGGCGCCCGGCGAGTTCCCCCGCGAAGTTTCAGGGAAGTCCCGCCGAGCTCCTCCCGGGTGAAAATGGCGAGGGGGGGGGCGGAGGACCGGGGAGGATGCAGACAGGAAAAGGCGGCGAGAGAGACGCGCAGGGTGAGGGGGGAGCCCGGCCCAGCGCCGCCGAGGTGGTGCTGCCGCCGCTCCGGCTGTTGGCGCTGTGCGCGGCGCGGGGGCGGGACGGGCCGCGCCCTCCGCCGGGACGGGCCCGCCGCCCAGCTGGGCCGGGCCGGGCGGCGCCGCTCCGCTCCGCCACCAAACGGCGGCCGCGTCCCGGCAGGCGGCAGGGGCTGACCTCGGCGCCGAGGTCCCCGGGCCGCCTAGCCTACGCGGGTCCCCCCCGCGGCGGGGCTTCGCCTCAGCCGTGTCTGGTCTCCCCACCCGGCCCAGTCAGCGGGCTGCCGTGCTGGGGGGGGGGGGCGCGCCTCCCCTTTTTCCCGGTCACCCCCGTTGAGCAGTACCTCAAAGCCGCCTTCATCCCGCCTCGCCCGGTTCTCTGCGCCCTCCCGGGCCGCAGGTGGAGGCAGAGCCTGAGGAGAGCCGGGGTTTTCCCTCGCCGGCAGGCAGCGCGGTGGCCTCTCCCGAGCAGGGTGGCGGCAGCTGCCCCCGAGGACGGAAAGAAGTGAGAGGGGAGCGGGATCTCCGGCCCGGACCCGGCTCTTCGGCCTGACCTCGGCCAGCCGCTCCGGTCAGCACCGCGGTGCCTCCTCCTCCAGCAGCCCCCGTAGGTTTGGGGGAAGAAACAAGGGACAGCTCACGCCCATCTCCTCTAAAACAGCTTCCAGTTTCAGGTACAGGCTGTGCTAAGGAGGAGCTCCCTGCCACCTCGAACCAGGATGAGTTACTCTTCCCAGCTCTCGGGATCAGCGCAAGCCCCACCTGTTTGTGCAAGCAGCACCGATGGCAGGCAACGTTTTGTCTAAAAAGTCTATCCCTAATCTCCACCTGGAAATCTGTGAAGGCAATGGGAAACGTGAACTGTAAATATTTTAGGTACCGATGGAGAAACTCTTAAGCTATATATATGGCACCTGCAAGGATGGCGGTACTAAATGTATGTTTGTAAGTACAGCGGTTGATCAAATTTACAACCTGTTTCTTTACAAACTGCTTTTTTGACCAAATGTACAGCTGCAGCGTTGTTTCATTTTGATCAGCTGTCTTATTAGGACTCATTTTACTATTGTCAGCTTGTTTCCCGCCTGGGATTTGCACACACACGCAGCACCTTACTGTCTATAAATTTTTGAATCCATTTATTCTTTGGTGAATTTTCTTTTGAAATTTTTGCATTTTAATCTGCAACTTCTACAGACTACCAAATCTGCAGAAAATGTGAGCATCTAGCATGCGATGATTATTAGTCCCACTTAGACTTTTTATTATCACATTAGCAGTAATAATCATCTTCAACCATATTCTTTGACTTTGCTGTGGAAAATCATACTTAAGTTTGCTGTTGTCTGCAGTATTTCCTTAGGAATGAATCAGTTTCAGTACAGTAGTGTACCCTGGCTATGCTGGTTAGCGTTGTGATGGGCTGTTTCCCAACAGCTCCCCTTACGCTACATGTTTTGGTTCTTGGATATTTTGGAGAGTGTACGTTTATACTCGTATGTCAAAGCCTGTGGAGGCGTTGTAACTACTGCAAGCTTCCCATGATCCCATGGCCCAGCCAGCTGCTCTGTACAGGAGTCAGCACAGGAGGACTGTGCGGTCCCTGTGTGAATCTGTAGCAGGAAGGGCTTGTGAGGTCCAGTTGCCATCCCTGGCTGGCTGTCATCATAAGTTCAAATGCAAGGCCAGAGCCACATCCGGTAGCCGGTGGTAGTTTTTCTCTGAGTGCTGTAGTTCCTACTTCTCTCCTGTTGAAAGAGATCCTGCAGCCTTGCTTCATTGTTCAGGTGAACCCTGAATGCAGTAAAGTGTCATAAGTGTCATCAGCTACTCCCAGAGTGCTTCTTCCTTACAAATCACTGTGGCAAAAGCAGATGTGGCTCTGATGGTAATAGGGGTAGTGAGTTATCCCCCTCTCTCCTGACCTTGCCGTACTTAATTATAGGGTCACATAATTGAGCATTTTACAGCATGAGTCGCATGATGACATTTGCTTTCAAGGGAAAGAGTGGAAAAATGACAGCCGTGTATGACCTTAGCTACTATACACTGTGTTACAGCTCTTTTGCAACTCCTAAATAACCAGAGGAGAGGTAGCAGTAGCAATGCTGAGAATTATATCTTCTTGGTTTTCTCATCTCTGTGAAATCTAGTGATAGAGCTCATAGGTTGTGACTCGCCCACAGATCCACAACCTCTGTGCAGACATGGGCACAAGCTTTTCTTCAAAAAGAAAGATTACAGTATTTTTAAAAAGTTGTAGGTTGCTGAGTCGTTCGATTAGTGTATCAGCCACGTCGAATACACCTTTGTGATTGTAATAGATGAGGGCAGGACTTCTTCAACACTCTGTCAGCCAGTCATATACAAATGCTATTTATAAAAGGATTCCATGAAATCACATGATGTGATCCTGAGTACAACCTGCCCTGTTGTACTGACTGAAATGTCATCTATTTCATGATCATTTCAGATGGGAGAATTATTGTGCTGATGCCAGGGAGGGGAAAAGACCATCCACAGCAGTCTGTTCTCTTCCCTGTGACCTGATAACAGTGTGCATGCCTGGTTGAGCCAATCTGTACATTCACAGTTGGAAAAACCGCTGGAAGTTTAGGTTTCGCTGCACCTGTACAGATCAATTAAGCAGTACATGAACTGCCACATGAACTTGCAGGGAGAAAAATGAGTTTGCTGTGCATGGCTACACATTTTATGCATCTAGCTACGTACAGGAAGAGGGCAGTCAGCAGTCACTGTAACATTACATCAAGAAAATCTCTCCCAGCTGCCCCCAAGGTACAGTTGCTGTAATGTTACTTCTGATTACTCTGTATTAGTACAGTATGAAGGATGAATAGTGGTTTCTGTATGTTCTCATGGTTTGTATACTTGACCCTCCACTTAGATGCCTTTCTGAAACTGTTACCTTTCTTTTCTTTCGGCCTACTACATTGTATAGACAGAATTCTGTTCTGTTCATTGGGAGTAAGAAAAACATCCCCTTCACAAAGTTTTTGTTGCTTTCTTCTTTTCTCTGTCTGTGATGTAACTGATCCTTTTTGAACAGCCAGTTATACGTTTATATTTCTGGTCTTTAACACAAGTAATTATATGGTACATAGTTTTAATTCAAAAAAATCAAACACCTAGCAAAGAATAGTGCAGGATATACCTAAACAATGGAGAATGTTCTATAAGGCAGTTTCTTTGACATAGGTGGTGTTAGTTTTTAGGTCACAGTTGTTGACCTAAAATTTAGTTCTGATACATTTATGTAGAGAGTAGAACACAGGCAATTACAATGAGATGATTACTACTGGTTTTGTGAGGCAGATAGTGGAACATCACATCTAGTTCTGAGATCAGTATTTTGCAACAGGTTGCTTGGCAGTATACTCAATAGTATAGTGTATCATGGCAAGGATAAAAGAATAGGAATAAAGCAGAGAAAGCAGTAAGAAGCAGCAGTCTCTGGAAGCTGGACAGAAAGTGAGACTGGAAATAAAGCTCAAATTTTAATCATGAAAATGATTAGTCATTAGAATGAATAAGCAAAGAAAGTGGCAGATAACCTTTTTTAATGTTTTCAAATTTAGACTGAGAGTTTACTCGCACACAAGCTTTTTGGGCCCGGTACAGTGGTAACTTCTTTGTTTCCCAAGGTCAGAGTGGAAGATAATTGCCTTTAGATGTTTGTTATGTTTTTAATGGGATCCAAAAAAAAACAGGCAGGTTTTGTTACCTGTGACAGCACACACGAATTCAAAGATGTAAAGACAGTAATCTTTCTTTCTCCCTTGAAAGAAATTTATCTTTTCTTCCTCAGAAGGAAGGCATCATCTGTCCAGGAAGAAAGTGAGTTGGCATAAACCCTTTGTTCCTTAGGTCACTTCCACTTGTTCACCTCTGCTGGACTCCATAGGCTATTCCACACAGAGCAAGAGCCTGTGGAAGATGGACGTTTCCAGGCTGCTGCTGAAGATAACTTTTCATCCTTGAAAATTTACCACCTCAACCTGCAACAACAGATCAAATGTTAAAGTAGGCAAAGACTCTTTTTGTTGCTGTATCAGGCCAATACCCATTTTTGCATTCTACCACTAAAATTTTTCTGTTTCCCTCATCTCACACGTTCCTGAATCACACACACCCCTCTAGGCTTGCTGCTTTGATGAGGCATCCCAATGCCATATTTTCAAACAGTCTACCTTCTGGGCATATTGACTTGCATCCAGAGCACAGTCCATTATAAACTGCAGACTTCTTCCTGCTAAGTAATTATTTTGTTCCTGTTTCTGTATATCCGAAGTTGATTATTCCTGCACAAGCATCCTGCATTGCACATATCTGTATAGAAACCCATCCTATTTTTCTAGGTCATTACACCAATTTATCAAGATCATTTGAATTCAAATCACAAGTGCTTCCACGGCATTTGCAGTCTGTCTCCTTTTTGCATAATCCACAAGTTTAAAAGGTATACTCATTATTCAAGTCATTACTAAAGGATTGAATAAAAAGGGATGGTGTACAGACTCCCATGGAATTCCATCACACCCATACTCGTTGGGTGTTATTACCCAACTAGTTTTGTGTCCATTTTATAATATTTTCTTCCCAGCCTGATTTGCTCTGTTTGCTCAGAAGAATTGTTTATGAGACCGTGTCAAAAACCTCATCAGTCAGAATACGTCACACCTACTGCTTGTGCTCTGTAATAGGAGGAAATATTATTAGTTTGGCATGATCTGTCTTTTACAACAAATCAGTGCTGGCCTGATACTGATTTCACGGTTGTCTTCCAGTGTTTACATTTTTTTTATTGTTCTAGACTACTTTCACACATCACTAATGACCTAAATACTTTTTTTCTACTCTGAATCTTCCAGTATCTTACCTGTTCACTAATCTTCAAAGGTAAGTATATCATTTTGTGATTGCTTCAGTGAGATATTTAAATAGCCTGTTATTCTAGGTTTATCAGACACTATTTGAAAAATTATCTAAATACTCTATAACTTCTTTTGCCTCCTACTAGGTTTATTTTTTTTATTGTTATTAACAATGTGACTGCACTGGCCACCTGCTTGCAAAAAAGGCATTATGAATGACAGCATTATCCAGTATATCTTTTCTGTTGGCAGTGGATCAATATTTCCAGAAGTTACTTTTCATCATATTATGATCTGCAAAATGCAGATAATTTATTGTCTATTCCAACTAACAAACTTGAGCAGAAACCTCATCTTTTACAAGGAATGGCTCTCACATATAGATATGGTTTACATATTCTTCATATAGACGTAGATTCTAACACTGAACTTTCAGCCAAATCTGTTTATGTTAAGTATATGTGAACTTTTACTGTTTCTACAGTTCAATACAGACTGTCATATTTGCATTCATACTAAGCAGCAAAACATGCTTTATTAAAGACAGATCTACAAAAGTGAAACCATTTTTGTTTTCTGCTGTTTTCAGATGCTGAAATGATGTTTAAAGTGGACTGCATGCTCCCATAACTTCCCTCCTGAAGCAGATACTATTTGGTTCAAAAGCAGAGCATTGAAAAAAAAATTAACCAAGGAAGAGAGAGAAAAACAGACTGATGAATACAATGGAATGAAATTGGGAATAAATGTGGAGGCTGTGATGGAAAGTAAAAGGACACTAGATTTGGAAATGCAAATCTGGACCTGGGATCGGTATCATGTTAGGGGCTGAACTGGTGAGTTAAATGGACTGCTATCTGAGCACTGGCAAAATAGTTTTACAGATAAGCTCCTGGGCATTTATTTGGAGAGAAGCAGCAAATGTTAGCTGTAGAACTGGTTAGGGATTTTCTGATGAGCTACTTATTTCCATGAGAAAATTGTAACATTTTAACATCTAAATGGTTGATGTGAATACTGACAGTAAATCTCCCAAATTGTTTTGTTTGTTGTTTTGGTTTTGCTGGGTTTTTTAAAAAATGTTTCCAATTGTTGAAATTGCTTCAGCATTTCTAAAAGGAAAGTTTTGGAGTATTATCTTCCATGACTTTCTGCTAAATGTTTTAGATAATTAGGACAAAACATTTAAAAACATTAAGCTTCAAAACTCAAGTTTAAAAATTGGACACAACTCAATGTAGTATTTTTTATAAATGGATCACAAAAAAACCCAGATTTTTTTTATTTTTTAATATCTTGGGAATGGAAATTAAAATCTGATTTAGGCTGGCAAAACTGTTTTCTGCCTATGTAAGCCTATCTCTGGGCAAACTGACCATGGACGTACAAGATAGTTGTCGTGGTTTAACCCCTGCTGGTAACAAAGCACCACGCAGCCGCTCACTCACTCTCCCCCCACCCAGTGGGATGGGGGAGAAAATCGGGGAAAAAAACTCATGGGTTGAGATAAGAACAGTTTAATAGAACAGAAAGGAAGAAAATAATAATGATAATAATAACAATAATAAAATGACAATAATGATAATAAAAGGACTGGAATATACAAGTGATGCACAATGAAATTACTCGCCAACCAATGCCCAGTTAGTCCCCCAGCAGCAATCCCCACCCTGGCCAACTCCCCCCAGTTTATATAGTAGGCATGATGTCACATGATATGGAAATCCCGTTGGCCAGTTGGGGTCAGCTGCCCTGGCTGTGTCCCCTCCCAAATTCTTGTGCCCCTCCAGCCTTCTTGCTAGCTGGGCATGAGAAGCTGAAAAAACCTCGACTTAGTCTAAACGCTACTTAGCAACAACTGAAAACATCAGTGTGTTATCAACATTCTTCTCATACTGAATCCAAAACATAACACTATACCAGCTACTAGGAAGAAAATTAATTCTATCCCAGCTGAAATCAGGGCACTAGAGTAACATTAAAATAGGATCTGAAAGATTGCAGGATAAAGCTTTCTTATGTCAAATGTCTGCATGTTCTGTTTCTTCTCTTTGAGCAAAAAGTGTGCTGGTTTGAGAGGGAAGAGGGTTTTTTGGTGTTTTTTTTTTCTCTGTGCTCCAAGCTGACCTCACTATACTTGAAAAATTCTGGGATAGGACAGGCTCCATTTATCCCAAAGTATGCTTTGAGGATGTTTGTTATGGCTTGACGATAGAATAACTGATGCATTCAGATAAGCATGAGTATCTTGGCATTGTTTGTGCATATTTGTGCAAATTGTCCTCACTAGCTCTCTGGTTCTTAGGAGCACCATACTTCTGGAACAAGGGCGGTCGTTGCTGCTTAAAACTGCTATCTGAGAGACGTGCTTCCCATTCTGAGGATACTGGAAATGAGTGAGTCATTGTACCTTAAAGGAAGACACAGCACAGGTTTTATTCAGAAATTTCTTAATGCTACTTCTTAGATGATTTCTGAATAATGTATTCTGTGTGAAGGACACTTTTTTATCACTTACATAGCACCATTTCACTAAACAGTCTCCTGATTGTCACTGTCACACAATTCTACACAATTCTGGGCTGCAGTGACCTGAAATTTCTGGGTCTGAGAGTCAGACTTTGCAATAGTATATAACAGCTGTTTCCTCTTCAGAAATGATTACATGATTTTTAGTATTTAGCTGGGGATAGTTTTCAACAAGCAGCTAGTATGTTTGCTCTGTTTTGGTAATTTTCGTGAAACTAGATTGATAATTCAGTAAAATATGTATGGTACTGAAAATCAGTTATACTGTATTTTAGTTAAATTTGTTTTTTATTATAGCAAAATTCTTGAAGTACTGTTCACTTATTAATACATACAAGCATAACCGATTTACAAACTTTGTTCTTTTACACATCAGGAACCTGTTATATTGTTACTTAACGCTAATATTTTTGTGGCTGCTGTCCAGGCCTCCATGTCATTTCCACTGAAATTCTTTGGCAGTTCAAAAAATAATCCAGGTCCTGGGAGTGAGAGTACTGCCCATGCAGAATCAGATATGTATGTTGTAATTTATGCATGATTTTGACCTGTAGGAATGGGCATCATACTATTTCTGTGAGCAGATACAGCCTAAAGGAAAAGTTATAAGCTGTTAACTATCCATCAACAGTTGTCTCCAAAGCTTATGGAGTCAAAGTAGAGAACATACAGAGTGACCAAGGATAAGTAAGGATGGCAGAGTCTTATTTGTGATCTAAGCAATGTCTGATAATATGGAAGGGATGCAGGTTTACAGGCAGTTTTAAAATTGAGCTAGAAATTTATCTAGGAGCTAGATATTTCTGAAATGACTACTGACTTTCTGCGCTGGTATATAAAATGATGCTTGTCAGACTAGTTAGTCCCACTGCAACTAGTTTTACAATACTTTTATGTGGTTTAACATTTTTATCCACAAAATTTGGCATACAATATAATTAGAATAAATTAAATTATGGTTAACCTAAATTATTTAATGATTGCTGCATGAATACTAAGACCATATACAGGCCCAGGTATTACTTAGGTGGGATTATTAAGGCAATAGATATAAAAGAATCACTAAACACTGCTCCTCTATTCTTTTGTGCAAGTTTCCTTACTTGTAATGATTTAATGAGTTAAGAGAGGCTGCCCATAGGAATAGGGAATCAATAGCTTTAAATTGTCATTGATCTTTTAATGTTTATTGGAGTTGGTTGCTGCTGCTGCTGCTGCTGCTGCTTTGGTTTCACTGCATGAAACTGAAAAGCCAGAGCTAAGAATGACATTATGGGGAAACCTAGTATTTTACGCAGGAGGGGAGAGGATGAAGGAATGGAATGGTGCAGGGGATCCCAAGGAACCTGCAGGAAAGAGGAAGGTAAGAATGGAAAGAAGGAAGATTCACAGGAAAGGAATTTATTACAAGGAGTACTACAATTGTGCATCACAGTTTCTTACTTGAAAATGTTTGGATTTAAAAATTTAACCTTAACAATTCAGCAGGCTGGATTCTAAGATAATTAGAACTGTATTTTCCTGTCATTTAAAGTCACTGTCTTGCAATCTTAACTTCATTTTATCATAGCTTTTTTAGTTTGGAATTCAAATTAAGAAATACTTCATTTCATTTTCATATGCAACAAATAAAAGACTGGTAGACCATGTAACCACATGCTACATACTACATGAGCACTAAAAGTTGTTCCATACAAGCCTTGTAAATAACTCAGTGAAAGTTCACTCTTACACCAATTGCATCATCTGTTTATTTAGAATAATCTCACAGAACTGAATACACACAGGAAACAAAACCTCTGTTCCTGTGTCTTACTCCAAGATAGGAGAAGTAACTGCACATAAAAAAGACTTAATTGCAGAATACTTCCTTAAGTAATAACAGAAAATGCCCTTTCATTTAAACCACAATTTAGGCTTAATCACAGGGGGGGGAAAAGTGTATCTTTTCCTTGTCATAGTAGACAAACATCTCAACATGAAACCCAGTGCTGCAGCATTGTCATCCTGGGTTATATAAACAAGGAAATCATAAGATAGAGTAGGAAGACATTTCAAACAGATTAACTGTGTTTGATTATGCTTAAATTTAATGGATCTTGACACAATGAAGCATGCAAAGAGAATCTTAAAAATAACTTGATTAGAATAATGTCTTTCAGGGATATAAGAGAATATAACAATGTGAAATTAGATAGAAATATAGACAAACAGGAGGATATAGAAATAAACATAAGTAAACTGATCTTGATCAAGCTGAATATTATCAAGAATAAAGGAATTTTTAGAAAACAGATGACATTAAAAAAACCCTGAAAGTTGAAATCAAACTTATAGAAATAAGGCACATTTTTTCATCTTTCCCTTTGGAGTCTCTCAAAGAAAGTGGAGAAATTCATATGCGGATATCTTCCAAACATGAGTGGACAATTTTCTAAAAGTTATACATTTTGTACTACACATTATTAGGTTCAACAAGAAAGTATCAGGCTAACATTCTGGGTCTGTGTTGTAAAGACAAGATAATATATTTGTCTCTGAAATCTCCCTTCTAGAGGTCTATAAGGCAGATTTTTTTCTCATTTCATAAGAACTTGTTACCAACAATTTTCTGCTAACTCCAGAACTAGGAGAGAAAAATAGAAAACTTTGTGAATATCAAGCCTGGATGTGTATATCTTTCTAACCACCTATAACCTGTTTTGTCTTTTAAATATAGCAAATAAATACTTTTATGTTCCAAGTATAAAACTCAGTCCTCTAATTGATTTTGCATAGGTGGCAAGATTAGCAAAGAGCTTCTCTGGATTCTTTGTGAGCACAAAGATCCAGCTGTAGACTTGAAAATGCTTTGAGGATCACATCTCATAGAGAAGGAAGCATAAAAAGGAGCCTGTAGAGCCTAGGGAATTTTCCATGCAATCTTAAACTGAGACAGAGTAAAGAACTTAATCTGAATTTATGATTCTGAGAGAGGCTTTTTAGTTGTCACCTAAAGCAAGAACAACCTACGTTTCAAGTATTTTAAGATGGCTACACCTTTTCCAGACAGAGATAGTGCTGGAATAGCAGCCAGTATCATCAGATCCTGAGATGACATTGACCAGCTGCAGCATGCATTGATGACAAGCGTCATGCACAGCCATGTCCCTGATGTCATCATGTCCCTCAAACCCCTGGTGTTCACCAGTGACCAATTCCAGCTGTGCACTGCATTCACTCCCCTACATTCCTTTCCTTCACTTTTTCCTAATAGCTGTACCATTTGTGAATGGGTAATAGGACTATCTGCAGCTCTGCACCACAGAGACAGAGAGGAAAGCAGAATAAGACTGGCCATTAGTAGGATATAAAATATGTTCTGAGCTACAGAGATGCCATTGCCTGCACTGACCCCCATGTGTCCATTTGGTTTTGAGAGAGGTACTTGGCCTTAAATATAAACTTACATGGAATCTGTTCCTTCTGCCTAGAATGAATGAAGTCAAAAGTACCATTTTGAGTACAGTGTTTATCGTCAAGGGGAAATTTGCTCTATATCTTTCTCTGTACAACAGTTACTGGAGCAACTCCAATCTTCACTTGGAGGCTCAGCCAATAAGGCAAAGAATAGGCCTTCTAGAGTGAGATTCTGCAGGGTACCAGGGCACATATGTACAGAAAGAACAAGGACAAAGCTTTAGCTCCTTATACAGGCTGCTCTACTCCTTCTCTTAGTAGGTATCCCCCTGAGTCAGGCAGTTTCCTTTCTGTAGTTGGTAGGAGCTGGAACTTGGTGTGTGAATGTCTACGGACAATCAGAAAATCTGGTCTTCAGGATACCATCAGTGTCACTATACCTTGACAGTTTCAGCACAGCTGTGTAGTAAGACATTAGAGATGAAGAAAAGGTTGCTAAATATTTCACCTTCGGATCTCAAATTTCTTTCTGTTCAATTTTTAACCTGATTCTCAATAACTTTAGTTTTAAAAAAAATCTTTTTAGTCACTTAAAAATGGAAAAAGAAAACCCAGTTAAAAACGGATAATGCACCTGAATCAAGAAGTGTATATCTGTAAATATATATCCTAATACCAAAAACATAATGATGAAATGCTGCGCTTGCAGAGAAATGATGCTATGGTGCATAGGGGTCAGTTGCACTGGCACAAGAAAATATTATTTGTTTGTTAAAGCTTATTTGTTTCAATGAGCAAACTATAGCCACCTTTGCAGCATACAGCACAAAGAAGGTTTTAGCTTTTTCCTGTATTACTGATCATGACTAACAAGAGTCTTCAATAACGTTTGTGATGTTAGGGTTAGTTTTCATGCATTATGAAAGCAACACACAGTACAACTTCAGGAAGCTGCTCCAAAACTTCTAAAGAAAAGCCACTTCCTATTTGTTTAATTCAGCAACTGTTGAATTATTTGAATTGTACAGCTGGAAAAGTATTTTTTGCTTTCAGAAGGACTGTTAAGCGGGTCAATCTGAATATAGGGATTCAAGCTTTTCTGTGATGTGGGCAGATAACATAACTTTGCGATTTAATACGGCCTATGGGCTATACATTTTTTTAAATGCTCTTTGTACCTGTGCCACCACATTATTTTCATATTTTAGTTATGGGTCAGGATAAAGACCCATTTTTAATATTTCTAAAAGTAAGAAAAAGTGTTCTTTTTCTTCATGTTTTCAGACCTACGTTGGAGACAAATCTTTGCTAAGAACACAGATCAGTGGAATTCCACTGGCTACTTTGCAGGTATTAGAGTAGCAATATATTTTAGAATTTTTTTAAGCATTCATCTCATTCTATCTGAGTACCTCACTGTTTTTGAAATATATTTTTACAACAGCTTTCCAAAGCAGAGCAGAACTGTTATTCCCATATCAAGAGTCATGGAATGAAGCACATTTGTAATTCATGACACTTTGTGAAAACAAAGGTATACAGTCTTGCTTTAAACTAGTATAAATATAAGCTTTATCCTTTGCAGTTAGACAGCTACAGGGACACAAATTAATTTATTTAAAGCTTAATTTCATACCAGTGCACTGTGCTTCACAGCTGAGACAATTTCTCATAAATTATAGACCACATTTTTCTGTGATAGAGCAGGGAATTGAATTCAGGTGTCACCAGTATCAAATTAGCTGAATAACCACTTGCCCCCTACCTGCCTCCTGCCAAGAAAGAAGGAACATGCTCTCCTCTGGAGGAGATTGTGCGTGCATGTGTGTTGGTACAAACCTTCAATTGCTTCTTTCAGTTCAGACTTGAGCACACAACATTGCAAAGAGCTCTTTATAAATGTCTAGATAAATGTGTTACAAGGGGGTTTTTTAGAAATTTGATTTATTTGATGAAATAATAGTTTTAGGTAACTATATCTTCTTTCTTTAAGACACTGAGCTGTTAAAGTCCTCACAGATGTGGCAAAGAACAGGCATTTGTCTAAAGCTTGCCTCATTAAAATCCTAGGTGGTCCTGTTTGGCTGGTCCATATTAATTGCAGCAATGATAGTTGGGGTCAGGGGTTCATGGAACAGCCGGTCTATATTACTTTGACCTAATCTCAGGTGATGTGGTCTAGGAAATAGTTAATTATATTTATCAGCACTCCAGTGACTCACATCTTTAATATTAGGGTGATTGATCTTTATGCTTTGTAGATCCTTGCAGCTGTTCTTCATCATAAGCTTCCTCTCTGTATTCACCAGAATAGTCAAATACATTCAGTTAAGTTTCATAAATTATGTGAGTCTTCAACCAGCAACACAGTATCTCAAAGTAAGCAAATACAAATCGTACTGGTACAAAGCTGTACTGGAAACTCTTTAGGCACTATGGAGGAGAAAGAGAAGAGCAAACGATGAGAAAACATTTTTTTTTCTCATTTCAGTCAATCCTCCCTCCCCCAGCGGTTTCAGTTAAAGTTTCAAATATGTTACCTTTTCAGACATTTTGCAATAGACAAAACATACAAACCATAAATTGAAAATATCAGCCATTAATATATTTAAAGATTTGAAGTACATTTAAAATACAGCACTTCATTAAACTGAGCCAGTAGTTGGTAGATTACATATGTGCTTTCCCATGAAAAATCATCTGTTTTTACAAAAGCCAAAACAATTCAGTGTGGAATGCCAAATATTATATTCATTACAAATATTTATGTTAATTCAAGAGGATGTGAACTCTGTGCAGAAGTTGAGAAATTGAATTTTATGTTTTCCACAGCAACTGTCACTTAACTGCATTGTAGCCACAGCAGCATATATTCACAGCATTGTTCTAATAAAATGTTACATCTCTGCAAAGGGGCTCAATGCCAGTGGCTGTGAGAACCTGCATTTTGAATTTCCTGAGTCTGGAATATTTCAATTTTTGTCTATAACACTAGATTAAATTAAAACTCTATGTTGAATATAGTAAGAAGCTGGATAAGCTCTGAATTTTCTAGTTAACACTCATAAGTGCTTCTTGCAATAAGACCACTTGGATCATTTATCCTGTATACTGGTCATGAAGATAGATGGTCAAGATTTCCGCCAGAACTCTTTGTCAAAGTTTTATTCTGCCTGGGATAAAGTTCAGCTGTTTTAACTGAAGTGTTTCATGGCAAAGGCCTGAGCCTACTTCCCTTATTCCTTTCAGGAATACAATAACACATATTTGAAGGGATAGGGATCCCATGATGTTTGTGAACATTATCCCACAGATTGCTATTTGCAGAAGAGAGACAGGGTTTTATGATCATTTTGAAAATGTGTTTTCAAAATATTAGCTGGGTCTTTTTGCATTCAGTGGCTCTGTTTTTAAGTGTCGCTTCATTTTAGTAAAACTTTGAAAGCTCTACATAAATATTTGACAGGGATTTAAAAAATATTTCTTAAATGTATTTTAAACTTTAAATAAACAAATTTTCATTCATATGCATGCATATTCTGTTTTTTCCACAGTACTACATATTTTTAATCACAAAAATGTTCACAAAAAGTCGATAAACTTCAACAATCACACTCATATGTGCATGTAATATAAATTACAATAAATTCATCCAATTAGGGTTTATCTTAGATATCACATGTAAGCAAGAAGTTTGGATAGCAAATTTTAATGTCTGTTTATGATAAACAGAAGTTTAAAAAGTAGTTTGAAAGGAATCATTAGGTGATCTTGGCTGAAGAATGGATTGGACTTAACTGTATTCTGCTTAAAGACATTTCCACAGACAGAAAGCTTTCTGCAAAAGAAAAAAAAAAGAGAATAATTTCATAATACTTTGAGATCTTGTAAATATTCTACATTTGAAAACAGCAGCTTTTATACTAATGTGATTCTTCTCTAATGAGTTTCTGGTATTTGTGAACATTGTGCAGTTTTACTTTTGACATTAAAAACTTATAAAAGATTCTTTCTAGATTCAATTGACCTATTTTCTAATTCCGATATACATATTGCAAAGAACAGCCTACTCAGGGTAGCATTTGTCTGGCAATTTGTCCTCCTTTAAATTCACTGCTTAATTCACAGTGAATTAAACATCAGAGATGTAGAATAAAATGAAGAACCACCATGTTTCCTGATCAAAGTTTGATACACAGGTTACTTTGCATCCAAAATCTTCATAATACTGGTGTAGTTCTGCCTTGGGGAAGATGGTGGTTAGGAATAAGAAGACATCACAATGAAGGCCAATCAGTCATCTGTTTTGCAACACAGCTCTTTATTACATACAGTTTTTAAATAACAGACCAGGGACTTTTTTATTCTTTCTGACTACAACTGGACCAAATCAGAAGATACAAATTGTGATCTGTCCCAGTTCTGAAACATAATAAAAAATTCAGCATTGAAACATATGGACTGACAAATCATTGTATTAGAAATATTCAACTATGTCACATCCCAGTCGCTGACGCTTGAGACTGTATAATAGACACAGGAGAATTTGTTAGCATGCTTGGCTCCAAGAATTGCCTTAATGTAAGACAAGGCATGGCAGCTAGATATAACTATTCTGGAAAAATTGGGAGTTAAATTAGCCACGATGAGGTGAAGACAAATTTAATAGTTTATGTGCAAAACTTGCAGATTCCAGGTTTATGTCAGCATACTATGACCTACAGACAATTTATTGAACTCTAATGTAAGGAGAGAAATAGTTTCATTTACTTTATTTTAAAAGCAATTAATTCAAAATTAAAACTATTATTTTCTCTTTCTTCTGCTCCAGGCCGCCTTACCAGGATCACCTCCCTAGTTAGAGTAGTTTTACTCAGTATTGAAGAGACAGTTAAGCCAATGTATGTTCCACAACAATAATGGATCCATGGTGATGTGATGATTAAGGCAACTAGGCATTCTATTGTCAAAAGAATAAATGCATGGCCAGGATCATCTTTGGTGATTGTAATATCATCACTTCAAATGTACACTCCTTTCTTCATTCTGTTATCTTTCTTTCATATGAAAAAAACATTGAAACCATTCAACAGGACTGAGAATATTTGTTCTCATTTGATGCTCACATTTAAAATTCCAGTCTATGCAGTATCAATAAAATTATTATTTTTCTTTTCTCCGTTTTAAAATTGTCTCTATTCTGAAAAAGATTGACAGTCACTTCAGGAACAATTGGATTAATAAGATCCCAGATATCTAAGTCCTTGCACATTAAGCTAGTTTTTTGCTCTAGTGTTCCTTCGCTGTTCCAGTGCTATTGAAAAGTCATGCAAAATCCTATATCTAGTCCACACTAATGCTGAATGACTTTATATCCTGCCCCCTGAACTTTTTGAACTCATGAAACTGGAGATCCTCTTGTCCGTTAGTTCAGATGAATCCCATGTTTCTTAAAGCACTTAGCAGAGGCTTCTATAAATAAGTTCCTTAGACAGTCAATGGTGAGAGATATGCACCTCTGTGTATTTTATGAACTGAGTCACCCTCTGGAGATGCTTGTCTTTCTCCATGGTCTATACAGGGATGCTGAAGTAAACATGTTCTCCAGTCCTACATACTGATAGCATTATTTGGGGAATTTGTGCCAGCATTCAGGCTTTTAAAAAGTTTTGATAGTGTTTTCAAAATGGTCTTGTTTGTCCAGTCACACTCCCAATTTCAGTGAGAGCTAGCCGCTGTATTTCAAATAATGATTTTGAAAATCCCAGTAAGTATCTACTTCAAATTTTTTTTCCTCATAGTTCAATGACTTAATTTCCTAAGACTAATGGCTCCCATTTCCACGCATGTGTTTGTGATTAGATTTTTGGCCTAAGCCTCTAGAGAACAGGAAACTTGCTTTTGACATCTACAAGTAAACAAGAAGCCCTGGGCTGCTTTAGAGCTCTGGCTGGGCAGAGCCTCTGGAGGTGGTGATACTCTCTGCTGCATTTGTCCCTAAGCAAGGAGGAAACTGATTAGGCCAGGCCTTGTTTCCACTACGTGCGTGTAGCAGCTTGGAGCGTTTCAGTTAAAGCAGATCTTGTTTGGAGGGAAAAAAAAAGGTTTCATTACCCTCTGCTGACAGAACAGGTGACAAAGAATGAACTGAATGTGCCAGGGGAAAGAAGGTAGTACAACAGTTTGTGCAGCTTTTCAGTAAACAGCTCAAAATACTGACAACCGTGATTTGTGGGGGTTTTGGTTTTGGCTGTTGGTTCTGCTTTTGGGGGTTTTGTTGTTGTTTGTTGGTTTGTTTTTCCTAGACTGCTAGTAACACCAGACATTTTCCCAGTGCAGTTTATTGAAACTACACAAACAAGGTCACTTCTGGGTTTTTAAGGGGTGGGGAGGTACAATTTTCAGGAACTTTATCACTAGAACAATATTTACATAATTTCATCAGATAATATTTACTGAGAATTCCACATAGCAGGATATTTACATTGAATTTGAAGTACACAGGATATTCCATAAATTAATTTTAATTCAGATATCCCTGTTCATCTCTTTTGTGTTAGTCTTTGTAATGTATTACTATGTATCCTTTTGGGGGCTTGCTGCTTCACATAACTGGTGGCATACTGAAGATTTGCATTATATGAAAAACCTCCTGCAATTTTCTGTGTTGTGGTCCTGCTGAGTGGTAATGTGAAAAAGAACAAAAACATGCAATGGAAATTAATTCCTCAGGAATACTCTGCAGTTGATTGTGGCAAACGAAGAGCATTGAGGATACATTCACTGCTATCATGCTGCAAGAGAAATGCAAAAAAAGTTATTGTTGTATAGTGTTATCCCTAAATACACAATCAGAGCTTTAGTTCTAGATCTGTTTGACATATTTGGAGCATGTGACAAGATCTTCAAAAATTTTCCACTTTCTCAACTAGCCTTCAACACTTGTGAAATAAACTGACTACAGAGTGCCATGTTAAAACTCCATTCTCTCTTCCTTGTCTTTTTTTCAACAGTAATATGTTCACAGGGAATAGATTCAGGACTCTGGACTGAATCATGCTGACAAAGTCTTGAAATATTATTAAGTAGTGAATGTTGTTTGTTTTGGCCTACTTCCTGAAGTCTTTTATTCTTTTATTGCTTACCTTTTTTCTATATATTCAAGGAAAGGTTATTTTTCCCACATGAAAAGAAGTGACCAAAAATATGGAAGATGGCTGAGGTTAATAGTGCTACTCAGTTCTAATGAAAAATCATGTCTTTTCCTCAGCGTTAAGCATCTTTATTATCCAAAAAGATAATTGTCCTTTTCACATTTGTACGGTGTCATTTTGTTATCTTGCATAGCATGTGTCTATGTAGCATGTATGCAGTAAGCCATTTAAATGAAAACTGATTAGCTAGAATTTTTAATGATTTGTGCAAATTCAATTTTTTAATCTAAGGAAGTTCCACTTTTAAAAAGTCCTAAATATTAGTGATTCATTTCTTGTAAAAGTGGCTACTGACTGAAGACTTAA